>NW_024353906.1:1344022-1798715 GCF_902729225.1 Pteropus medius | reverse complement strand
TGCAGTTCTTTTATGCTATAGACCATCTTAATAAGAATATAAATTCAGAAATAGATGTGCTGAAAGACAAGATAATGAGATTGAAAAGAAAAAAGGGAGATTTAAGATCCAAGGAAACAAATTGAGGACTTAAACCACATCATTATAGAACTAATACAAAAGTTAGAGCAAAGAACAGGTATATTCTGCTGAAAATATATTATTTATATGGATGAGGTTTTGAGATAATCACAGTAAATGTAGATTAAAACAAAGAAATCAGAACAAGTATAGAGAAGCTAATAGATTTTTAAAAGCCTACTAAATAAAAAAGAAGTATCTAAACCCAAAGGTAAAATTTTTACAATTATTTAAAGAAGGAAAGAAATTGAATATGCAAATTGAAAGACATCTCATGCTCCAGGAAAATTTAACACAGACAGCTCAAGATAGATCTATACTAGTTTTAAAAAATGGCACGTCAAACATTCAGTCAGGAAAAGCAAATTGTTATAAGGGGTTAAAATCAAGCTGGTCTCAGACTTCTCCACAGCAACGTTTAAAGCCAAAAAACAGCATTCGCAATGGTCTAAAAGAAAGAGAGAGCAGCCAGGATATTACAGCCACACAAGAATGTTGTTAAATATAAAAAGCGACAGACTTTCTTAAACCTGAGAAACCCAGGAATGCAGCACCCATGAGCCCTTCTTGAACAAAACTGTGCGACAATGACATTTTGCCTACAAAGAAAGAAAGAAAGAATTGTTTGGCTGACAGGCCATTGTTGGTTACCCATTGTTTGCCCCAACCTACTGTTGTTTGTTTGAACTAGACTATTGTTGTTGAAAACAGCATAAACCTGTGGCTACAAACTAAAACCTGGTAGCGACCTGAACATGGTTACATGGGACCGAAAGAGATGGGATACAGGCCTGGGAAATGGTTGACCTGTCGCCTGACCAGGCCAGCTGTCTTCTGGCCAGGCAGCCAGCATTGAGCCTAAGCCTGTTCCTGAAACCTAATTAAAGCCCAGGCATACAAGCTTGTCAGTTCATTCATTGGCCAGTTCCTGTTTGTTTCTAATGTTGTTTGTTTGTTTGTTTGTTTGTTTGTTATTATGAAAATATTTGTTGAAAGAAAGAGAGAAAAAGAGAGAAAGGATGTAGGAGTTGAAACACCATAAAAGAGCACTAGTGGTCGGCAATAATTCTATTTAATATTTATACTCATATTAAACAATATCTCTCAGTGAAATCTACCCTGTTTATTTACTATGGCAGTGCGTGCTTCACCCCTTACAGCATTCTCCACTTACTTTCCTATGCTTTCCTTTTTGCTTTTATTCTATAGCATCTACGATTTCTAATATACCATATATTTTACTCTTTTGTTGTTGATTATCTACTCCCCAACCCACCCCAAAGAAGTGAAGTAAGTCAGGGAGCTGGGATTAAACAGCTGTATGAAATATGGGAACTATTCTAGGTACAGAGCAGACAATTGGAACTGTGAGTCTGAACAATGTAAAAATAATCATATAATTAACACGATTCAAATTGTGTGGGAAGGGGAACTGGAAGAAATGTGAGAGTGCTAATGTCCTTATCTTCCACATCCAAACACAATGGACACAAAAATTGAAACATGGAGTTTCAATGCTGGTCACCCACCTCTTGATGTTTTCGATAATCACTTTGATTAACCTTAAAAGGAATTTTCATGAAATATTATCCAACGGTAAAGAAGTGTGCATTCAATAATCCTCAGTTTTACTCTGCTATATTTTCTTCTGCTAAATTCCAGGAAAGTTATAGGTAATACTTCATATTTTAAAATAGCATTTACAGTTATGATCTCATTTTTATTAAAGTGTTTTTTAGATATCTATTTTCCTATCTATATATATGAATACAAATATAACGGTGATGATGCTTATTCTCAATAAGGTTATTTCTGAGTAGTAGTATTTGAGATTATCATAGTACTTTCATCTTTAAACTTTTCTCTATTACAGTAATTATTTATAATGAGCATGTACCTTTTTTCAAATACCATTGAACAATTTGTGTTTGTTTTAAAAAAGAAAGAAAAAGATAGAAAACATATACATTATGATATTGATATAGATAGATATAGAGATAGATATAGATGATATAGATATAGATTAGGTTTAGATATATAGATGTTTGGCATCCATGGTGGAAATAATAGAATTTGAGCCTTACCCTTTAGTTAACTTTCATTTCTTTCTGTCTACCGGAATTCCCTCTTGGACTTGCCAGAAGGAAGAAAGAAAAACACTAATGCTGATTAGAGAATCCACTAGGTGCTTTTCCATAAACTATTGGTTAAGCCTGTGAGACAGGAATAATCTCACTGTTTTTGATGACAAATCTGAGGCTTGTGATTTGAAGTTTGCCTTATTTTGTGCAGAGAGATAATAGCAATCATTATAATCATAATAATAATAGTAACTGTATGTCGAATGCTTACCATGGACCAGGCTTCATGTTAGATATATCTATAAAGAATTCCTTTGAATCTTCACAAAAGCTTATGGTGCCAGCAATTTTTATTCTTAGTTTTAAAACATAATTCAGAGAGATGAATTGTATGGCCAAGTGTCACACAGCTAGAAAGTGGCAGTGCCAGGACTGGAACTCGGGTCTGCCCCACACCCAAGCAAGCCCATGCCACTTCCTCTACTTTGTGCTCTCTCTGGGTTGGAAGAGGAGCACCAAGTAGAGGCCGGGGGCCACACCTGGCCCTAACTTCATCTAGGTCTCACAGTGATTGTAAGTTGGCTGCTTGAACTCTGCCAGCAGTTCTAATGGAATGTCAGCCTCCACTGGGGACTCTGTTGCTGCCCGCAGTCATGAATCCTCTTGCCCTCTCCTGGATGTCCCTGCTGAGCTGAACAGTCAAAGCGGCAGCTCCGATGATTTCCTGAAATGGCTCTAGGGCCACCTGGGAGCTCAGGCCCTCATCTCAGCAAGTATTTCTTGGGTGGCTTTGACACAATAAACACTCAGCCAAGAAAGAAGCCCAAGAGTTGGTCAGCAGGGTGTAGACAATGACTCTGTCAAACAAGCGTCAGGAGACCTGGATTCCAATCCCTCTCCTACCATTCCTTTATGATATGACCCTGGGAAAGTCACTTGATGTCTATGAGCCCCATTTTCCCAACAGAAAAATGAAAGGGTTTGAACAATTTACAAAATTCTCAGCTCAATACTTCTGTGATTCAGTCAGAGGATAAGGTCCTCTCTTTGGTAGAGTCTGTGTGGTTGGGCACGGGCTTCTCTTTGAGAAGGTAAAATGGTGGCCAGGGAGCCACGCCAACAAAGAGCAGGAGGACTGGGATTATGTCCAGACAGGAAAGGAACAGCAGCATCAAGAGAAGCCTTGGAGGTTGTGGGAAGGGGTCACCATCAAAGGCCTTCTCTTTTTTCCACAGACGGGTCTCACAGTTGGACCACAGGCCTTTATGAGATTACCTGCTAATCATGGCCTGGACATAAGCACTGGAGAAGTGTCACGTGCAGAATGAGATGCTTTTTTATGATGCACTAAAAGAGAGGAAATCGCCTTGGTCTCTTGCCTCGTCCTGCGCTCAGTAGGGAAGTGGCCAACCAGAGTCCAGCCTCCTGTCGGCAAGGCTCGGAGAGCTCAGAGTTTCCACCCAACTGTTGCCATTTCATTCAACGGCTGCAGGGAGGGTCTGGAGTGGGGACAGGAGAGACAGGCCCCCTCCCCAGACATTTAGGATAAGCCAGGGGTGCTGAAACAGACACTGAAAACTTAGAAGAGCTAGGGTCACACACTCTACATTAGCAACATTACATACTGTTGACTGGAAAGTAAATCACTGGCTCTGCTTGGGAAAGGAATTTCTCTCCAAATGCAACGTATTATATTTTCTCTGAAAAGTAGACCATGCCCAGAAACACTGCTCCACCAGGGACCACCCCTACTCAGTGTCAGGGTATCTAAGTGTTGATTTACCCCAAAGATAAAACGGTGGATTCAACCACCATTTACTACTGTCAGTTGTGTGCCAAGAGCTGTGTTGAGCACTTAAGCACTCATAAACGTTAAAGCAATAAGTTAGCCCTGATCTGGTAGCCTTACAGGTACTAACTTATTTAATCCTTATAGCAATGCAGATTCTATACAAAAAAAATGAAATTGATATTATTATCACCCCCCCCCATTTTATGGATCACAACATTGAGTCCCAGAGATATTAAGAAACATGCCCAAAGTTACGCAGCATGTAAGTACCAGAGCCAGGTTGATTCATGTATGTGTGCTTTTAACTGCTTCATATCTGCCTCTCACAATTCACTGTTGTAAGTATAGGTCTCCGGGTTCTCCCTCTTTCAAGGATCATTCTTTATCTTAATACATACAGAGGGAACCATTCTCTCTCTCCCCGCCCCGAGGTGTGAAGAAAAAACCTTTGCCACTTGCTTCGTTTTGGCTCCTTCCTCAGGGAGGGGTGGTTTGTCTGAAGGGTGAACTAGCAGGAATGTGACTTCCATTGGTCTATCCTTACATAATGGGAGGAAGTGATGGTGGCTTCACTGGTCAATGTCATTGAATCCCTCCTATTGTCAGGCAAGGGCACCGACATGCCCCACACAAGCAGCTGAGTTGAGACCTGTCTGGCAGACCCCATTCCCCACTCAGGTGGCTAACATCTAGACTAAAATGTGGACTAGGACTCTCATTCTGGCACCAGGTGCCTCACTGCTGATGCTGCACCTTGACCCTTGTGTCTATCTTAGAATCCAGAGCAGGGAGGACGTGACAAATTAGCTCTGCAAAACACAAACAACTCCCAACTCTAGATTTCTAGCTCTGTTCTTGGGTGACTCCAGGAAGCCTGTCTCTCCAGCAGGTTCCCGTGCCCAAGTATTCCTGGAGGGCTCGGGATCACTGTCCACTCCCGGGGGTCGCCCCAGCTGTTCCTCCACTCCCACCCCACACTGCCACAGCTACATTCTCTCCAGAACTCTTTGCCCCAGTTGTAGACTCTGGCTCTTATTTAATTTCCCAACACTTAGTTATAATAGGAAAGACTAAATATTTAGCAGAATGTTGGTGAAGATTTGAGAATAATTAGAAAAGAAAACGTGGAGAAAGGAAAAAAAAACCTTCAACTGAACTCTGGGCATCACGGCTCCTGAAGCCCACCATGTATGCCCTTAAGGGGGATCTGCTCTACACCCCTCTTTCTCAGCCCCCCATACACCCCACCTGCCACCACACTGCAGACATGCCATAGAGCACCTCTGGCCATGTGCTTTTACCCAAAATGCACCTCTCAAAACTTCTTAGAGTTCAGTGAAGGAGAGAGAAAAATGCCCCACCTCAAGTCTCATCAATTCTGCCATCATTATTCAAGTCATCTTCCAGTGTGCTGCTCTACCTGGGCACCTTGATTTTCTCCCTGGACCAGCAAGAAGGAGAAACAAACAAACGAAACAAACCATTTTCCCCATGACAGCCAGCTCTCATGTTGACCCCAGTCCAGCAAATCATCCACAGAGAAGCATTCCCAGTACAAAGCAGTTTATCTTCTCATTTTTTTGACCTCACCGTTTGGAAACAGGAGCTGGGTGACCCCTTTACATGACCCAAAAGTCCATCACAAGGTTTGTCCAAGACCAAAAGCACAGGCTTCCTGCAAAATTGACTCTATCCCTAGTTGCTGCAGGAAAGATTGTGGGTAGACATTACAAAGGGATTTTGTGAGGTTATTGTTTTCCTCATTTTGCAGATGTGAATAACACCCTGTTCAGCGTATCCTCACCAGTAACAGTTAAAGTAGCTAAACAGACATGAAATTAGTCAGAATTCTCACCACCAAACTCTGCTTGGAAGAAACAAATCATAACTCTTAGGCTTCATGACAGCCTGGTGAATCCCCTCCCCCTGCCCCCATCCCAGTCTCAATAGAGGGAGAGGGTGGAGGAGAAGATGGTGTCTTCGGGCTGCCTGATGGGGCCTCCAGGACTCTGATTCTGTGATGACAGCGGAGTGTCCATCTCACTTCCCTGAGACAATCCCTTCCAGACCTAGAATTCCATAGTCTACCATTATTCGTCTCAGGTGAATTCTGTCTGCCCCTTGGAGTCTAGGACCGAAGGCCTATGATCCCAGGTCAGTCATTTTGAAGTCATAGGTTACATCTTTGCCAGGGAAGATTCAAAGGCAGTTGCTGCTTAAGATTCCCATCCTTCTGGTGCTTTTGTGCAAAATTCAACATGTTCCCTAGGGGGAAGGAGGAATAGAGGTGGTAAGGCACAGAGTTTGATTTTAGAAAAGGAGAATCAAGTATAATAAAGGGGTGTTTTCAGGCAGCATAAAAAAGGTGGGAAGTATTGTCCTTTTGCTTAGGTCCAGCAAGGGGCATTTTTTCCTGCATTAGTTATGTCACCAAAGTCTCCTGCCTACATCTGTCCTGGCCTCTAAGCTCAGCCTCCTCCAAGCTCATTATCCACACTCTTTTCTCCAGCCATGTTAAAGCTCTCTTTCAAGACTTCTTTTTTTTTTCCTGATCACTTTCTCATCTTCTAAAATATGCTTCCTTCTCCTCTTCAGCAGGTTAATTCTTATTTGTCTCCAAATAAGAGTCAGATATGCTCAGGCATCTTCTCCTCCAGGAAGCCTTCCTTGTCTCATCCTTTTGTCTGGGCTGCCATAGCACTCTATACCCATCACAGCACTCCTGTGTTGCATTGCCATTCTATCAACATTGGTCCATGCAAAGGAACCTTAGGATGGATTGTTAATAGCATGAAATATATCATCAGATATATCTAAGCTAAGTCAACTAGAGGAGAATTTTTAAAATATCATAGGTTCTAATATTACAATAAGTTCTCTAATCTCCTTCTAATTCTATTCCTCCCATCATCATCATGACCTACATCTAAAGGGGAGAAGGAAAGAGACATCATGTTTACTAACCCCATACCTTCCTTTAATAGGTTGGCATCCTTATCACCTCATGCCATGAATCAAACATCCTGAATTTCCTAAAAGTTATATATATATAACAACTATACATATTACAACTATATATATTACAACTATATATATTATAACTAACTAACTAACTATATATATATATATATATATATATATATATATAAAGAGAGAGAGAGAGAGAGAGAGAGAGAGAGAGAATTACAACTACAATAGCCTGGCACTGGCCAATCAGAACTGATGCTGGTTTATCAAGCAAGGTCACTATCACAGAAACTATTTCAATGAGCATTCTTGAACATAGGTCTGTGCTCCTGTATTTTTCTGCCATAGATTCTTAGAAGTTCCCTTGCTGGGTAAAAAGTTATGTGCAATGTCAATTATGCTCAATGTCAATTTTCTCTTCTACCAGTAGTGTATAAACAGTACCTGTTTCCTAAAACTTTTTTATCATAAGATTTAATTTTTATCATATTTTTATATAATGGATAAAGCACGATTTCTTTTTATCATTTTGCATTTTTTTCATTATTGGTGAAGCCGAGCATCTTTTTATAAGTTTATAGGTTATTTCTCTGTCCACAAATTGCCCATTTGTATCCTGTGGTAGGCAGACTTCTAAATGGCCCCCAGGTGTCCTCATCCCTTGATATTCATGCCCTCATGTGATCCCTTTTCCTGAAGGACTTAGTAACTTGTTGCTAAGGAGTAGAAAATGGCAAAGATGATAGTTTGTCACTTCCAGTGTTAGGTTTTAGAAGACTGTGACTTCTACCTTGTTAGCACTCTTTGTCTCTTTCTGGCTCTTCTTCAGCCTGGTGAAGCAAGCTGCCATGTTTTGAGCTGTCCTATGGAGAACCCCAGGGCAAATAACTGAGCATGACTCCCAGACAACAGCCAGCGAGAAACTGAGGCTCTCGTTCCCACAGCCTTTGAGGAACAAAATCCTATCAACAATCATGTAAGAGAGCTTCGAAGTGGGTCCATCCCCAGTCAAGCTTGAGGTGACTACAGCCCCAGTCAATACCTTCAGAGAGGCCTTGTGGGAGAACTCAAGCAGGAAGACCCAACTAAGTCATGCCTGGATTCCTGGCCTACACAAACTATGAGATAATAAATACTTTAAGCCACTAAATATGAGGGTAATTTGTTATGTAGCAAAAGATAACTAATACATATCCTTTGCCTATTTTTCTACTTTTTGATTCGTAGGCATTCTATACAACACAATCGAACATCCTTTGTGTGTTATTTATGCCGTAAATATTTTCTACCCATCTTTTGCTTATCATTAACTTTGTTTATGTTTTGTCTTTTATTATATAAAACTTTAAATTTTTGATGTCTTCCAGTGTACCAATATCTTCTTCTATGGCTTTTAAATTTCAAGTCTTATTTAAAAAGTTCTTTGCTCGCCCAAAGCTGTAAACAGAATTGTTTACTTCTTCCTCTGGATCTCCACTATAAGTTCCGTGAGGGCAGGGGCTCTGAGTCTAGTTTATCTCTGGGTTCACAACCCCGAGCATAGTGCCTCACAGAGAGCTGGCATCCAGGAATGTGTGACTGCATTCGTGCAGACAGATTTTGCAAGTCCGCATTCCTGTCTCTCAGTAAATTCTCCCTGGTGTCTAATCTCCATTCCTGGGCTGAGTGTGTGCATATCTCCACTTGCTCTTCGCTAAGACACAGAACAGATACCCTTCCAGCCCCTTCTGCAGCTTTCTCCCATCGCCTGCATCAAGCGCACTAATGCACACACTCCTCTGTAACTTCATAGTTTTGGCACTTAAATATTGCCGGTATGCTGAAGACCTCACACTCTAAAGGGGAAAAAAATGAAATAAAATAATCCGAAGATTTCACTTAAAGTGCTGGTAAGGATCCAGTGCCAAGAAATGTAAAAATTGACAGCATGAATTTAATTTACAGAAGACAGAGCCTGAGGAAAAGCTGTCTGTGCAGCAAACACAACCTCAACCCTCACCCCTACCCCAGGCTAAATTAACGTGAAGTCAGAGGCTAATAGGAGTAATGGCAGAGAGAGAATTCATAGGGGCAGGGCCAGCAGTGGACTTTGAACACATAATCCAAAAAAAGAGATTGAGACCTGGAGGGGTAAAAAAATGCACCAGGCACTTGGGATAGAATTTAATACAGAAAGGGGTTGATTTGAGATTATATATTTACCCTCCCATCATTGAGTGTGTGTGTGTGTGTATATATATATGTATATATATATTTAAAATATATATATACATATATATATACATATATATTTTTTAATTACGTCCTAAAGAAAGGAGGTGAATTGTCCATGGTAGGGAGTGGGAGGAGTAGGGAGAGTAGAACCCAGATTTCCATTCTCTAGTCAAATTCTTTCCTCACAGCTGGAAGAAGGAAGTCCAAGAAGGAGTCCTAGTTCCGAGCACAGGGATGAATATCTCACTCCACATTTCTAGAAGTCACACAGTGAGATATTCTTATTCCTGGAGAAGTTGGGAGTGAGCTGGTGCTGGCATCTAGCATTTACTCCCTAAAGTGTCCTGGGAAAAGGAGCTTTTAAAAACCTTGTAGCTGGGAACTTCACTCAATCTGTTTGGACCCTGAGTCCGCTCTACACAAGCACAGATTGGCTCTGGCCAAGGAGTGTCTGAGTCCGGTCCATTTGGCTCAGCACACCAGGGTCCAGCATTGCCTGAGGAAAGGAACAACCATACGTTAGACTAAAAGGAGAGGTAGGAAGTGGATTCCATAGCTGGTTGAAGAGACTAAAAACCTGATCAGCACTACTACCAGCTTCTGGGGTTCTTTGTGCAAGTTAGAAAAAAGCATTCCTTTACTGAGGTATTTTGCTACCTGCCACCAGCCAGAAAAGTATAATAAATATACAAATCTACAGGGAATAAGATAGAAATGGCATATCTTAGGGTTGTACAGTGTACATTCAGCACAACCATGTATGTCAGCCTGTGAGCTACCTACCCTTATTCTCCACAGCCCAACTGTGCAGGTGTTATTCCTGGCACCAGTGGAGCCAAAAATATTCTAACTTCAGGACATCCTTCATAGTGGCTCTGGCCTTCAAGTTCTTCTCTATCCATGTGGATGCTACCTTTTACAGGGCAAATAGACTTCCCTCTTAGATTCTACAAGGTTCAGAGATCGCCCATCAAGAAACACTGCAAGAAACCAAGCCTTGCCTTCGTCAGCCCCTAGCCTCTTGTGTGAGTGAAGAGGAGAATTCCTCCTGAGCCTGGAGTAGTTCAGGGACTTCCTTGGCCATGGCAGCCAAGCCGTGTCACCGATGCCCTCTGCAGAAATGGAGGCAGCTGTCTGCAAATGGGCCAGTTTCCAGTCACTGCCTATATTTACTGAAATGTGCATGCTGCAAGTCAAGAGAACAAAATAACAAAAAGAAACGTAGGTACTTGCTAGCGTTTTAGCATAGCCTCGCAGAAGTTTGCAGAGAGGACATAGATCAGATGCCCAGGCTATATGCATTCATCTAAACACAGTTAATTGCTCTTCACTTATGTGGTTTTTTTGCCATTAAAAGATTTTTCATGTTATTTGGATATCATTTTGTAGATGAGAAAAAGGAACTAGAAGCAGAAGGACTTTGTCAAGGTCACACTCTGAGCTGGTAACCATGTTGGAAGGCTGAGAGAAGGCTGGGAGTTTCTGTCGGCTGAGGAGGCCCTGAAGGTCAGGGCCAAGGGGGAAGTAGTCTGCCTTCTCATAGGTCCTACCACCCACCCCGGATTGCCTAGGAGCAGAGGAACTGGAGATATGGAGCAACTGGAATGCCTGTACTTGCTGACAGTAACATAAATTGGTTCAACTACTGGAAAACTGGTAGTGTTGACTAAAGCCAATCAAATGCATTCCCTATAACCTAATAATTACACACCTGGGTTTATTCCTAATAGAAATGAGTTCTCAGTCTTCCAAAAGAGAGGTTCAAGAATGTTTATAGTGCTTCCACTTATGATACCTCCAAATTGGAAATAATACAAATGTCCATTAACAATAAAATAGATAAATAACTATGGTATATTTATATAATAAGATAGTACATGACAATGAAAAAGAACAAAATACTGCTAGATAGGACATGGATCACTCTTACAGACATAATACTGAGCCAAACAAAGAAGTCAGACACAAAAAGGGCATACGGTAAAATTTTATTTATATAAATCTTAGAATAAACAAAATCTAAAGATGGTAATAGAAGTCATAATAGTGCTTATCTTTGAGAAAGGGGACAAAAATCCTTCTGGGGTGCTGGAAATAGTCTGTATCTCAGTTGGGATGAGTGATACATATGTAAAAATTCATCAAGTTGTACACATAAGATATATATATGCACTGTTATACCTCAAAGAAAGAGAACAAAAAGGAAAACTCACAAACACCATAAGACAGTCGTTCTCAAAATGCATTTCCCAGTGCAGCAGCAGCAGCATCACCAGGGAACATGTTAGAAATGCAAATTCTTGGACCCCACCACAGATCTACTGGATCTGATGCTGATCAGGTCTACCAAACCATTTTTTAACAAGACAGAGTGATTTGGATGCATGCTAAGTTTGAATACCCTTGCCATAAGATGTAAATAGTATTAGCCCCATTCCACATATGAAAAAACTAAGGCTTATAGAGGGAAAATAACATGTCCAGTCAACTACTAAGAGGCTGAGCTAGAATTTGAACCCATTATCTGGCTCAGTCCTGTGCTTCTTTACAAATCACACCATCCTCCTCTATGGAAATATGACTCAGCCAGGAAAGATGTCATGTGAGGCTGTGTTATATTACTTGGTTAACTGAAGAGTAGTGTAGCTCTGGGATTTTATGGGTCATCCAGGACAGAAGGGAATAAAGTTTAATTTCACAGGGTTTTTGCAATAAAGTAATTCAGCTGAGACCACTTTCTTTGTTTTTGTAAACTTTCCTGATGAAGGAAGAATTGCTGGAAGTCAAGCTGAAGAAAAAGAGCCCTGGACTCCCTTTTCTCCTCATAATCACCAGCACTTGTTTGTTGATTTATTGATAATAGCCATTCTGACAGGTGTGAGGTGATATCTCATGGTGCTTTTGATTTGCATTTTTCTTATGATTAGAGATGTTGAACACTATGACTCACAGATGTGAAACTGTCAATTGGTGCAACCACCATGGAAAACAGTATGGTCGTTCCTCAAAAAATTTAAAATAGAGCTATCATATGACCCATCAATTCCACTTCTGAGTATTTATCCAAAGAAATTTAAAACACTAATTTGAAAAGATATATGCACGTAGCCAAGATATGGAAGCAACCTAAGTGTCCATTGATAGAAGAATGGTTAAAGAAGATGTGGTACATATATACAATGGAATATTACTCAGCCATACAAACAAATGAAATCTTGTGATTTGCAGCAATATAGATGGACCTAGAGTGTATTCTGCTAAATGAAATCAGTCAGACAGAGGAAGACAAATACCATATGACTTCACTTATATGTGGAATCTAAAAACCAGAAAGGAGCAAACAAAACAGGAACAAACTCACAGATACAGAGAAAAAACTAATAGTTGCTAAATGGGAGGGAATTGAAAGTGGTGTGAAAAATGCGAAAAAGATTAAGAAGTACAAGTTGATAGTTATAAAAATAGTCATGGGGATATAAAGCACAATGTAGGGAATATAGCTAATAATATTCTAATAACTGTATGATGTCAGGTGGGTACTAGACTTATCGGGGTGATGACTTTGTAAATTATAGAGATGTCTAATCACTATGTTGTATACCTGGAACTAATATAATATTATATGCCAACTGTAACTGAAAAATAAATTTTTTTAAAAAAGAGCCCAAGATTTGTTAAGTCTTTTGAACTATGTTTAGAAATTTGGATCTTGACCCCAAAACAATGGGGAGCCATCGTCTGTCTCCTCCACCCACTGTAAGCTCCATGAGTGTGGGCATCATGTCTGTTTTAGTCCCAGACACATACCCAGTCCCTAGCACTGTGCCTGGCAAATGGTAAGAGCTAAATAGAGATTTGTTGAACTAATTATTTTATGCTGGAATGTGAAAGGATTGTTTTCTGTTTCTAAAAGCTAGCTCTGGCTGAAGTGTGGAGAATCCACTTGAAGAGATCAGAGTTGGAGGCAGTGAGACAGACTGCTTAAACAACAGGTACAACGATTCAGGCAAAAGTGGAGGAGGGCTTGGTTAAAGTTGGCGTCTGTGAAGCTAGAGGGAAAATAACATGATCCAGCCATCGGTCATTTATTTATTCTACCAAGTGAGACATCTTGGCAAGCATCTGAATGTCCGAGTCTCAGTTTCCCATCTGTAAAGTGGGAATAATAATAGTGAGTTATGAGAATTCAATGAGATTTTATCATAATGCCTGATACATGATAAGTATTCAAAAACATTAGTTTAATAACATTGTTATTGTTCTTTGGAACACAAGGCCCTGGAAGGAACTCTGGATTAGCAACCTAGTATTCTCATCACAGCTCAGCTTGAGCCAGGGCCAATCACTTTCTTTCACTGGCATGTTTCCTGATCTCTAAAATAAGGGTATGACTAACTGATCTGGTTGGGCCCTTATGGTGCTCATATTCTGTGAATGCTAGAACTTTTATCAACCTGGACAGACAGACAAACTTGCATTTATTTATAGGAGAGAGACAAACACTCTCAGCATGGAAATTTACCACCTGCCAATTTTTTGGTTTGGTGCCTCTGACTTAGTACAGATGAGCAAATCGGAGGACAAAGAATGTTAACTGTAAAATCTATTCGAGCATTCTTTATTAGCAGAACTATTAGTGAAGGCGGGGGGGATCTACACATTTCTGAAATATCTTGCAAGATGGAACAGAATTCAAGCTTTCAAACTATTTATAAAGTAATCAGCATTAATTTGTTCTGTTCAGGTTTTAATTATACACTGTAGGCCATTCTGACAGGACACCACCACTGCCGAGTCTGTCAGGAGATAATTTCCCACCAGGATGACCACGCACCTCATGAATTATACATGAAACTTTGTTTCCTTGTGACTGTTGCTAAAAGATGCTGTCAGCCTCCTGAAATCTCAAAAGATCTGCAATTGTTTTTCAATAATTCTAATTAGCAGGAAGTAGGTGGGAAGGTGTTAAGGATGACTTCCCAGAGATGTGAGATGCTGAGAGATGCTGAAAGGGTCCTTCCTCAGCTGGTGACCTCAGCGGGCTCAACACGGAGCCGGCCTTGGCGGGTGGAAGTCAAGTCAGGATACTTGTTCCCACATAACCGACGGGCAGCAAGATATACACGTGTTCTCTCCAAGACTGAGCCCCAGCAAGCCAGCCAGAGACTCCAGACATAATTCTGTTATTCAAATGGGAGAAGAGTTTGATAGCTATGCTAATGACTTTTATCTGTGAAAACATAACTAATAGCTTGGTTTACATTTGCGTACATTTATGAGCATAATTTTAGCACATAATTTTATTGCACAATAAAACATAATGCAGCATTAGTCGGCTTCACAAAAAAAAAAAAAAAGATACCTTGGAGTGATCTGCACGTAAACCTTCACACCGCATTTATATGACAGTATCATTTAAAATGTTGACCTGTTTGAATTAATGGAAGAGTTTCCCAGTTAACAATTAGCAGTATAAGGCCATTTCCTGTAGACATAATATTTGGGGGTGATGCTTATGACTTGCTGCATAATTCATCACAGCATTGATCACTAAAGATTGTTTTTCAATGTTGTTATTCTTATGGTTAAATTGGACTGAATGAAGGTGATGCTTTTTTTGTTGCACACATAAACTTTCTTGGAGTCTCTGCAATGAGGCTCCCATTTGAGAAAAGCAAAGACACCAGCTAGGCCAAAGGGCTTGAGAAGGGCAGGACCTTGGAGATGTCATGGGGACACACTTCTGCACAAGATAACTAATAGAGTAGAGCTAAGAGATGGGGCTTAGGAGTCAAGGAAGGGTGGGACGCCCAGACTGGAAGCTGGGTTGCAAATCACCAATGTGAAACAAGAGGATAGCAGTGGTTGAGTGTCATAAAGGAAGGAATCTACATGACCTTCACTGAAGGCAGAGTCAGAAAGAAGCCAGGAGGTTTGGCAATGCCCAAGACTAAACATAGCCAGTCATTCTTAGGTGGCCTAGAAGGGAGCACTGGCTGGACTGGATATAATGGTCAAGACTCTTGCTTGCAAAGATAGCAGCACAAGTCAAACTAGGTCAAGCAAAGATGGGATTCATAGGCTAACATAACTGAAAAGTCCAGGTGTGATTTAACATCAAACATAGTTGAACCCAGATGCTCCAAGTACCTCACCAGAGAGTCAGTCTCTCTCTCTCAGTTGTTTCCTGTTGTGTCAGCAGCATTCTCTACTAGGGCCTCTCCCAAGGGTGGGGCAGATGGCCCTCAAGGGGATAGGGCTTACAGATAACAACAGTTCCTGATCGGAAACGAATCCCTGCAAGAGTCCATCCCTCCCCGCACGCCATGTCCAGGGGGATGAGTGTTCTCCCTGTGGCAGGAATGTTGACACCTTGATATGCCTCCTCGGAATCACAAGCTGTGGAACAGACTCTTCCAAAAAGGAAGGGAGACAAACAAGCAGAAGAGCAATGGCTGGCCAAGGCCTTTCCCCAAGGCTGTGGTGTGAGGGGCTGGAGAGCATTTATTATCATCAGAAGCTGCAATGGAAGTGCCTGGGCTAGAGGAGGCCCTGTAGAGAAGAGTTCACTGCATCTGGAAGGAGCCAGAAAACACATTCGGTACAGACTACCCGGAGGAAGCGGAGCTATTCACCCTTAGACCAAGAGAACTTAGGGATGATGACAGCCAGTGTTCTGCAAATATCAGAAGCCTATTTGTCCTTGTAAATCCAGAAGGGAAAATGAACACTGGGTGAACTTACAGGCAAGCTAGCAGATTTGGCTCAATATCTAGCCAATGCAAGGTCTTAACAGATAGAAAGAACCTAGCCAGACAGGCTGCCCTGAGGTTGATGAGCTCCTTATCTATGAATAAATGGAAGCAGGTGGGCAGGTGCTAGGAAGTCCCCCTGCCGTGATGCTGTTGGAGTAAAATTAGAATAGGAAGAGAGAATGCTCTAGATCAGGGCTCCCGTGGATCAGTACAGGTCCGTGGCCTGTTAGGAACCAGGCCCCACAGCAGAGGTGAGTGGCAGGAGAGGAAGCAAAGCTTCATCTGTATTTGCAACCACTCCCCAGCACTAGCGTCACCACCTCAGCTCCACCTCAGGTCATCAAGCATTAGATTCTCATAGGAGCACTGGTCCCTGGTGCCAAAAGGGTTGGGGACCATCTATGATAAGCACAGGAATAGGGGAGGTGCCTGGATACTTGAGTGAGGGAGATCACTCTCTAACTTCCTGGTTTAATAAACCCGTAGTGTCTGAGGAGTATTTCCATGTACCCTGACTGTCAAGCTCCCTGTTGTATGATATCCTAGTTTTGGGGGCTAACTCTAAGCTTAAGGTTGTTCTCCCATCCTTGTCGTCACCATGCTTATTGATACCATCACCACCATTTCTAAGGAGCTCCCTTAATACAAGTGTCATGGGGCCACTGAAAGCATCCAAGACAGCTGTAATGTATGTAGTAAAAGGAGGCCTAAATGTGGAGCCATTTCATTGTGTCATCCCACCCTCTCTGAGAGGGGAAGTGACTCCCTATGTTCTCATAGCTAGTAAGTGGCAAAGCTGAGATCTAAATCCAAGTTATTTGTTTGCTCGATCTCAATATTCTTCCTGTCTTAGATTTGCTTACAGCACATGGTCCATTAACGATTTCATGCCGGGCCTATGTCCTGGTACCTAACTCAGTCTGCAGTTTCAGGCTGTGCCCTCTGGTGGGTCTGTCTTTGGCACATCTATAAAGTGGCTGCTAAGAGAAGTTCTTATTATAAATGACACATATAAACAAGCCAGGAGAAGCAAGGCAGTAAATTGCTCTTATTAAGTGAGCTGATTTCAAAAGATGAGAAACTTACAGTATTGTCCTTAAATATCTAAAGAGATAAAGGAGTTTGTGGGGTGTATAAAAGAAATCCTGCCTGGAAGTCCGGAGTGGACCCCTTTCTTTCCAGTCCTGGCTCTGCAGGGTTTAGGACCAGCCATGGTTTGAAAATTCCTATCTTAATGGTGTTCTAAAACCAACTCTTACTTCATGGCTCCCACAATTACAGAGAAGCCCAAAAACTTCCCACTGCATTTATTGTTTAGGGAACTGCTAACTCACTCTCAGTTATCTTGTCTTTACTTTTTCTTTTCTCTACCTTTTACAATTTCTTGTCTTTGGTCCTTTGTTCAGCCAGCTCATCTATGTAATTAACCCTTTTTTGTGTCTCTGGTGAGAGGCAGACCAGCTTTTTAGAGGCCTCTAATGACACCCATTTTGGCTCCTGCTGTGCCCTAGGAGATAATGGCTTTGAAAGCTTTCTCAGCAGCACATGGAGCCTCTCCTGCCCAGCCCTCCGTACCCTAGCACTGGGCAAGGTTTTGTAATAATAGATACTCAGTTTAGAAAAAGAGACAAAGAAAGATGACTTAGCCTGTTGTGTCTAAAAGATACAGCACCACATAAGTGTCTTCCTGTCCCTAAAGCCAAAAGTTCAGTAAACTCAAAGGCACTTCTCTTAGACCCCCTGGGAGATACAGTTCAACTCTGATTAACCAGAGTGTTCAAGAAAAGGCAAGGGGGCAGGGAGGAAGGATTACAGGTAACTGGAAAGTTCTAGCTTACTGAAAGTTAACCAAAAAAGCTTTTTCCTCCCTAATCTATATTTCAACCTTTTTCCTCAACCACTTTGTGAAATAACATGTTTCCATACTAGGGTGGGCTGGTAAACATGGTTGGTGTTCCCATCTTAACTTCTTCAGGGAGAGGTAATTGGATGTTCTTCTAAGTTCATGGACAACTGAGTTTAATTTTTTTAGCCATCAGTTCAGGTGATTTATTCTTCTCTTTTGTATCCATCCTTATTTCCTAGAGAGAGCAAGAATCATGTCTTATATTCATGGACACAAAACGGAATATTTTGGCCCCACCATTTCAGCCACAAGGATATTTAATTCCTCATGTTGTCTCCTCCATTTGCAAAGGGCACGATGAGAACATACCATAAGCAAAGAGATGAGAACCAGAGAGGCAATTTGAACTAGCCACACAATAGACCAGTCCAGGGCCAGAAAGCCATTCTGGGTATTGTTCACAACTTTCTCTAGGATTTGCTATAAATAATTATTATAAATAATAATTTATATTATTTTAATCCAAGTCTTAATGAACATAATTTATAAAAAATAATTAACAAAATTAAATGTGCAGTGGATAAATATAGAAATGGCAACATGTGGATATATAAAATTTGACCCAGGAAAATTGAACTTGATAGAAGTAATGGCTAGAAAAGAAAACTCACTAAAGCCAAATCAATATATCTTGACCTGGATCAAAAACTGATCCACAAATTAGATCTCCTTAGTAATCTACAATTAAGACCAAAAAAAAAAAAAAAAAAATAGACATAGTTTAATTAATTGTTTAACTACAAAAAAAAAAAAAAAAATCAAGGATTTGAATTGGCCTAAAGCCTTTTGAGGCTGAAAATGTTTTTACAGTAAAAATTCATCATTAGCATAATTCTAATTTAAATATTTATATCCGAAATGCCTGGATCAAAATGGCAGATTTGAACATCCTCCACCTGTGAATCTCTAGTGCTCTGCATAGGAACTCAGAAGCCACATGCCTGTGCAGACCCACAAGGTGTTGCTCAAAAGGAAAGGGGTAGATTTGTATGTACTGACATAGAGGGATGTCCATAGTAGTCTTTCGAGTCCTAGTTTTCTGAATTAAAAAATCCAAATTAAATCAGTGAGTACGAATGTGAGTCAGAGAGACAGAGAGGCAGCATGCATGTGAGAGAGGAAGATTTATGTATGAATGCACAAGAGTTTGGAAAGATATAGACCAACTACTGACAGAGAAGGACTGGGGAAAAGTGCTTTTTGCTTTTAAAACTTTCTACATTTCTTTATTTTTCAAAATTTTACAGCAAACAGGTATTCATTTTGTAATTAATTCAATGAAAGATGTTTAAAATGTTAAATGGAAAAAAGAATGAATGAGTGGCAAGAACTGTGACAGGTCTAGATTTTATACTACTTCTGACTAACTAGTTAAGGGTTAGTCATATTCCATGGATGTTGATGGAAGAGAAGAGATTCCAACAGAATAGCCAGAGTATTAGCATTTTCTCTGTTTCCTAGAGCCCCGATTCTCACAAGATGATGCAAAATGGGCCAGACGATACCTGCATAAGCACCAGAGTGTGCCACAAGAGGGTAACTCTCAGCTCAGGGAACCTGCATCTTTTGTAATGGATGGCCAATATGACTGACCTTTGTTCCAGAAGGAGGCACTCTCTGTCTACCAACGCTGTTAGCTATACAAATGTCCTTGAAAAGGTAGTCCAGAATAAAGGTAGTCCGTGCCTCTGCTCACAAGACATTCAGAAATGTGAAACTCATGAGAATTGTCTTCCAATGATGACAATAAATACACTTGAATCTCTCTGTGTCAACTGTCATTCTCATAGGCCTCCAGACCATCCTTCCAATGCCCAGATTATTAAATATGTTGGTTCAAAGATAAGGTTGGAGAAGATACCGGCTTAAATCTTGGGGTGGGGGAAGTTTCTATTTAAACCCTAAGGCTGTGTTATCCTATTTCATGCTTCTATTGCCTTCGAAAATGGGAAACTCAAGTATAGGCATTGCATTCTACTTCCAAGATGTAACTGTGCCAAGATTAGAAAGCTTATTCGTGCCACAAAATTTTATCTACTAAGTGTCAACTATGTGCCAGGCACCATTTCAGATAGAACCACTACATTATATTCTACATTATATTACACGTGAAGGGTGCCTCCTAGAGTTGCGTAATGTGTTATCCCAAGTTCTAGATACTAGGGACACTAAAATGAACAAGAGTGACCAAATCCCCTGGCTTTCTGGAGCTTACATCCCGATGTGCAGAGACAGACGATAAGTTTCAAAAATATAAGCAAAATATGTAGTACGTCAGATGGTAATAAGTGCTGGGAGGAAATAAAACCAGAAAAGGGGATAGGGGTGGTGGTGTGGGGGCTACTTTGAAAGAGGCTAAAGAGAAAGTCTTTCTGATAAGGTAACATTTGGGCAAAGACCACCACGTTGAAGTATCAAACTCTACGAGTATCTGGAATAAGAATGTCTCAGAGAGCAAGAACAGCCCTGGGGCTGGAGTGTGTCTAGAGTGTCAAGGATCAACAAAGAGGACAGTGTGGTTGAAGTGGAGGGAGTGAGGGGAGAGCAATAGGAGAGGAAGTCCGCAGGAACTGAGGTCCCGTTCACTAGGTAAGGCCAAGGCGAAGGTGGAGGTTAGTGCAGAGAACAACAAGGCTCTCAAACTGGCTATTCAGGTGGAGGGAGGTATTGAGTTGACTCGATCCTTCATGGACTGACTGTACATGTTGAGGATATTTAAGGAGTGCATGGCCAGGTGCCAGGTAAGAAAGGAAACTGCCAAGAACATCTTTGCAGTCTGTTCTTGAACTAGAAACCACTCTTGTTAGTGTGGGAAGGGAATTTTGACAGTCATTTTCTTGCTGCCTCATGGCAAAATCCAGGTCTAGGGCCGGGGCTCTTGGAGCGCAGTTCAGTGATCTTTCCTCAGTCGCTTTCAGTCTCTACCCCCTGATTTTGACCACAAAATTATATACTCAAGCTCCTCACAGGATTGTTATGAGGAGTCGCTGTAATCTATCCTGAGATTAAGTGGTACATACTACTGGGACTTAGAGTCAGACGCGTTTTGGTGTGTCCAAAGGCGTGGGTCAGGGGATATGGACTCCTCTTTGCATAAAGAGAAGGGGAGGTGAGCAGGGGAAAGGTACGGGCAAAAACATGGAAGGGGATGAAAGATGACATCTGTTGAGGATCTTGGTCACCCAGTCTAGCTAAAGGTACTTTAGTATAAACCCTGTGGAGAGAGAAGCTGCAGGCAGAAGAGGGAGGAATGAATATCCAGAAGGTTTTGAAAATCATGGTCCATAACCAAGCCAGTCTGGGATACAAGCAACGCAGATGGCGGGAGGGGATGGATGGAAGGAAGTTCTTCGAAGTGGAATACAGTCACATTCCAGCCTCCAAAGGGTGGCAGATTGAGGAGCATTTGGGGACATGGCCCTAGTTATTGATGTCAGAGCTCTAATGTCTGCCATGGGCAGGAGGTTAGGAGAAGAAGACTCTGACACAGGCTACATGGCCATAACAGCCACCCAGCTGGTGCAGGAGCCACTGAGTGACCATCCTGAGGTCCTCCAAAAAGGACCAGGGAGTTTTGCAGGATGGGGCAGGAGACAAAGAAACATGAAATACAACCACCACGGAGACCCCTATCTATGCCCTCAGGCTAGAGAGACCCTGAACAAAGTTGGAATATGCTTGCAGAGTGTCCGGCACACAGTAGGTGCTCAACAAATGGCATCCTTGAACCCCACACTCATGAAACTTCCAAAGCAGGCCTCAGCCAAAAGTCCATTTAGCTAGAGTGACTGAGAGTAAATTTCAGAGAAAGATTTTTTGAGAACAAGGCGGTTATAAATAAGTCTTTGTCTGTCCTCGTGTGGTGGGGAATGACCCCCATTATAAAGCCTGAGGCAGTTGCCAGCTTTGGAAGCTGTGTGTGTCTGGTGTGTGTGAATGTGTATATGTGCACCTGCTAACCTTGCAATGATTTGTAGGAGGGGGCATTAGGAGTAAAGGTAGGGAAGAAAGTAGGTTGAGAAGAGCAAAGCAAGAGCCTCGAAAGCCAAACCAAATAGGAGGTGTGAGGCCCATTCACCTATTTGAAAGGCCATATCTAGTATTTGAGGTGTGTGTAGCTTGAGCAAGGAGAGAAGTAAAAAGAAGCTGAGGATTCTATTCAGTCTCAGGCCAGGCAGCTAATTGTTTCTGATATATGCCAGAGTTCTGCCGATAATCGCTTAGGCTTATCCTCACATTCAAAGTGAAAAAATGGTTTTCTAACATCTGTTCCAGATTTCTTTTTGATTTCAGGCAAGCCTCAGTCCCGTTATCTTTAGGCATTTGACGCTAGTGATGGGAGCTGGCTGGGCTTTAAGGATGAGGCAGCTCATGACCCCTAGAATAATCTCTGCTCCCTAATTCATAAGAAAGGGCTAGTAGGCCCCTGGACAGGCCGGGAAGGATTGCCCCTGCTGCTAGGACACTCGCTCATGCTCCAACACCCACCTTGGAACCCCCAGCCCAGTGCCTCTGCCCCCATCAGCATGCAGCCCCCACCCCATCTCTGGTCATTGGAAATCACTTTTATGTGCTGTTTTGATCTCATGTCTTCCAGTCTTTCACACACTCCAAGAGTCTCAGAGGCTTGCTTGCTAACTGCCATCTTGGTGCCTGGGAGTGCAACAGAGTAGGTAGGTTCTGGGATCGAGCAGTATCACCTACAGGCCTTACTGGCTGCAGATAGGAAGTCATTTACTCTAAGTCTCAGTTTTCTCATCCTCAAAGTCGATGTAATAATAGCCATCTTACAAGGGTGGATGTCGAGCACAGCCCCGTGCCTGAAATATAGTAAATGCTTAATAAATATCAGCCTCCCTCCCACCATGAGGGCAGCGATCCTCATCTGTTTTATTCGCTGATGTAGGCCCGGCACTTAGACTGGCGCCTGGTGCATGGTGGTAGCTCAGTAAACATTTCTTGAAGGAATGAAGAAATTGGGGGCAATTCTAACTAGCTGAAATAGAAGCCATCCTCATTTAACCTCTCTATCTCCATCCGTTTTACTTAAAACTTATCTTAATGCCCCTTTTCTATAAAGAAAACAAACTTTCTCAAATATTAGTGCATTTTACACCTTTCCTTTAGAGCCAAACTCCTTCACTAAGCGGTCCTTGTTTTCTGCCTCCTCTCCCTGCACACTTGCCTGCCTAGATGAAGAATCCAAGGCCTAAGTGGCATACTCCGTGAATAGAGAAGCAGGATTTGAACCCAGTTCACTTAGGCTCTGGTGCTTCTAGTTTTTATCCTGCCCTCCTGGCCTGTGGCTCCTCAAGCCACTCCCCAAGATCTGTTGGTCCCAGCTCCACAGCCCCTCAGGGGAAGGAGCCACATTGCCCTGACTCCCTTCTAAGTCCTCCCCTCCTTCCTTCCCAGGGCTCACTCACTCTCTCTGCTCTGGAGGGTTCAGATTGATTTCTATAATAATTAGTCATGTCTCTTTTTTTAGAGTCAATTAAGAAATAAGATGTCGGAGCCTGGCAGATGGTGTGATAGTTTGGATAATTTAGTAAATATTCACTTTCCTCAGGGCTCATTGGAGTGGTCAGAGCAGATTTCCCCAGCCCGCTGAGGTTGGGCTTGGCCTCATGGCTGGCTTTGACTGGTGGAATGTTTGCAAATGTGACACAAGAAGAGACCTTCATATGCTGAGCAGCTTGGCTGAACTCTTGTGCTTCTGCCATCACCATGGCTCTTGCCCTGGGTGGTCCACTGGCCTTGGAGGAAGGAAAAGTACAGGGAACAGACCTGAACCCAAACCAAAGCCTTGGGGCTGGTCCCAACACCCAAGAGGAGCAAGAAGAATGTGTTGTTTTAAACCACTAAGTTAGAGGGTTAGTAGCTTTATTATAGCAACAAATAAGATATACAGATGGAGTTCCAAAAACCAGATTCCTAACTGATAAGGATGACTGGGTAATCCTGACATCCTCCCTCACAGCCACAACTGCCTCCAGCCACACTCATCACTCATTACTATGCCTGGAGAGGTGGCACAGAGCCATACACACCCAAATCTGCTACTGGCAGTCATACCCAGAGGAATGCAAGATGCTGTGTATTTGGATCTTCAGGTAACCGAAGACTCAGACATTTCACATTTCCACCTTCCTTACTGAAAAAAATCTCTGTGAAATGTGATCATCCACTTCCATGACTCAGCATTGCCAAGGCCACTGTGTTAAGTCTGGGACTAAATGTCAAGGTGGAGGTCGGGCTGTGGTGGGCTTTGCCGGCCCTGGCACTTCCCCTGCGTGACTCTTTCCAATTATTGCTCTTTTTATGAATGTTACTGCTTGTTTCAACTGATCTGTGATCATTGAGAGGTAAGCGTAGAGTTAAAAAAAAGCAAATCACTAAGAAATCCACTATTTTGTTTCTAGTACACTGAGGTTTTTCTGTCAAAGCAATCAAAAGAATCCCCTCGTATGTCAGTGAACCATGGTGATATGTCTGGCTTCTGGGGATGCCTTCTCTGACCTCAAGCAGGTCACTTAGCCCCATGGATTTACTCTTCTCCACAAAGCTAGGATCGTGACATTTCCCCTTCTCCTCACAGAGGTGTAAGGAGCTGCAAATGACATCAAGTCGAGGTGTGGAAGCCCTTGAAAAATCATCACGTGCTACAAACTCAAAACCGTAAAACAGTTCTCGCCTCTGGCAACCTTGGTCTCACTTTAAAAGCCAAGAAACTTAAATACAATTTCACCGGACTGTATTTCTTTAACAAGAATTTCTGTCTTGTTCTTCGTTCTTCTCAAAAGAACTGGTCTTTCAATTCTTGGTATGTTTGAAAGAGCACAGGGTATAGGAGATTGAGAAATGCGAGTTCAAATCCTGGTTCAAGTCCTGATAAGCTGTGTAACCATGGGCAAGTCACGTAATTATTGAGCCCAAATTGCCTCATCTGTTAAATGAGTATAATAATAAATTCCCTTCAGATTACTGTGAAAGTCAACAGGTATCAAAAGTACATTATGAGTCAAAAATGATGCACAGGTCTCACATCTCTTTATGATCATTTTCCAAGCATTCGTTGAGACCTGTTATGTATAAAGGCGCTCGGCTTGATGTTGTGCATGATCGGGACCAAGCAGAGGCGAGGCAACTTCTGCTGTTTTCCCAGGAACCTCTGCTTTCCACCTCTAAGGGCACATTTATAGTCCGGAAGTTCCATGTCTCTCCTCAGCAGCGGAAGCTGAAAGGAAAAAGTGGCAAGAGAAAGTGAGGGGTGGAAGGAACCAAGACGCCTGAGGTGCCTGCTACACCACCGAGTTTCCAGAAAGCCTACGAACTGGCCGTGTCTCCTCAGGGACCGAGAAGATGAGGTGCATACATGGCTGCCAGGTCACAGTCATAGTCATAAAAGTAACACTGTGAAAAATCCATTCTGCGGGTAACAATGAGAAGTTAATGCAAAGACTCATTGCCCTTCATTAGCGAAAACTCTGGCAGTGACTTTTCCATGCTCCCGGGAAGGCTTTAGAAAATGCTGCTTCAACCCAGAAGCACTTCATCACTTATATGAATGAAAATGAGTGCAAACAGATTGTCGGGATGTCTGTTAACATCACCTCTTTTTTCTTGCAAGGAATCCCCTCCGTAATTACATTTTGCCTGTCAGTTCATAAATTTTTCTTATTACAAACTGGCCATTATTGATTGCTTTTTAAAAGTACTAAAACTGAGCCCAAAGCAGTAGATCTCTCAGTAAATTCAAAACATACTATCTTCGGTCCCAAGCCCTGGTGAGGAGCGAAGAGAAAGTCTCTGCGTTCCTTGTGGATTCTGAGCAGAGGCAGACC
Source organism: Pteropus medius (assembly GCF_902729225.1). Taxonomy (NCBI): domain Eukaryota; kingdom Metazoa; phylum Chordata; class Mammalia; order Chiroptera; family Pteropodidae; genus Pteropus; species Pteropus medius. The sequence goes on along the minus strand of NW_024353906.1, from coordinate 1,773,036 downwards.
TGCCATACGTTTCGGTTTAGAGTCTTGGCTTTGAGGGCTGCATGTTTGAAGCCACAATGAAAATAATAAATAAAGGATAAACTTATTTGGCAAATGCTGACAATTTGCAAGCCAACATCTTGTCATTGTTCTTTAGCTGGATCCCACCACTCGAAGGATTCTATTTGGGTTTTTGGCATTTATGAGCAAACATCATGATGGGGGGTGGGGGGCGGGCGGAGGAAGGAGGCGAGGGACTGGGGCGGGATAATAAAGACTTGTAGTCAAAGTTTTTAAGTAACCAGTAGGCCATTTTCCTAAATCCTTTTAAAATGAGATACTGTGGTTTTATATTTAGACTCATCTGGTTAAAATGTGAAAAGAGCAAAATTTCAAGTGATTTCTGTGATCTGGGAAAAGAATGAGTATTCCCTGTTGTTCACAGTTTGAGGAAAGTTTCTAGAACCTACTCTGGTCACAAGTAAGGGAACATATCAGCACAAGATACTTAGTTAGATTCTGGCCTCTGCTTTGGTTCAAAGCTCTGACCAGGGGGACAACAAGGGTGGGGGTGCCCCTAGCCCTTCCAGCCCAACCCCCTACCCCAGCCCAGCCCCTTGAACATACAGTCCCTTTAAAAATCAGCACGAGCTGCCAACCCCCAAACCCACTCCTTGAACCTGCAACTGTGGAAACTGGATAGGGGGAGGGAGAGCAAATGAAAACCTGGTCGTGTGTGATCAGTTCCTGATTCAGGCTGGATGGAAGCAAGTAATCAAAGCAAGCCACAGCGTGGTCTAGGTCAGCCTGCCAATCTTGGACTGCTCACTCGCTAAAAGCAGGCAGCAGCTACTGATCTGGCCGGGAAACAATGCCCCATTCAGCTCTCAGTATCTGTTCTTAATATCAAGACAAAACTGGGGACCCCATCGGTGAGGAAGGAAAGCTTGGGCCAGGAGAGCAATTACAATACCTTAGCCAACCTAGTGAACAAAATGGGAGACATAAAAACATTTTTAAAGTGGAAATAATTGAAGAGCCTTCTAAACATCTTAACGGCGCACTTGGCCACACTTGGGATTAGGAAGCAGTATTTTATGTTAGGCAGCAGGGCTTTCATTTGGTGTACGTGCGTTTTTCTTTTTAGCTCAGATCTGAAGAGAGGACTGCATTCTGTCAAAGTGTGGCACTGACCCCTTAAGCCCCTGGCGACGAAGCATGGCATCCCCAGCATTTGGGGAAAAGACAGGAGAGTCCGTGATGAAACAGACCTAGTCAGTGCCTTGTCTTGGCAGCTTTGAAGCACACCGCCACCCCCACATCTGTCTATCCCCCGCCTTCCCAGGCTTGGTTTATGGGAGAGGGCTGCCTCCGAGCAAAGACCAAGAGACAGGCACAGGTCCAGAACACAAAGGCTTTGGCCGTGGCCCCCGGAGCAGGGTGGGGCTGGAACTGGGACACCCTCTGTTTTCTGTCAACTCCCAGATAAAATGAGAAAAGGTCAGCACTGCTGGGAGAGCTGGTAATCCCAGCAGAATCCCTCAGTCAGCCCTCGTGTTGGCCTCCAGGCCATAAATCTACATCCCGTGAGAAGAGGCCCTGCTCTACTGAGCCCACAGGGCTCCCCACTTGACTTCCAAGCAACTTCTCTGTGCGGGGTATTGAGGTCAGAGAGGAACAGACAGGACTGGTGAGGGCTGAGAGGAAAGAGATGGCGATGATGACGAAAATATGGAGAAAACTAACATTTATAAAGGACGCACCCTGACGGTCTTCTAAATAAATAACTCCTGTAATCTACAACCCTGTGAGATAGGTATTATCATCATCCCCAGTTGACAAAACCAAGTCACAAAGAAGTTAAGTAATCTTCCCAAGGTCACCCAGGCAGAGTCAGGATTTGAACCAGAAGATCTAGCTCCAGGGTCCATGCTCTTAACCACATTGTTCCTAAAGCTGTTGAAGGTGGGCAGCAGGTCAGAGGAGACCTCCTGAAGGAAGCTTCGAGAGGCCAGGTAGACATGCCCGTGGCACAAGCCCAGTCTGTTAACACTCAGGCTCTACGCAGGGAAGAAAAACACCTTGACTCTGGTGCTGATTACATAGTGTGGCTCAGGGCCCAGAGGACGAGAACAGGATTGCTCATTGTGGTCCCTGGACAGCAGCAGCCACCTCATTTGGGAGCTGGTTAGATATACAAATTCTCAGGCCCCTCTACAGTCTTCTTAAAATAGACTCTAATTTTCAACTGGCTCCCAGATGACTCCCAGGCACTCTCAAGTTTGGGAGGCCATGGTGTAGAATACAAGAGCTAGACTCGCCCCTGGAGGTCCTATGAATGGCATGCCCAAGGCCACAGAGAAAGTCAGCGGGGAGCCAGTGACAATGTCTCAACCCCGACTTCCAGTCTGGGCCATCTGTGCTGCCACAGTCAAGTCGGGGCCGTGGCTCTTCTCCTCACTACAGAATCAATCCAATCATAGGAGACAGTGGCTGTGTTGCTCTCCCAAGCTCTTCCCACAGCTGACTTTTCTGCGGGAGGCCCCTTCAAAAGGAAGCCAGCCTCAGACTTCCATATCAACCTTTACTCAGAGAGAGAGTGGGCAGGAATTTTCTCTGACATCTCACTCACTAACCACAATTTCCATTCGAAAGGGGACTTTCCTGTCCTGCTTTCAAACCTAGACCTCGGGTTAGATATTCAGCCACTCTCCCTCTCCCTATCAGTAATATCCTTCAGGTATAAAACAAATCTTGGTGGAGAGAACACAGACTTTGAAGTCACAAAGACTCAGGTGCAAAAATCGGTTTCAGTTTTGCTTACCTGTGTGACCTTGGGCAGTTTGTTTAGCCTCTCTGAGCTGCATTTTCTTCACCAGTCAAATGGAGATGACGATATCTATCTCATAAATTGATGAGATAATACGTGTCTAATGCCTAACACAATGTTCCTTTTCCCTTCCTTGACCACCTTCTGCCACTGACCACAAGGCCTGGGACCCAGGTGTTTGGGAATGAATGTGGATGACTTGAACCCAGAATGAGATCTTCCAGGGGCTGCTGACTCCAATCCCATAGGAAAGTCCATAGGAGTGGGGAGATGGTGAAGAGAGGATTATCACTCAGGGGCTTCAGATACCTGAGACCTGACTTATTGCATTTCTGTCACTGTGTTAGCTGAAGCCACAGCCCAGCCTCTTTCTGGGCTCAGACACATGCTAATGGCTGCAGGTAGAACCCAGGAGCACATCTCCTCTAGGGTGCTGATGGTCCCCAGGGGAACTATCTCAGCCAGGCTGGTGGTCCAGGTCAAACCAAAGAAAACACAGGAGAGGCTGAGACCCAGAGTCCTTTGCTCCTGAGAATGGAGTCAGCATCCCCCCAGGTCTGTTGAGTCAGCACCATCCATATCATTCTCAAATACCCTCCAAGCCACTGCTTCCCACATCCTGGCTTGACACAGTGAAAAGGACCCTAGGAAAGCTTCCAAGGACCACATCTAAGAGCAGCCTTTACCTCCTCACTCGCAGGACCAACATCACACACAAGCATCACACAAGCATCATCCTGGCAGAAGCAGAAGGGCAAGGAAGCAGAGTAGCCTGAAAAAGCTGCTGCCCACATAGCCCAGGACTCACCTACCTGCCACTGCCTGTGCCATTGAACAAAGGTCCAAGGCCATTTAGCGCATTGCCTTCCCAGGCAGGAGATCCTTCCTGAATCCTACTCCTAGAACACCTCCAAGGATGCTTTCCTCTTTCTTGAAGCATGCATAATTATACTTATAAGTGCTGCTATTTGTTGAGTGCATGCTCTGTGATAAGTATTTTATGTAACAGATTACCCAAAATGACCTTCGCAAAACCCTATGAGGTGGAACACATATTATCTTCTCTTACATATGAGGAAGCTGAAGCTGAGAGGGAACGAGGGAAATATTTGCTCAAAGCCACACAGCTAGCAATATGAAGCCAAGAGTCCCACTCAGATCCCTGTAATTCCAAGGTCATGTTCATAGCCACTTGGTTAACAGATGTCATTGTCATAAAGATTCCCTCTACTCTTCTTAGTTCTGCTGCTTAACCATTAACTAGTCATGCTTTAAAAAGTAATCATATCACTCTATCGTCTTCTCCCCTTACTTATAGTTTGTCTATATTCCCACTCAATTATAGGGACTACACCCAAACACCTCCGTTTTATTGGAGCTAATCAATATGGAGTTGGCAGGACTATCACCTCCTTCATTCAGCACACTATACCTATATCAATATGACCGAAGACAACAGCACTCTAGGCAAACTTCTTCCACTGCTGATACTGAGCTAATTCTAGCATAAGAACCTAAACATTTTTTACCTTCACAGATTTCCAGAAGGACTGGGAGTTGGCCTGCCTTCTTCCTGATGGGGTCTTAGAGCTAGAGTATGGCAGAGCAATTTCTGGAACCTTCTCTACCAGTTCAGGTTGTCCCCACTGCTCTTCCTTTGCCCTGAGCCTGTAAACTCCACATTCCTCATTAACAGTAAAGTCAATAATTGTACTTCTTTGACAAGCAAGAGCCAGACCCATCCCCAGGCACCCCAGATGCCCCAGACCTGTGTACTTTTCCAGAATTTATAATAAAAAATATAATGATTGCCAATTCCAAACGGCAGACTCAATCCTCCTGACCTGCGGTTTTAGTTTTTGCTCCTGAGCCGAAGTCAGAGCCTGGAGCCAAAGGGCCTTCAGATTGTAGATTCAGAAGGTTGTCTCTGGCCCATAAGGCATCTCCCTCCTCATTCTTTCCCTAGTAAATGATACAAAAGTTCTCCCTAATTAGACTCTCCTTTTAAGTTCTGTAGACTACTAATGAGTAAGAAAGAGGAGGCACTTGGGAGCCCTGAAGAAATTATTTGAAAGCAAAACCAAGTGTCCTCAGTAAAGTATCGCCATCTCAGTCAAAGAATTTTTTTCCCTTATCCATGACCACCTGACACAGCCCAGCTGGCAGCTTACTGAGTAATCAGAGACACTAGCTTTCTTCAGAGAAAGTGGGCCCCTACTTTATATTCCTGGGGGCTTCTTTTGCTTGGCAAGCTGTCTCCTTATCAACATGACCCTTCTATGACCCCTGATCTCTCTCTGGCAAGGCAAGAGTTGGTATCCCCTTTTGCCTAATACTCTCCCAGGGATCCAGAGAGGGTAAGTTAATTAATTGCTTGAAGATGCACAGTAAGTTGACAACAGGACAAGAACTGGGTCCTAGGGATACAGATTCAAAGTCATTTTATTCCATTGCTAATAATCCTGAGCGTTCACTGATGGTGGGAATGATGCTATGCAGGCATCGTTCATTTATTCCTTTATCAAATTGTTATTGAGCAAAGAGTTATTCAGTTGCTGGGCCTATAGCAGGGAGCCAAACAAAGTCTCTGCTCTCTTGAAGCTCACATTCTAGCCAGGGAGCAACAATAGACAAATATATGAGACAATATCAGCCACTACCCAGTGCCTTGAAGAAAAATGCAATAGAGAAGGGCTGAGAATGCTGTTTGGAGAGGAAAATCGGGGGTAGTCATTAGGAGGAGGTGGCAGAGGTATAAGCAGAGGTAAATTAAGTGCAGAGGCAAAGCTGTGCCATTCATAGGGGGAAAGGCATTTAGGCAGCAGGAACAGCAAGAACGAAGGAACCAAGGAGAGAGTCTGGTATGCTTAGGAATGGCAAGGGAGCTAGCTGCTGGCAAAGTGCACAAAAAGAACCGAGCTAGAGATGGGAGGTAGCAGAGGGCAGATTACATAGGGCCTGCCAGTCCGTGGCGAGGACATCAACTTTTATTCTAAATACTCTGAGTTGTGTGCTTGGGAAAACAAATTCTGACTTTAGTTTTAAAGGACTTATCTGGTCATTTTTTGGAGAACAGTCTGGAGGAGGTCAAGGGTAAAGCTGAGGAAGGGGCAGAGGAGATCATTAAATCCTTCAGCAGCCCTATGAGATAAGTTCTATTATTATGAGGCAACTGAGGCTCAGAGAGATTAAAGAATTTGCCGCAGATCCCATACCAGGACGTGGCAGGCTGGGAATGAACCCACATTTGACCCTGAGCCGGAGCTGTCCCAGGGCTGGAAGCTCAAAGACCAGAAGACACTAAGAAAAAGGGCACTGGCTGCTGTCTTTAAGAAATAAATCTCTCTTACTTCAGGCTCCCCTAACCAGCTCCCCTGAACTCAGTTCACTTGAGAACCACCATTTATTAGGGCCTCGCTGTGTCCCAGGCACAGGCTGGGGCTTTGACGTACTGGATCTCATTTAATCCTTGCTGTAGCCCAGGGATCTGGGCATTATTATCCTCGTGTTACCAGATGAAAAAGATCTCATTTTCTCAGTACAGATAGTGAAAACATTCCAAAGCTGCTTTGGGGTTTAATTCACAGAAACCTCATCATTTAATCTACTAAACCAGAAAGTAATCCCCTCTCTGGCTGGCCCTGGGAGCCTGAGTCCGTCCACGGTCATGGGGAGAAGTGGTAGGTCACACTCGCACACGTGCGCACGCATACACAGTCCACACTCCAAGTCCAACCAACCGCTGACCCATATCGACGATGCCAGCCCTCTGTCAGTCCCACATGGCTCCCTCTTTTCATCTCCATTAGTGGGCCCTTGTCCTTCACTAAAGCCTCTCTCTCCTCTATGCACAGACAGCCGATGGCCTCCCTCAGGCCACCAGGCAGCCCCCAAACCCACTGCAATGCTGCCCCTGGCTGCAGTAACACATTCACCTGCATTCCTCCCTTCACAAAACACTGCACCCTCAGGCCTAGCCTTATCCCCTCCCTGTTCTCTTATCCACATCAAAACTTACCAGATCTGTCTCTCTCTCTCTCTCTTTTTTTTTTTTTTTTTTTTTCCAGGCCCTAGTACCTCTAATTTGATAAGCTATGCTGGACTCAGTTGTGAATGGCTGCCAGGAAGTTATTGATACCAAAATCTCAGGTAATCCTTTTGTTTTTCAAAAGGGATCTTCTGAGACCATTGTTTGTTCCCAGTCAGTAAAGATAACGGAGAACATTGCTGAGTGTGGCAGACATGAGAAATAAGATCTCAAAAGGAGGTGAGGTGTTTCCTAAATGTCTGCTTCTCTAAGACTCCTGACCTCAGAGAGAAATCCAATCTGATAACGATTTAAGCGCCTATTATGTGCTAGGTACTTTTCTTAAAGATCTCACAGTCTCACTAGGAACTAGGCACATAGACAATTACAATGACAGGGTGATGGTGCAGATCCAGAATTATGTACACGGTTTAGGAGGGTTGAGGGGAAAGGGGTTAAAGTCTATCCTTTGAGGTGGTTCTTAACAGCCTCAGGAGTAAGTATTGAAGTATAAATGTAAATGTGTTCACACAGCTAATGAAGAGGAAAGAGCTTTCCAGGCAGAAGAAACTGTGGGAAACAAAGGCTGAGAGGAGTGTGGGACCACAGTGTGTGGGATGGAGGGCCTTGGCATTGCTAGTGTGGATGGGGTGGTGGGCAGAACCAAGATGGTTTCTCCTGGTAATGTGTTTACACTCTGATGTTTCAATGAATTCCTCAGCAAACTCCCCCAGCTTCCCCCTGGGGTGAGTGTATAGCTGGAACTGCAGGGGCTTCAGTAAGGGGAAAACTTCCTTATGGGATCACTACCATGCTCAAAAACCCTCCATGGCTCCCCAGTACCTAGGGAATCCAGTTCATGTGAATAAATAAAGACTAGGGGGCCTTGCTAAGCTCCCAGCTGCCTCTTGGATCTCTTGTCCTTCCCCAGCCTCTTCTGCCTTCTCCATGAAGCTGTCCTCAATTCTTCCCTGATGGAAGGATAACTCTCTTATGACACTGTAAGGGTCCTCCCTGTGTCAGAGACCTATTCGAGAGTCACAGTCAGGGCCCAGCATGGCCCAGTGGGAAAAAGCAAATGCTCAGGGGTCATCATAATGTGTGGTGTTAGAGGCTGCAGTGGAGGTGAGCAGGGATGGGGCAGTGTGGTACAGTGGTTAAGCCCACAGGTTCTAGAGACAAAGTTCTTGACCTTGGATGAACACATGCAAACTTTGGGATGGATTTGTTAAAGATCATCACCTGGCCTCACCCTCAGAGATTCTGATTTTATTGGTTTAGGGAGAGAATTAGACTAGGGTATGTTTTCAAAGCTCTCTGGTGATGCAAATGGACAGCCAAGATTAAAGCCGCTGTTTTAGAGCCTAACTGTGGAGTTTAAGCCCCAACTGGATGGCAGGCTAAGTCACCAAGTCTCAATTTTTTTGCAACTGTCAAAGAAAATAATATAGTACCTCCTCTGAAGAGTGCTAGAAGACTTAAATTATATAATGTGCATCGATCTCTGAGCGTAGGCACTGCATGTGGTAAACAGTTAGTATTAGCTCTCATTAGAATCACTTTGAGCAGGGTATGCTTGACTCAGCTCTGCCCCGCTCCAACGGAGCCCACCACAAAAGGGGCACTTGAGTGGTAAGAGTTGTATTAGAATCGATTTAATTGAGCTCTTCTTCAGGCAGCCAAGCACCGCCCAGGCAGAGTCCAGCCTCGGCCATCTCCTCCTGAGGCTTCCCAGAGAACTCTCCCTCACTCCTCAGCAAGCTGGCAACTTAGATCCCCTCTGGTACCGTTTCTAGACCAGCTCCAGGGCAAACAAGCGAGTGCTCAAGACAGCCCCAGGACCAGGACCCCTCTGTCTTCCTCCTCCCCACCTCCCCACACCCCAAGAGTGTTCCTGCTGTGTTCTCAGAATACAAACCCAGGCACCCCAATTCCTCAAACACATAACACTCTGGGAGTTCGGCCAGGGGAACCCATCAAGGCGTCTCTCCTGCCTCTTGGGTTCTTTGGCCTCCAGTCATTTAATAGTAAGATTCTGACCAGCAGAGGAACTGATTTAAATGTGCTCATCTCAGCCTTCCCTGGGACCCTGTCAATCCAAAAACCTGCATCCCAGCAGCCTGGAAATGAAACCTTACATTTCCCAAGAAGGTTGGAAGATGCCTACGGACCTTCTGCTGTTACATTGATCAAGAACTGTAAAATTCGAGAACATGTAAGAGTTACAGTACAATTGCCAAGAATTCATTTCATTATTGTTGCTAAGGCTTTACAGCATAATCAAAAGAAATGTCTGTAGGGGAAAGGAAAGCTTCATTCCCTTTCTTCATCCTTCTGACCAGAATTTTCCTCACTCCCCATCACCAAGAGGAAATATCTTAATCTGCTAGATCGGCCGCCTTTCCAATCAGCCAATATCACTGCACAGAGAGACCCGACACCCGTGGGCCTCTCTCTCCCACTCCCCGTGGCTTCTTAGCAGGGCTGGTAGGGGACCGATTGTTGCCCCTCTGTAAGGCAAGTCCTGTCACTCTTCCCTGTTTTTTATATGTGCTGTAGCAGTGCTGCCGAAATGTAGTCCACAGGCTACTGTCAGTCTGTGAACTGGTTTTCATTGATCTGCAATGAAATTAGGAGTTGTGCCAGAATATAAATCGACGACATAGCGAAACACACTGTTTAGTTCAGCTGACATTTTTTCCTTTTTCCCAGCAAGACTTTCTTGATGAAAGAAACAGCATGCTGATTTACACCCTTCGCATGATGCTTATCTCACTGCATTATGTTCATGGGGGCTTCTGTTGTGTAGCACTGTGCTACAGGACACCCCTCACATCAGACGGGGTACCTTACCTGGCTAGTGGTAAAGTTCGGATTTGAGCTTAGATGGAGGGACAAAGGTCCCACCAACTTTGTTTTAGCAGGCGTTAGCATCAGGCTTGGCCCAGCTCATAATAAAGTGGGGTTCGTTTCTTTTCCTTGTGTGTAATCATCCCCAACAGCTCAGCTGGAACAAAGTGTTTGGCCAGCCAGAATTCAGGCTCTAATACAGTCTTTATCTCCCTAATGTCCCTAACTAGTTGCATTCGTATTTAAAAATGTATTGATATATAGTGTGTCCAAGGTTGCTGGAAAAGAGCCAACAGGTTTCAGATGGATGATCCACATCAGACAGAATCCATGCTTGTAGATGGCTCCAGAAGATGAAAACTCAGGAAATATTCTTGAAAAAAAAAAAAAATCCCACCCAAAATACATGTATCTATGAAGGTGTAGAGAGAGAACTACCAGTTTAGGTAACCTGCCTGGGACTACAGCAAAACCCTGGGTCAGTCGTGACAGTGCTCAGTGCTTCCAATCATAATCAATGAGGCTTCACAGCAGAATGGTGACAAACACGACCCTTAGGTGTGTACCGTGCTTTATTCTTTTCACTGCCAGAGCAGGTAATTAGGTTCTCTAATCTCTCAGAAGACTCTCTTTAGCACTTACTATATCTGCGACCCTAGAAAGTTGCCAAGACTCAATTTCTGCATCTGTGAAATGAGAGGGAAAGTAGACATTATGGAGAGGCAGACATGGGTTCTTCGCAGGGAAGTGCTTTTGACAGAGGGACCTAAGGAAGGGTGGCCTAATGCTATGCTGACTCTCTAGGCATCAGGACAGCAGCTGGATGTCTCCTAGGGAAACAGGTTAGTGAAGAGAACTGGTGGCTCCTGAAGGTCTCCTTCCCCCAGAAAACAGGTGACAATTCTCTGTCCTGTCTTACTGTATGCCAAGAGATCTCAACAGCCAGAGCCACAGGGAAAACCCACAGCCTTTAACCAAACACTCTGGCACCCATATCTCCACGGGCTGTTGTGGTCTGAGGTGTCCATGTGCACGTGTGGCTATTTATTTTTACTTGTTTTTGCTGTGTATAATGATGTCCAAGAAAAAAGGTACATTTCGATGTTCTAACGACAGCATAGTAGTTTCCTGGGGCTGCCTAGGTGGCACCAACTAGGGAGGTTAAAACAATGAAATTATTCTCTCAAGTTTCTGGAAGCCAGAAGTCCAAATTCAAGGTGTCAACCAGGCAGTGCTCCCTCAAACGGCCCAAAGAGAGATTCCTTCCTTGCCTCTTCCATCTCCTGGAGGCTCCAGCGTTTCTCAGGTTGTGGCCCGATCACTCCAAACTCACTCTATCTTCATGTGGCCTTCTCCTCTTCTACTTTTTCTGTCTCTTATAAGCACAATTGTCTTTGGATATAGAGCCCTTCCAGGTAATCCAGGATGATCTCATCTCAAGATTCTTAATGACATCTCCAAAGACCCTTTTTCCAAATAAGGTCACATTCACAGATGAACATATTTTGGGGAGGGGCCACCCACTATACCAGCTTAACACCATCGAGAACAGCACCTCACATACAGCAGAGGCAATAAATGTTAAATGAAACGATGAATCTGATTTGTTCACTTCAAAGACATTGCCTGATGCCTGCCCTGAGCTAGACCCTGTGCCAGCTCCTAAGGACACTAAATAAGTGAGACACAGGCCTGAATTTGAGGAGCTCAAGGTCTAGAGGGGAAGACAGAAACAGACAGAGCAGTGTGAACCTTAGCTCACCCCCTTCTAACTGGGCAGCCATGAACCTCAGCCTCCTTTCACTATCTGTAGAACAAAATAAAAATAATACCAATGGAAGGGGTGGTACGAAGTTTTTTTTTTTATTGTGGAGGGGCCCACAGACTCATGTCTCTGCCCTCACTCACTTGCCCTCAAAAAGGGAGAAGGAATTATCTGACTGGTCAATTTGGTGAGACTAACATGGCCACGCTCCCTTCAGCTCCTCTCTCTTTATCTGGGGAGCCGGCTTGCCCGTAGAGGGCATGCATTTTGCTCTCCTCCTGACAAGTCAGTGATCTCTGCTCCCACCTGAGGCAGCCTATCCCAGTACAGTGTGCATGTGTCCAGGGAAGGAACTCGATAACCTTGAGGCCGAGAATTAGAAAGCTGGCTCACTTGCATACATACCGCCTTCTCCATTATCAGCTTTAGTATTGGTAATAAGCATGATATTTGGTCTCTTGTTTGCCTTGCACTTTTGTCTTATTTCTCAATTGGTTCAAACTAAGGGAGGAAAGACGGGTTTTGTTTATTGAGCTCTTCTGAACCCTCGCAACAACTGCAATAGGGGGTTGTTGGGAAATTTAAATAGGACAATGCACATAGAAGTTCTTGGCATGTGTCTGGGACATAAGTAGGTGCTCAGTCAAGGGCAACTACACCATTCTCCTTCCCATCTGCCCACAGCACTCCCTTTAAGCTCCAGAATCAGGAAGACACTGAAGTTGGCATAGAGACCGTCCTGCTTCTGGGCTCCCTCGGCCCACTGGTCCCGGAGCCAGGGCCTGCTTCAGATGCCGCCTGCTCCCGAGTGGCCGCCAGCCTGGGCGGTAATCAGAGATTCCAGCCGAGCCTTTGATGCCACAGCCACGCAGCGAGCCAGGCACTGTTTGAAGTGCCTGCCTGTGTAATAAGGATTTCTAATTCGCTCGAACCAAAGCAACATTTGCAGTAAAGATCATTTTCGGAATGAAAAATAAATTGTGACTGGAGGGTCTGGGTTTGTTTCAAAAAGGGAGATCACCCACAAGCATCTTGTTCTCTAAGAAGCCACCCGCCCGCGTGTTTTAAGATGAAGAGCTCGCCACTCAGAATTTCAAAGTGCGGCTAATTAAGAGCAGTTTATTAAAATGTCAATCTTTAAAACCAAAACAACTCTCTTCTTTAGCTTGCCGAGTGGGTGTCCCAGCTATTCTTCCCACCCCAAAGCAGGCAGCTTCCCCAAAGCCCACGAAAAAGTATCTGTCTATATATTGCTCCTAAAAAGTCGAGGATAACTGGTCCCAAGGAAGGTCTCCAACACCTGTCATTCTGCTACAAACCCAACCCCATGGAGCCTGCCTTTCAAGACAAAAGATGGCATCTAAGTGTATGGATTCAGGAGCCACACTGCCCGGGCTGGAAGCCCAGCCTCACCTTGCCAGTTATGTGACCTTGAGCAAAGAGTTAACCTTTTTGCACCTCAGTTTTTTCTTCTATAAAATGCAGTGGCCATAGTAGTACCTACCTCATAGGTTGCTGCGAGGATTAAAAGAGATAATATATATAAAGCATTTAGACTGATGCCTGGTGCATAGTAAGTGATAAATGAATATTAGAACTATTATTTCCCCAAGTCTCCATAAGCAGGAACTAAATCTCACTTATTTCTTTGCAGATCTCTCTTTTAATGCAAGAAATGTGCCTTATTCAGTTTTGTAACTCCAGTAATTAAGATTTAGCACACAGTAGGTGTGCTAAATGCATCAATAAATGAATGAATAAATGAATGAATGAATGAATGAATGAATGAATGAATGAAGCATCCCCCACGGATGCTTGTGAACAGGACAAAGTTACCTGCCTTCAGGAATTCATAATCTGAGAGCTGTCAAAAGAGGACAGGGCTGTGTGGCGGCAGCTTCTGGCATGCTCCCGAGGACCTCTGCCTCTTGGTGTTCATACCCTTGTGTAATCCCCTCCCCTGGGTGTGGCTGGACCTAGACATGTGTGCCTCATGACAGAATACAGCTAACTGCGATGAGCTGTCACTCCCATGATTAAGTTATAAAGACTGAGATTTCCATCTCCCTGGCACTGTCTTGCCTTCTCTGCTTTCTTGCTTTGATGACCCAGGTTGCCATGTTGGAGAGGCCCCTGTGGCAAAGAACTAGGGGCAGCCTCCAGCCAACAGCCAGCAAAGAACTGAATTCTGCCAGCAGCCATGGAATGAGCTCGGAGTGGATGCTTCCCCAGACCAGCCTCCAGATGACTGCAGCCCCAGCCAGCAACTTGGTGCAGGCTGTGAGAGCCCCTGAAGCTGAGAACCCAGTTAAACTGCACCCAGATTCCTGACCTACAGAAACTGTGAGATAATTAATGTTATTCTGAGCCTCTAAGTTTAGGGATAATTTGTTATACAACGAGAGATATAAGGCTGCAAAGAAGGGAAGAACTTGGGGGAGAGGTGGTGAGGACTGCCTCCCACCTCGCCTGGGATCTACCCTGCAGCTTACTCTCTAAAACAGACCCCAGGAAAAAGGGGACTCAAGTCAGGAGGCCTGGCTTTGAGCCCCAGCTCTGTTGCTCTTGAGTGTATAACCTTGGGAAGCTTCCTTAATCTCTCCAAGCCTCTGTCTCTTTGTCTATAAAGGAAGATCACAGCACCTACTTCATGGGTGTGTCAGAGAGATTGAAATCATTATGTAAAAAATGTGCGGCAGGCCTTTCCAGACCTCGCAAGGTAGAAGCAGCTGAGAGAGACCTGTGCCCTTGCCCTGATGGCCAGCTGAGGGCCCCAGCTGTCCCTTCGATGATTCAGCACATAATCTTGAAGCACCTATTACGTGCCAGGCTCTGTGCTAAGCTCCAGGGATACAGAAGTCAATAAAACAGCACGGTCTCTGCCCTCATGGGATTTACTCTCTAGTAGAAACACGGACACGGCCCGGTAAAGGCAGTGAAAGTCTGGGGCTCTGGGGGAGGTGTCGGGGCTGGAAATGCAGGGGTGTGGGCAAGCGTGGGCAGAGGAGTCAGAGAAGGCTCCACGAAGTGGCCTCAGAGCTGAGAACAGAAGGGCTAGTGGAGTTAGCTGAATGAAGAAGATGGCAGAAGGATCAGCATGTTTGAAGGGCCACTGATAAGAAAGAAAGCGAGTTCTTATTTAAGAATTATTTATTTGGCATATATGGTATGCCAGACACTGTTCTAGGCACTGAGGATATACCATTAATCAAAACACAAATTTCCTCCCCTCATGAAGCTTATATTCTAATGGGGGAAGAAAGATGCTAAATAAACAAATAGAATGAAAAAAGGTAGTTTCAGATATTGATAACTGCCAGAATTAAATAACCCCCTAGATAAGAAGATGAAGAGGGTCTGAGTGAGGGGAGGCGGACATTCATTTGGCTGATGCGGCCAGGAAAGGCCTCAAGGGCCTTTTTAAAAAAATTAAGTTTATTGAGATAACATTGGTTAATACAATTATATAATTTTCAGGTGTACATTATAATTTGACATCTGTATATTCTATTGTGTTTATCACCCAAAGTCCAATTTCCTTCAGCTACCATGTATTTGATCTCCTTTATCCACTTCATCCTACCCCTAACCCCTTTTAATTGACCCCCTTTACCCTGTTTACCTCCTCCCTCCTTCCCCACCCCCTACCTTCTGGTAACTGCTAGTCTGTAGTCCATGTTTGTTTGTCCTGTTCATTTGTTGCTTTTAGGTTTATATACCACATATAAGTGATATCATGTGATTTTCAACTTTTTTTGTCTGTTTTATTTAGCTTAGCATGATTATCTCAAGGTCCGTCCATGTTGTCACAAATGGCAGTATTTAATCTCTTCTATGGCTGAGTAATATTCCATTGTATATATGTACCACAGCTTCTTTAGCCAATCATCTATCGTAGGACACTTCGGTTACTTCCACGTCCTGGCTACTATGAATAATGCTGCTATGAATATTGGTGTGCAAATATCTTTTCGAATATGGGTTTTCAAGTCTTTGGGGTAAATAGCTACCGGAGGGATTGCTAAATCATATGGTGGATCAAGTCTTAGTTTTTTGAGGAACCTCTATACTGTTTTCCATAATGGCTATATCAATTTGCAGTCCCATGAGCAGTGTATGAGGGTTCCTTTTTCTCTGCATCCTCTCCAGCATTTGTTATTACTTGTCCTGTTGATTATAGTTATTCTAACAAGAGTGAGATGGCACTCATTGTGGTTTTGATTTACATTTCCCTAATAGCTAGAAATATTGAGCATCTTTTCAAATATTTGTTGGCCATTTCTATGTCCTCTAGGGAGAAGTGTCTGTTCAGGTCCTCTGCCCACTTTTTGATTGGATCATTTGGGGCTTTGTTGTTGTTGTTGTTGTTGTTGTTGTTGTTGTTGTTATTGTGTCGTATGAGTTCTTTGTATATTTTGGATATTAGGCCCTTATTAGAGGCGTTGCTTGCAAATATATTTTCCCATTCGGATGGTTCTCTCTTTACCTTGTTGACGATTTCTTTTGCTGAGCAGAAGCTTTTTAGTTTGATTTAGTCCCATTCATTTATTTTAGCTTTAACTTCCCTTGCTTTTGAGGTCCAATTCATAAAATCCTCTTTAAGTCTAAGGTCTTGAGTTTTGTTCCTATGTTTTCTTCTATGCACTTAGTTTTTTCACATCTTATATTCAGGTCTTTAATCCATTTTGAGTTAATTTTGGTGTGTGGTGATAGATAACAGTCTAGTTTCATTCTTTTGCAGGTGACTTTCCAATTTTCCCAGCACCATTTTTTGAAGAAGCTTTCCTTTCTCCGCTGTATGTTTTTGGCTTTTTTGTCGAAAATTATTTGCCCATATAAATATGGATTTACTTCTGAACTCTCGATTCTATTCCACTGATCCGTGTGTCTGTTTTTCTACCAATACCATGCCGTTTTGATTATTGTCGCTTTGTAGTATATTTTGAAGTCGGGCAGAGTGACGCCTCCAGCCTCGTTCTTTTTTCTCAGAATGGCTATGGCATTCAGGGTCTTTTGTGCTTCTATAAAGGGGTGACTTTTGAACTGAAAACTGAATGATGGGAAGGAATGAAGCATTTGAAGTTCTGAGGGGACAGAATTTCCTGCAGAGGACACAGCAAGTGGAATGGTCCTGAGGACCAAATGATGTGGCTTGCTCTAGACCCAGCACAAAGGCTAGTGGGCTAAAGGGGAGAAGTCAGGAAGAATGTGGCCCAAAACGAGGCTGGCAAGGTGAACAGGGAAGATCACACAGGGCCTTCCAGGCCGTGGGGAGAAGTTTTGACCTTTTTATCCTGGTACCAATAGGAGCCACTGTAGGGTAGGAGCAGTGGGCATGCCATGACAATATGTGAGTCCTGGAAACATACTGCATAGAGAATGAATGAGACAAGGGTGAGACAGGAGGCCCGGTAGACAGAGAAGAGCCAATAATACAGGACAGGCATGAGAGACAGAGAGAGGATGGCCTTGGGGCAATGGCTATTCCCAAGCTTGGGGCTTCAGCTCAGTGCTTCCTCATCTGGCCAGGAGAAATACTCAACCTGGAGTCCACATTGGTCTCTGAGCAAGTCCCCTCCCTCTAGGACTCTTCTGCAGAGGGACCCTTCCTCGGCTGGGCCGTGGATTCACCAAGAGTCCCCAGATCTTCTTCAGAGGACTGCTGCCCTCTCCTGTTACAGACCTTTCATCAAAGGTTTTTGCACAGAGGATGGTAGTGTAGGTGCTGGATGCAAATTACCAGGGTTCAAATGCCAATTTTACCACTTAATAGCCGTGAGATCTTGGGAAAGTGTTAATCTCTCTGTGCTTCAGTTCCCAGTTCAAATGGACATAGTAATGAAGACTTCATAGGGCGTCACACAGATTAAGTGAGGTCAAGTGCTAGAGCCCTGACCCAGTGAGTACTCCTCAGTGTGAGTGATTACAGGATTAAAGGGTCTGTAGGCTGGTTTGCCCTGTGACCTCCTCCTCCAATTCATCAAGCTTCATATCCTCAGGGTGTAGAAAAAACAAATGACAAATGATATCTCCCCACACCCAGTACCTCCACCCAGTTTGACCTGATCTAGCAGATCCCCTAAGGAACCTAGAGATTTCTTCTCTGCCCTATTCTGCTTTGAGCCCAATGTCCTCCACACAGGTGTGCGATACAGTCACCCCTGGAAGCACACTGCTAGCAGGTGGGCCAGGTGTGTGAGGCACCAGGTCCTGAAACCTGCCCTCAGTGTCCACCTTTCCAGCAAGCCCCACCGGAGATGGGTTTAAAGAGGCTTGGAACTGTCTCTGTCTTGGTCTCTGATGGATCCTAACACCAACCCAGTACTCAATAGCTGTACCTTAAGTGAATGAATACATATGTAGATGAATTAAATAAATGAAAGAATGTGGTGTCTTCTCCACCAATATGCGGGTTGCTTAAGGGCATTTGTTCATTCATTGGTCAGATGTTTATTGTGTGGGAATCTTCTCAGGCACTCCTTCAGGTCCAGGCTCTACTTCACTCTGGGTCCCAGCAGGCTGACATCCTGGATGCATGACCCAGGTGCCCTTGTCATGTGGCTTCAGGAGGCCAAAAAGCAAGAGCAGGGGACACACTAACCTGGCCGGGTCGCAGTCTGGCAACGTCGCTGCTCCAGTCAGCAGGGTTCTAGTAACTACTGCTCTCTCCCTTCTGGGGTGACTGAGCACCCCACTATGGCTAGCCCTGGGGTGCTTCGCTTCCTTGTTGGTTTCCCTTAACCATGCGCACAGGTTATAAATAGTTTCTTTATTAAATGCTCTTCAAATCAACCCCCCACCTCACCCTCTCGCATTTGGTGCAGTGCTTCACTAGGTTCCCACCAGGTCCCTGGGACTTAAAGCCTGCTCTGTGGCAGGGTCCTTCCAGTCGCTGAAGCAAGAGGCAAAAATTCCTGCCTTCAGGGAAGAGACTGACAAGAAGTGTGATCAATCAATAACTAAAATATATATTAAATAGTTGTAAGAAGGGGGGTGGGAATTGTTATGGATGAATTTAAATAAAGAGACAAGGGAGGCCTCACAGTGAGGGTGACTTTAAAAAATGACCTGAAGTAAGTGAAAGGCATGGATTCTGAAAGAGAGAAGCTGAAGGAAAGAAATGCAAGGGCCTTGAGTCAGAGCTTATCTTCCTTGATAAAGAAGTGAAGAGGAGGCTGAGCTGGCACCAAGCAGGTGTTAGCGAATGTGGTTGTCATTGAAGGGGATATAGAGGGAAGAGAGAAGGAAGCACAGAGGCAGGCGCCGCTGTGCAGAGGGAGCGTTGAACGGGCAACGTTCACGTCAACACGCCAACCACAGGAGCCTCTCTCAGGCCCCCAACGCACCAAGGGATTGGCTCAGCTCCTTACCTCACACTTCATGGGCTCTAGGTCATCCTCAGGTGTGGGGCCCACCGCTCGATGCTAATTAACTCCCACCATGGCTGCTCCTCTTGGTAGAAGCTCCCTACCTTCTAGATTGCACAAGATACCAGGAAGAGAGCCAGTTCCCTGGTTTCCTGTGGCGGCCCCAGCCTGGACGGAAGCCCAGCACACTGAGGGGCCCTGGTTCCTGGGGCCTAAGACCTGCCCTCCTCCCCAGGCCCAGCACCCCAGAGTCTCCTAGGCTGACCACAGGCAAGACCAGGACCCTGCAGAGGGGAGGGGGCAGAGGAGAAAAGGAAGGGGGAGCCGACAGAAGGCAGCCCTGCCCCATGCCCGGGGAGCCTGTCCCTGGGGAGTCTCTCTCCCTTTGGTGATTGTTTCCCAGGCTCCCTGGAGCCAGAGGAGGAAGGAATGTTCTTATCGCTTCCCAGAGAGAAGACTTTCTTCTTCTTTCACAAAAATGTTAAGCTTCATAATCCGATAGGGAACCTGGACAGGCTGCAGCTGGCAGCCTGGGTTCTACTTCTGGGAAATATAGGAAGGGGGAGAGAGAAGGGAGGGTAGGAAGGGTGGAGGGTAGTGACTCCTATTGAGCAAGACCAGGAAGGGGAGACTAGGGAAGAGGGCAAGGGCCCCCAGACCCTCCCCTAATAAGTGGAAACCTTGGAGATCCACCTCAGACCCCAGGACTACGAGAGATGCCTTTCCCCCAACCCCACCTCAGCTCTGTTCTATGAAGGGGGTGTTCCCAACCAGAGCAGAGTTGACCCTGCGACCTCTGCGTGGTTGCCCTGCTCACACACCTCCACGGAGAGCCCGCTCACCCTCTGCAGGACAGGTCATTCTGTTCCTCGTGGGAAGCTGAAAAAGCCCCTCCACACAGAGCCGCAATCACAGGTCAGAGGCATGCAGTAAGTGGGGGACAAGACTGTCCCCCTCAGAAAGCCAGAGCTCAAGAGGCTATGATGCTGTGACTCTCTAGGAACAGGTCCACTTCCTGAGTTTCAGAGAGATTTCCTGAAACTCAGAACTGGTGAGCCAATTATACCTACAAGGTGACATGTGGCCATTCATTCATTCATTCAGCAGATATTCATTCAGTGTCTCCTGAGAAGAAGCCAGCTAAGTACTAATGATAAGCAGTTTCTGACCCTTTACCTCTGTCCTGGTGGCAGGTTGGCCTCCGGAACTGCAAATGTTCTAGAGGCCCACAGTTCTGGGAGGCCAGCAGGCCCAGACATTTCCTTGGGATCTCTAGGGAGGAGCAGCCCCTCCCTCAGCTCAGTATGGTGTGTTGAGGGCACCTGGAGCTTTCTTCTCTCTTCACTTCTTTCAGTGGGGGGAGGTGTGACCATGGTTAGTGATCACTGGCCCAGACAGCTACTGGATCCCAGGAACAATTGTGCTAAAAAGACAAGAATTGCTGCTGGGGTCAGCCTCCTCTCATGACAGGGAGCTCCCTGCTCCCGACAGCAGTCCATCCTAAGGCTGGGCATCGGATTTGATAGCCCTACCCATCCTACCTAAAATCAGATGTGTAACAATGCAGACTCTAATGTAAACTGGCTTTTTAAAATCAACAGTGTATTGGAATACCTTTCTATGAATACGCTGATTTCATCCTAGGATGTATACATTTATTTATATGTGTGGATTAAAAAAAAAAACTTTAATGATGGTTATCTGAGTGGGGAATCTTCCATTAAGAAGATTCTTCACTAATTTACAGATTTATATAGTGCTTGAATTTTTATAAAGTATGAATTACTTTTATAATAAAAGACAAGGACATGTCTGTTCTGAAATTTAAAATAAACCGAGATGTTCCTTTAAAATAAGAAAAACTTTTGCATGGCGAAGCAGTGGGACGAATTGAGAGAAAAGACAACTTCGCTTGGGGGAAGGTGAGAGGCAAGTGTTCTGATACATTCCATTTCACACCTGACAAGCCCTGTGCTAAGTCCCCCGAAGCAAGGTGGCTCGCATCCAGCCAGGGCACTGCCTCTCTTAGGTAAGCCCATCTAGGGAAGGAAGAGTCCACCCCAGGCACAGGGCACCGCACAGGGGGAAGGTCAAAGTCAAATTAACAGCACTAATCGCTGTTCTCCACGTGAGAAGAGCCTGTGTTTCCTTCGAGAAAGATGCAAGTTCACCTGGGTCAGGTGTCTTGTTGTCAGTGTCATCTGGGAAGGAAGCTGGCTGCGATCCAGCAGACTCTGAGGCCGCACCTCCACCTTTGCTCACTGGACAGACCCAGTGGCCACCCCCGGCGGCAGGATCAGATTTGCTCGATTCCTTGCATCTACTCAAGGCTGGGAGGTGCCCAAGTGCTCAAAAATTTTTTAAACATGAAAAGAGGACAAGAGTAGGGAGCATTGGGCTGAACTTCTTCCCCTGGGACAGACATGGCTTCTGGGGTTAAACAGGTAAGAAAAGAAAGAAAAAGATCTCTGTGCTACTCTTTTGAGATGAGCTCCACACACTTTAACAGTGGTCATTTATCAGCTTGAATACCTCCCACCTCCCCACGGTGTGTTTGGGGAATTCCTGCTTGGAGGCAGAGACCCTCTCTTTGTATGGAAGCCAAACTTCTGATTTCCCAGCCTCCTTAGAGCCTAGGGTCAAGCCATGACCTCACTCTGTTGACCCAACTCAGCCACATGAAACTGAATCTTTGAATCAGAAAATGGTGCAACAAAGATGATGTTGCCTAGAGCTTATTTAGTACAGGGTGTAACCGCCACCACACCCAGTTTCTAGAAAAGCCAGAGGCTAAGGTTCTGGGACATCCGGTACCTGGCGCTGGCAGTGACGTAGCACTGACTGCAACATCAGTGCCCTGCAGTGACAGCCCCTGGGCATTCCCTGGACCTGGTCAGCTCTGCCAAGTGATTTTGGGTGTTGTTTCTGGCGGGAGCGTGGGAGAGTGGGGACTCCAGGCCAGGAGATCTGGCCCTCCCAGAGATTCTGCCAGTTTTCCAATACCCCTTTAATAAATCTTCATCTTACCTAAATTAGCCAAAGATGGTTTTTGTGTTTACAAGGCAGAAGCCAGGTCTGAATCAGAAACTTGTGTGTGTTTGGTTCAAGGAGGTACAGGAAGGCAAGAGGTTCTCAAGAAGAGAAAATAACTGTTCCAAATCACCCATGGACGTGTAGTCCTCTGGAGAACTAAGTACTATCCATCTGTTAAAAGGGACAACAAGGGAGAACCCCTCTCCCTATACCACCCTTTGTCTCTGTACAAGACACAATAAAACAGTTCCTGAGTGGAATCTGCAGGATGGCTCAGAACTCCCAGGACAGGTCCCTTCACCGCAGCAGCCTTTCATGAGGCGCTCTCAAAACCACCTTCTGTACAGCCCTCGGGGGTGCGTGCATAGCACAGCCTATGAAAATAGTACCTGAACTCCAGGTGACATTATTCCTAAAGAACTCAGTGTGCATGGCACCCTTGAAGTTGTTAAACACAAGACAAGTGGCAGTGTAGAGGTCTGAGTTAAAAACCATGGAGCTCTGGGAAGTACATACTTTCATAGCTGGGAGTATGAAAGGAGTCTTCTATCATCAGAATGTTCCTGCCCTCCCAAAGCTTTCACCTTCCCACATCCACATCTCTGGTTCCCGCCCCAGCTGTCACAGTCCCAGGGCCTCCTGCCTCCCTTGTCCTGAACACGCCCCTTCCTTTACTGCCTTCTCTGGCATTGTGATGTCTGCATATGAGCTTCTGTTTCAAGGCAAGTTTTGGAAGGGGGCTAATGGACGAATGGTGTATGAGTATGAGTGTGTGTGTGTGTGTGCGCGTGCGCGTGCGTGTGTGTGTGTGTGTGTGAGAGAGCCCACCCATCTCACCCGTGCCAGTGAAGAACAAGCTCTATCTCTCTGGAAGCTAGGCCGGCCCTGAGATGCTATCAGCAGCTCTTTACTCTTGCTCCACTGGTGCCAACACAAACAGAGCACAGAGCCACCCTCAGGCCAAGCCTCCCTAGAAGGCCCACACCTCCATCCCACCCTCTTGGGCAGCTACCCATGGAACCAGGAGCCAGGTATCAGGCTTCAGCTGGCCAGACTCCTAGCAGCTCCTGCTGGCCCACACTGGGCCTGCAGCCCAGCCTACCCACAGGCGCTGGCCACAGCCTGTGCAACGGGACCTTAGAGCTCAGCTCGTTAGCACCCACCAGCCACCCTCCCCTCTGGCCCCTGGGGTGCTGGCTTGGCAGAGAACTGGGGTGTGTGGATGGGGGTGCCCTGACTCACCAAGCTCCCCAAGACCTCCAAGTTTGCCCCAAGACCCTTTCCACAAAGCAACAGGAAACCTAAACACTTGGGCCAGAAACAGAACATTTAGAACAATTTGAGGGGAAAAAATTATTCAGACCAATTTCAAGACATCTGAGAGCTCAAAGGGAAAATCCCAGCCACCTCTTCAGGCATCATTGTGTGTTCACGCCAAACCCCAAACAGCTTGGACCGAAGTAGCACAAAGGCTGTGAGTCCCCATATCCCTCCAGCAGGGAACTGGCCTGACGCCTGGGGATCTGGTCCTCTGGGCCACTGGGCACGTTCTCTCCTCCATGACTCCACTTTTACGGACTTCCATTATGTGCGGTTGAGGCCCGTAGTACCACCCACCAGCCGAAGCCAACCCCTTGTCCTTTAGAACTCAGCTCAGAAGCTGTCTCCTCCTCAAAGCTTCCCTGGCCCTCCAGGACACTTTGCTGCGTGCCCTGATCCATTGTGCCACATGGTCCTTAGGACTAGCATTCGCTGAGCTCCTAGCACGCTCTGAGCAGAGAGCTTCAAACGGGTCACCCATTTAAAGGGCACCACCACCTAATGAGTGGGTATCACCACTCATGTCACAGATGGGGACACTGAGGCTCAGAGCTTTTAAGTCTTTTGCCCAAAGTCAGCAGCTAGTAGTTACTAGAGTTCGGATTTGGAACCAGGCAGTGTGGAGCTCGAGGCTTGGCCCTGAATCATTTCTCGCTGCCTCTCCAGGGGCTGCCCAGAGAAGGAAAGGACCAGCTCTGCTGTGGGGAGGGGAAAGTTGAGAAGGGCAAATGGAAAGTTCCATAAGGGCTCCAAGTATCAAAGGATGCAGAAATGTTCACCAGGTAGATACAGGTGAAAATGTCAGGGAAGAGCATTTCCAGGGAAAAGCTCAGGAGCTACAAGGTCTAGAGAGGTGACATGGCAAAGGGCTGTGGCTTTGGGTTCCTGCACATGGGGTGTGAGGAGAATATGACGGGTGGATGAGGCTGGAGAGTCAGACCAGACCCTAAAGCATCCTTACACACACACACACACACACACACACACACACACACACACATGCCCCTCTCACTGGGCCCGGGGGCATGGCCTGTGTTCTCTAGCTGAGGAAGCACCACATTTGGGATAGAAGAGAGAAGTGGAGTGCTCAGATTCGACTGAAGATACCCCAGGGCCAGTCACAGCCTGTCACTGGGGCCACATGAACAATGCCAAGGATCTGAGTAGGAACAAGGGGCACCTCCGGGAGGCATTCAGGAGGTACAACTTATTAAAAACATATTGTTTCCCAGTTTCTGTGATCTATCCAATTGGTAGATAAGTTTTTGTTTAGTTTTAATTTTTTCCCTTTAAAAAAGATTATAAATGCTTATAACGACAACAAAAGAACAACCAGAAGTGTATAAAGTAAAGAAAGGAAATCACTTTCTCCTCTGTCTCCATCTACTTTCCTTCCTACAGGTCACCTCTGTGATAAATTTGGTCCTTCCAGATGGGTATGCACATGTATAGGACATTTTTTCTTACTTAAGAGCTACACATCTTCTTCTGCATCTTGCTCTTTTTTTTTTTCAATTTGTAATATATGGCGAATATCATTATTCACACATTCAATAAATATCCGTTGGGATCCTACGGTGCACCAGTAGGATGGAAGAGGGAGGCAGGAGGTCGGAGTGATGCTGCATGAGGACTGGTGCCATCTTTGCAGGCTCTGAAGAGGGAGGAAGGCGCCGTGAGCTGAGGAATGCAGGCGGCCTCTGGACGCTGAAAGTGACAAGGGACTGATTCACCCCTGGAGCCTCCACAAAGGAATGCAACCCTACTGATAGGTTGATTTCAGCCCAGGGAGACCTGTGTCAGACTTCCGAACTACAGAACAATAAGATAACAAATCTGTGTTGTTTTAAGCCACCGAGTTTTTGGTACTCTGTTACAGCAGCAAATAAAAAACTACCACAGAAGGCTAATGTAGGAAACCAAGTAAGAGATGCTGAAGCTTGGCCCAGAGTGGTGAGAGAAAAGTAGAGAGATCTATGTTGGTACCCACTATTACAAAGAGAGATACTCATGGGGGCAGACTTGGGGATCACCTGGATGTGGATGTCGAGGGAGAGGGAGGAGCCAGAGGGGATTCTGGCTTTGGTGTGGGCCAGTGGATGATGATGGTAACTTACTCTGCAAGCCTTGTGAAGGCAGGTCTTTGTCTCATTCACCGTTATGTCCTCAGTTCCTGTCAGTTGATAGAACTTAATAAATATCTGTCGAATGAATTTATTAATTAAATAAAAAAGGGAGAATCTAGGAATCTCAAGTTTGGAGAAAGACAAAGGTCAGCGCTACGTCTCCCAGGTGTCTCTGTGTCCCACCGCGGCCGTAGCCATCAGAAAGACTGGTCAGGACCAGCCCTGGGGAGGAAAGATTAGGCCACTGCAGAGGGTCCCCCAGCTACCCCTAGCCTGTGAGGCCGAGCTCAGAGAGTGTGGCCAGCCAGGGGTCCCCAAGACAGGCGAGGCAGACTGGAGGCAACTCGGTGCTGACAGTGCCCACTAATAGGCAGTCCTTATCACCCGGGAAGGAGCCGGGCGCTCTACTTAATTCGGGGGAAAGCTACTTTCCGGGAAACAGGTGCCAATTTGCAGCAATCACAATAAGAAACATCCTCTCTCTGGCTGATGCAAGCCAACAAGGTAATAGGGCATTGTGCAGTGGGGAGAGATCAAAAGAATTTTCTTTCCAAACCCACAGTGGGCACTTAATCCATCTCTCTCTCTCTCTCTCTCTCCCTCCATTACAGCCCGTGGATGTACTATTTACAGAGCCTACATTAGCTGCCTTTTTAGATATCGCACTTCCTCAAAACCACTTTAGAAGGAAAGTGAATTAGAAATGAATTTGAGACGCATGCAGCCGTTTCACTGGCTCTTCCCTGCCCCCAGGCCAGCAGCACCTTCCAGCCTGAGTGTGGGAGCCCAGGCCCGCAAGCTCCCAGGACCAACACTGCCATCCTCCAAAGCCTGTGGACGCCCTGGCTCCAGTCCATGGGGACTGGTGTCGGAATAGCAAGGCTGAGAGCAGGCTGAGGGCAAGGAATGCGTAAGGAGATGGGCACTAGGTGCCAAAACTGGGCAAAGGTTGGGAAGCCGGGATGAGACAAAGAAATAATCTGGGATGTGGATCCTCAGGAAGGACATTTTGGACACACGTCATCTTCTGCGGGGCCTCCTGGCAGGACAGAAGCCAAGCTTCCACATGGGCCTTCCCACCTTCTCTGCCTGGACCCCACACTCTGACCTCCAGGGAACCCGGCCACCATTGCTAGGTTAAGGCAGCTGCCCGTGTGGGCACCATGTTGATAGAGCTCCAGGCCTGCTTGCAGCACTGTCTTCCCTGGCTCCCTCCCTCCCTCCTCCAGACACCTGGGAGGGGGGAGGAATGCTACAATCACTCCCTGATGCACAGGCATCTTCCAGGTGTGGGATTCCAGGAAGGGCAAGGGAAGGCAGGAATGTGGGAGGTTTTGGTCCTCAGAGTGCAGGGAAGTTTCAACATAGGAGAATGCTCTGTCAGAAATTCCCCATCCAGGCTCCTCCTTTTACAGGTAAGAAAGTTTGTGAACTAAGTGATAGACTAGGACCTGACATTTCTGACCCACAACCAAATGCTTTTGCCTCCATTTGATGATATTAAAATCTAAGTGGTACAACTGGAAAGAAACTTGAACTTCATCTAGTCTGAGGTTCCTGGCCTGGAGTTGGGGGCATGGAGGGGAGAAGAGGATCCCATCCCAGGCCCAGCTCCATTTAAATCATCTTATTTATTGGGATTTCCCCTAAGAGTTTCAAAACAAATGAATTATTAAATGAAGGGAGAAGCCAAGGGTCACAGCAGGCCAGTGGGCCTCCTCTCCTTACTATATGAGATACTGACCCTCAGATGGCTTCCAGAGATCTCCACCTCCTTGACCATGCCCTTGTGTAATTCCCTCCTTGGAGTATGGGCTGCACCTGGCGACTCACTTCCCACCAGTGGAATATGGTAAAAGTGAAGGACATCACTCTGAGATTAGGTTGCCTTGCTCACCCTCTGTCACTTGCCCTCTCTCTCCACCATCCCTCTGAGAGGAGCCAGCTGCCATAGTGTGAGCATCCCTATGGAGACGCCCACGGGGTGAGGAACTGACGCCTCTGGTCAGTAGCCAGCGAGGACCCAGGGTCTGTCAACAACCATATGGGCGAGCTTGGAAACAGATCCGGAGCCTTAAGATGACTGCAATGCCAGCTGGCACCTCCATAATGTCCTCGTGAGACCCTATGAGGACCCGACTAAGCTGTGTCTTATTTCCTGACCCACAGGAACTGCATGATAATAAATGTTATTTTAAGCCACTAAGTTTTGAAGTAATTCGTTACAGTGCAATAGATAGCTAATACAGTGTCCTTTCTGGAAGGCTGATTTTCATGAGAAAGGCGAAGCAAGGGCAAGCAGAGATAGCTATGAGATTGTCACACCCTGGTATTGGACTCAAGTAGGAGGACCGAGGCTCCATTTTTGGCCCTGTCATTGACCTACTCTATGACCTTGGTCAAGACCCTAACTATTTATGGGCCTTGCTTTCCCCAACTGTACCACTGGGAAGGATGCTGTGATGACTCCAATTTCAGGTGACTCAGGGACTAGGAAAGGGATGCTCACAGGCCTGAGATGACTGCTGACATCATGAGAAAAGGGACGAAGGAAAGAGGCCTGACTGTCCCTCATCATCCCTTCTGCTCTTTTCTCTAGACCCGAATCCCATGGTATAAGTCAGTGGGATGGGTTTTCAGTGACAGCCTCTGACTGTCAGGAGGAAACTCAAGAAAGTGAGGGAACTCTTGGAAAAAAGAGAGATGCCCCCACCATCCTTTCTGTCCCACCCCTCTCTGTCCAAGATGCATCCTGTTTCTGTCTTAACTGATCTACTCCAGCCCTTCTCCCTGCAGAGACACAGCTGAGACTCCCAGTTCAGCCACCCTGGGGGAAGTATCCCTCAAGGGGCCTGGGTGCAAGAGGCGAATATTCACCCCTTTCTTTTCAAAGAACCCCCAGCAGCCACGCAGGCTTCCTGCAGGGCAATGGGAGTGCCAGACCGCTGCTCTGTACCCCAGGTGGGGGATGGGTGTTCTCTCCACACCAGGCCTGGGACAGTCCCCAAGGTCCCTCTTCCCTCCCTTGAGCAGTGGGCAAGCCTGGGAAAAACCAGGCAGTTCCAACACTGCTGGGGGACAAAAACAAGCCCAAATAAGGGTCCATTTCTACAGCATTCCTTCAGGCTGCAAGGAAATGCCAGACCCGGGCAGTCTCTCCACTCTGCGCCACCCCCCTCACCCCCAAGCCCTCCCTCTCATCAGGGCCAGGCCCGGCCTGATGTCTCCAGACCAGGAAGAGCTGTGTAGCAGTCGGTCCCCTCTACAGCAAAGCTGGCAGGACTGTTCTGAGTACTGTGTCCTCTTTGAGTGTGTTATTCCTCTCATAGGCCTGGGACAGGCCTCCGAATGGCTTCCATTGAAGGGCTAGGACCAGTCAGGGGTCCCCCAGGGATCCTGAAGCCCTAGCAGGCTACTGTCAATATGTCCTATGATCATATTCCAGAGTCCTCTTGCCACCTTTTATGCAATGGCTGATGCAGCCATCCTACTTTTTCTCTCACAAACTATTTAATCTTATAAATCAAGATTTCTCAACCTAAGCACTACTGATATTTTGGGCTGGATACTTCTTTGTTGTGGGGAGCTGGCTGTCCTGTGTGCTACAGAATGTTCAGGAAGTGTCCCTGGCTTCCACCCACTAGATGTCAGTAGTATATCCCCCACCCCCACAACTTATAACAACCAAAACTGTCTCCAGACACATCAAATTCACCCCAAACTGAGAACCACTGTTCCGAATGGATCTACAGGCTTTTGCTGGTCTCCGATCAAATGTCCTGGCCTCGGGGCTTTAGCAAGAAGTAAGGCAGGTGGCAGAGAGAAGGAAATCTCCTGGACCCATGACCACAGAACTCTCTCTCTCTCTCTCTCTCTCTCTCTCTCTCTCTCTCTCTCTCTCTCACACACACACACACACACACACACACCAGGGTCACAGCTGACAATCCTCTCCAAATCTTGAGAAGCCAGTATCGGTATCTCTGCTTTGTTTTGACCCTCAGGGAGGCTAAGTGGCTCACCCAAGGCCATACAGCTTAGCAGAGACAGAACTGAGACTCCAGCCCGGGTTCCCCAATCCTATGCTCTATGCCATGCTGCCCTCACCATTCTACAGAGGAGAAACTGCACGTCCTTCACTGGTCAGGCACCCCATGTCCACCCGCTCCCACTCAGGGTGCTGGGCACTCACACTTCCCAGCTCAGTAGGTTCCCTGAGCCTTCCTGGCTGACTTCTACCTTGCAGCTGCTGAATTGTCCTGATCGCACACGGGTGATCGATTTGCATACCGTTATCGATCTCAAGAGCTGTGTAATATGTTTGACTTGAGGCACTTTGCATAATTTTCTGATTAAGTTACTTATTTAACCTATTGACCTTTTCTCTTAATTAGAGTATCTGGGTACTGCAAATGTTGAGTAGTAATCAAGTCGTGCACTTCCCCGAGTGGAATGTGCGGCCTCCCACTTCTCTGCTTCTCTATGACTCCAGAGTCATCTGCAGTGGCTCGTGTTGAGCGAGCTGGCCCCCTACTTTCCCCAAGGGGAATGAGAGGGGCACACGTGGGCCCCTCTCAGGCTTCTGCTGTCCAGAAGCTCCCCAGAGCTTAGGAATGGGCCAAGACAGGGGAGAGCATGGGATGGAATAAGTATTCCCAGATGCGTGGACAAATAAGACAGGAATGTGGGTCAGAGGTTTGGAAACTGTATCAGTTAGCTATTGTGTATAACAAACCACCCCAAAATGTAGTAGCCTGCGACATTTATTTATTATTTCTTAGAAGCCTCTGGGTTGACTAGACAGTTGTGAAAACCTGGGACAGGCCTTGGTGATTTGGGCTGAGTTCACTCATCCATCTGCAGCCAGTCAGTATTTGGCTAGAGGCTAGCTGGTCTTGGCAGGCCCCAGCTGGGATGAATGTGGTCTTCTTGGCCTGTCACTCATGACTCTCCAGCAGCTCACCTGGGCATGCTCTCATGGCGGGGTGAAGGAGCAAAAGTGGCAGAAGAGTAAGCCCCAATGCACAAGGACTTGCGAAGCTGCTGCTTATACTATACCTGTTCCCATGCCATTGGTCAAAGCAAGGCACCTGGGCAAGCCTGGAGTCAAGGGGATGGCAGAGGGCCCTGCCCATTAAGAGAAGAGCTCAGAATTAGGCCAGGTGAGTTTTCTCTGTCTACTTCAGAGGAAGAAGTGCCCAATTAAATTCTGAGAGTCTTAACACAAATGCAAAACAAAGGTGAGCCTCTTTCTCTTGTCCCGCCCACCCTGACCACTCATCTCAAACTCCAAAGCTAAATGTGGTAAGGCTGGGGCCCAGGGAAATGAGGGCTGAAGGTACAATTGGCTACCTCCTCTCATCATGGCACTTACTGCTTAGAGGGTCTGGATTAAGATATCCTTTCGAGAGCTCTTAAAAATCTTTCTGCACATCTAGAAAGACTGCAGGAGGAGACTGAGAGAGGTTGTCTTAAGCCCTCTGTGCCCGCCACCCTCTGACCACCATCCTTCCTCCAGTGTAGCCACATCTTTTCCACTCTTCCTTCACTGGCCTGGGAGAGACCTACAAGGATCCTGCCTCTTAGGGCTCTATGAGGATAGGGCAAAAGGTCCCTCCTACTCTCAATGCCCAAACTTACCTGAAAGGGCAAGAATTAGCCCCACGGAGGACCCAAAACTATTTTTTCAGAGACCCCCTCCATAGCACCTAAATGTCTCTCCCCACTGAGCTAGAGGATGCCTGTTGTCTGCCAAAATTCATTCTCCGTTCCTCCTGTAGTAAGAGCTTTCGTTTTCATTTTATAGCTTTATCGAGATATTATTGTCATACAGCAAACTATATATTTAAAGTGCACAGTTTGATGAGTTTGACACATGTATATACCCATGAAACCATCACCACAATCAAGAAAATGATCATTTCCATCACTCCAAAGGTTGTTTTATACCCTTTTGCAGTCCCTTTCTTGCTCCATCCTTCCCATGTCCTTCATCCCCAGGTAGTAAATAATCTTTCTGTCTCTAGAGAGTAGATCGCATTTTCTTGAGTTTTATGTAAGTGGAATCATAGTCTTTCATCTGGCTTCTTTTGCTCAGCATAATTACTTTGAGATTCAACCATGTTATTGCATGTACCAATAGTTCATTCCTTTTCATCGATGAATATCATTGCATTGCATAAATGTACCACAATCTGTTTATCTATTTATTTATTAATAGATAATGTGAATTGTTTCCGATGTGGGGCAATTACAAATGAAGTTGCTACTTTCACATACAAGTCTTTGGGTAGACATAAGCTTTCATTCTCTTAGGTAAATATGTAAAAGTGGGTTGTCTGGATCATATGGTAGATATATGTTTAACCTTCTAAGAAACTGCTAAGCTATTTTTCTAAGTGGCTTTACATTTTACATTCCCACATGTGGTGTATAAAAATTCTAGTTGTTTTACATCCTTATCAACCCATGGTATGATCCTCTCTTTTTATTATAGCCATTCTAGTGGGAATTTAGTATCATCTCGTTATGATTTTGCATTTCATTATAATTTGCATTTCTCTACTGACTAATGAGCATATTTTTATGTGCCTGTTTGTCTCTGTATATCTTCTATTAAACTGGGCATAAAATTGCCCAATTTCAGACTATGTCTTTCAGCCTCCCTTGCAGCTAGGTGTGGTCCTATGATTAATAAAATGGAAGAGAAATTGATTTTTTAAACTTAACTCATGCTTGCTTAAAAGGAAATTTCTTGCCTCCAATTCATACTTTGTATCAGTCTGTTTTTACTGCAATAATACTGCATAAATCCACTCCAAAACTCAATGATAAACAAACATAAGTATTTATTTCTTGTTCATAAGTCTGCAGGTCTCTGAATAACTGCTTTATTCCCAGCCAGGGGATCAAGTTTAGGTCTGCCCCACATGACTCATTACCCAAACTCCAGAGATAGCAGCTACGTTGGACAGCCTTCTACTTATGGCTGAGGTCAGACGCTCCTAGAGTATCAAACAGAAACTCATGGTGCCTCTTAAAACCTAGACTTGGAACTAGGGCGGGGAAATTTACTCCCCTGGGAAGGTGGACCAATAAGAAGTGAAATGTGCTGAACAATACAGTCTATAAGTGCACTCTTCTTCTTCCCACAAGCTGAAACACGGATGTGTCTGTGACTCACGTTAGACCGTGCAGCTGAGATTATTATTCTAGGGATGGTGGAGTCACAGGATGGAGGGCACCTGGGTCCTTGAGAGTCCTTGTGGAGCAGAACTGTCCACAGACCTGCCCCACTCTCACCTGAGGATTGTAAAGTGAGAATGAAATCACCTCTATCTTATTTATGACACTACATTTTCAACCTTCTTTGTGTCAGCAACCTAGACTTCACTCTAATAGACACTTTAGCTTTTCCTTTTCCAACACAGAAAAAATTTGTTTTCACTTTTTTTCATGTTAACCTCTTCTCAGGTGGAAAAAATGACTAAGCAAGCATTCTTTAATGTCTAGCAGCCCAGAAGAGGAAAGGTCCTGGGGTCAAAATGCTAAAGTTAATACTTCATATTGCCATCCCGCCACATGAGCTGCTCTACTGGGTTTTTCCAATAATTCTGGGAATGATGTGCCATATTCAGAACATGGCTTTCCCGGGTCTCCAGTCAGTGTATTCAGCTTCCTCTCACATGGAGCTCCTGGCCCTGCTTCTGCTCCCATTCTTCCTTTCCCCGGCCTGTGGCTGGTCTTGCAGAGCCAGGTGCCAGAGCTGGCCTGGTATCCTTGCCTCTAACTGGCAGTGCCTCCATCTAGCCTTGCTCCAGTCGATAAGCACTAAATAACAGGCTCTGGAATCTCCTGAAGCTCTGCACTCATTAGCACGCTGGGAGGTAAGTGCAGGCAACCAGGGAGAATTTACCCTGCAGCAACAGGCTTCTCACATAGAAGCCAAACACACCCCAGCAGGTATCGAGTGCAGAGGTTGGGGGTCTCCAAATGCCTCTGAAAATGTTCCGTTTTTCTCTCCACGGAGCCAGCCGCTTTCTTCTTTGCCCTGTGTCTTCTGCAGTTCCAGCCCTATTTTTGTGTCTCTTTTGCAGGAACAGCAGTCAAGTTTTTCTCCAGGAAAGTTTCCTGAGAGCCTGGGAAGCTGCCCTGGCTTCATCTGCCACTTCTCCCTGAACACATTTCTTGGCCCCAAGCAAATCTACCCCATTCTAGAAAAGCCCCTGCCTGCTCTCCTCTCTGCCCTCAGTGCCTTTACCCTCTTCTCCACCTGACAAACTCTTTTCCATCCTCCAGGTCCTGATTAAAGGACACCGCCTCCAGGAAGCCTGTCCCTCAACTCCTACACACAATGGTTATTTCCTCCTCTGGCTTCTACT
The DNA here is from genome assembly GCF_902729225.1 of Pteropus medius. Classification (NCBI taxonomy): domain Eukaryota; kingdom Metazoa; phylum Chordata; class Mammalia; order Chiroptera; family Pteropodidae; genus Pteropus; species Pteropus medius. Next base: position 1,739,358 of record NW_024353906.1, on the reverse strand, counting down.
GATTCCCAAGCATCTGTTTTAGTTCCAGCCCCTCTATATCATTGTCAGATATTTATCTGTTTCCTCTACTCATCAGTCTGTACATGTTTTGAGGGAAGAGGCAGGGTCTTTTTTGTATTTGAGTCTCCTGGCCTAGTGCCAAACAAATGACAAGTGCTGAGTCAGTATTTCCTGATGACTGGAAGAATGAATGAGCAAAAACAGACAAGTGAAGAAATAAATAGCTAGTTACATGGAAGTCTGCTTGGAGGCACTTACCCTTTCTAGCACTTATTTCTGTTGAAATGAGTATTATATATTTATTTACGATCTCCTCTTCTCTCCTATAAGCTCCGTGAAGACATAGGCTACATCTATTTTATTCATGGCTATATCCTCAGTACACAGTTCAGAGTCTAGGCTTTAGAAGGAGCACAATAATATCGGCTGTATAAATGAAAAAGTGACAGAATAATGGATTGGAAGACCAGCAGATGCGTGAGTGGGTACCAGGATAAAAGCAAGAAGGATTCAGTCAGTTTTGTAATCTAGAGAGACCTGGCCGTATCTTCTTGGGGAAAGATTGCTCTTTTTTTGTTTTTATTTTTTGTATTTTAAAAGATTTTTTTTTTTTTAATTTTAAAAAGTTAGACATTTAGACAATTCATGAAGTGATCTCCTGATTACTCTAGCACACATCGGCACTAAACACAGCCGTTACAGTAATATTTACTATATACCCTATGCTATACTCTAAATCACCATGACTATTTTGAAACTACTAATTTGTACTTTTTCATTCCTTCGCCTTTTTCATCCAGCTCCCCAACCCTCCTTCCATCTGGCAATCACCAGTTTGTTCTCTGTATCCATGTGTCTGTTTTCATTTAGTTGGTTCATTTCTTTTGTTTCTTAAATCCTGCATTTAAATGAAATCATATGGCATTTATCTTTCTCTGTCTGACTTATTTCACTAAGCATAATACCCTCTAGGTCCACCCATGTTGTTGCAAATGGTAAGATTTCATTATTTTCTATGGCTGAGTAATACTCCATTTTATATATATATATATACATAACTTCTTTATCCACTCATCTATAGATGGGCACTTTGGTTGCTTCCATATCTTGGCTATTGTGAATAGTACGGCCGTGAACATGGGGGTGCAGAGATCTTTACAAACTAGTGTTTTGATTTTCTTTGGATAAATACCCAGAAGTGCAATTGCTGGGTCAAAGGTAGTTCTATTTTTAATTTTTTTTGAGGTAATTCCAAATTGTTTCTCAGAGTGGCTGTACCAATTTGCAATCCCACTAACAATGACAAAAGTTCTCTTTTCTCCACATCCTCAGCAACGTTTGTTGATTTTTGATTTATTGATGATAATCAATCTGACAGGTGTGAGGTAATATCTCGTTGTGGTTTTAATTTGTATTTTGCTGATAAGTAGTGACCTCAAGCATCTTTCCATATGTCTATTGGCTATCTCTATATGTCCTCTTTGAAGAAATACCTATTCAGGTCTTCTGCCCGTTTTTTAATTGGATCGTTCGTTTTTTTTGTTGAGTTGTATGAGTTCTTTATAAATTTTGGATCATAACCCCTTGTCAGGCATATTATCGGCAAATATCTTCTCCTATTCAGTAGGTTGTCTTTTCGTTTTGTCGATGGTTTCCTTGGTTGTGCAAAAACTTTTTATTTTGATGTAGTCCCATTTGTTTATTTTTTCTCTTGTTTCCCTTGTCCAAGGAGACATATCAGAAAGAAAAAAAAAGTTACTAATAGCAATATCAGAGAGTTTACTACCTATGTTTTCTTCTAGAAGTTTTATGGTTTGGAGTATTACTTTTAAGTCTTTAATCCATTTTGAGTTTATTCTCATATATGGTGTAAGAAGATAGTCCAGTTTCATTTTTTTACATGTATCTGTCCAGTTTTCACAGCACCATTTGTTGAAGAGACTGTCTTTACCCCATTGTATATTCTTGCCTCCTTTGTCATAGATTAAATGACCATGTAGGCATGGATTTAATTCTGGGCTCTCTATTCTGTTCCATTGATTTATGTGTCTGTTTTTATGCCAGTAGCATGCTGTTTTGATTACTATAGCCTTGTAGTATAGTTTGATATAAGGTATTGTGATACTTCCAACTTTGTTCTTCTTTCTCAAGATTTCTGTGGCTATTTGGGATCTTTTATGGTTCTATATAAATTTTTGGATTATTTATTCTAGTTCTCTGAAAAATGCCATTGGTATTTTGATAGAGATTGCACTGAATTTATAGATTGCTTTGGATAGTATGGCCATTTTAACAATGTTGATTCTTCCTACCCATGAGCACGGTTTATGCTTCTATTTATTTGTATCTTCTTCAGTTTATTTTTTTAGTGACATAATTTTCTGAGACCAGATCTTTTACCTCCTCGGTTAATTTGATTACTAGATATTTTATTATTTTCGATGCAATTATAAATGAGATTGTTTTCTTATTTTCTCTCTCTGATAGTTCATTGGTGTGAAAAAATGCAACCGACTTCTGCATATTAATTTTGTACCCCGCTACTTTACTGAATTCATTTATCAGTTCTAACAGTTTTTTGGTGGATTCTTTAGGGTTCTCTAGATAGATTATAATGTAATCTGCAAATAATGACAGTTTTACTTCTTCATTTCCAATTTGATTGCCTTTTATTTCTCTTTCTTGTCTGATTGCTGTAGCTAGAACTTCCAAGACTATGTTGAATATAAGTGGTGAAAGTGGGTATCCTTGTCTTGTTCTTGATCTTAAGGAAAACAATTTTAGCCTTTCCCCATTGAGTATGATGTTACGTGTAGGTTTGTCATATATGGTCTTTCTTATGTGGAGGTATGTTCCCTCTATTCCACTTTGCTGAGAGTTTTTATCACAAATGAATGCTGGATTTTGTCAAATGCTTTCCTGCATCTATTGATACGACCATATGATTTTTATCCTTCAATTTGTTAATGTGGTGTATCATATTAATTGATTTGCAGCTAATAAATCAACCTTGCATCCCAGGAGTAAATCCAACTTGATCATGATGTATAATATTTTTAATGTATTGCTGAATTCGGTTTGCTAATATTTTGTTGAGGATTTTTACATCAATGTTCATCAAGGATGTTGGCCTATAGTTTTCTTTTTTGGTAATGTTTTTGTCTGGTTTTGGAATCAGGGTAATAATGGTGGCTTTATAAAAAGAGTTAGGAAGCCTTCCCTTCTTTTGAAATTTTTAGAATAGTTTGAGAAGAAGAGGTATTAATTCTTCTTTGAATGTTTAGTAAATTCACCTATGAAGCCATTTGGTCCAGGACTTTTGCCTTTTAGAAGTTTTTTGATTACTGATTTGGTTTCATTGGTGGTGATGGATCTGTTCAGATTTTCTGTTTCTTCTTGACTTGGTCTTGGGAGATTGTATGTTTCTAGGAATGTATCCATTTCTTTCAGATTGTCCAATTTGTTGGCATATAATTGTTCATGGTATTTTCTTATGATCCTTTGTTACTTCTCCTCTTTCATTTCTAATTTTATTTATTTGGGTCCTCTTTTTTTCGTGATGAGTCTGATTAAAGGTTTATCAATTTTGTTTATCTTTTCAAGAATCAGTTCTTGGTTTTATTGATCTTTTGTCTTGTTTTTCTAAACTCTATTTTATTTATTTCCATTCTGATCTTTATTAATTGAGATTTTTCTTGTTTCTTGATGTTGGCCTGTATTGCTATGAATTTCCCTCTTAGGACTGCTTTCACTGTGTCCCATATATTTGAGGGACAGATTGCTCTTTTCTTGGGGCTAAAACAAAATTAACTGGCCTCTTGGTTTTCAAAAGGCAAGATCTCAGGCTTCTAAAAGTGTAGGTTAAGTAAATTCAGGGTCAAACACAGTTACAAAATAATTATTAAGCATTTACCCTATGGACAAAGGCATATATCTGTACTTTCTGTACTTCATTTTTTTTTTTATGTTAAAAGAATGGTAGTTTTTCTTTTGGTTCTGTTTTGTTACTCCTGATGAGTGGGAGGTAGAGGTTACATGGCCTTGGGCCCAGAGAGAGAAAAAAGATGTGAGAAGACCCCTGAGCTGAGTGAAAGCAGCATCACCCATCCTTGGTCCCTGCCCATATCTGGCAGCCACCAGGACCAAGGAGAAAGGGGCAGGGAAAGCGCTTCTTGTGATTGTTATAGATAATGGCTGTGGGAACTCTGATACAGGAGGTATAATTTTAAGTTTTCCTTCTTGGTGCCACAATTTCCTAAGAATATCTTCAATATAATCTATTACCTATAATAACCTTATGACAGTGGGGCCTTGGAGAGTAAGGAGATAACTGTATCTATGCTTAGGGCAAACTTTTATAAGGAGATTAGAGGGGTCCAAAGAAGCAAGGATAGCTGGGAAGCAGGAGGGGAGAAGCCCACAACTGCAGCTCACAGAGGAGGTGACAAGCCACAACCACCACAGGTAAACACTCCTCAGAAGGCCTCAGGAAATTAGGAGTGGGAGGGGGGCATGGCTGAGATTTCTTCTAGGTCAGGTGAGGGCTCAAGGTATCATACTAGAATAGTGAAGGGAAAAATGACTCCAAGAGTGCAGAGGATGGTAGGACTCAGATTATTTGGGTGGATGGATGGATGGATGATGGATAGATGGATGGATGGGTAGATGGGGTAGTGGGTAGGTAGCTGGATAGGAGAAGAGATGGATGAAAGGGTGGATGAGTGGATAATTGGCCTTTATTACTCTTTGTACCTACAGATAAGTTGGCCTGAACAGAGTAACTGGCTAGCTGGATGTCTGAGTTATAAAGGAAATGGATAAACATATTGCCACTCTGGAACTCACTTCACTGCATAGAGTCATAAAAAAGAAGCTTGTCTCTTCTGCTTCCTGGCCCTCTGCCTTGGCAGCCCCTGTCCCAGGCTGGTACATAGATGTGCCTCAATCAACCCAAAAGAGGAAATCTCCTAGTTAAAATATTCAACTGCAGTGGCTAAGAATGCACGCTGATTAGCCAAGCGCATCCCAGGCCCAGCTACTCCACTCACAGCAGCAGCCTGATTAGAGAAGGAGGCAGTTCAATCAGACAGGGCCTTGGCACTGCCAGCTGCTCACAGACTGGCCCTCCAGGGTGGATGTAGCTGTTGCTGACCTCCAGGAAGTCAGCCCTGCTCCCAGACTCTTGCCTACATTTCTGATACCAAGATCCTATCAGCACCTCACAGTCTGCCAGGCTGGGGTCTCCTTGCTGACCACCTATCATTTTATCATTTAATCATCATAACACTTTGAAGCTGACATTATTACTATTCCCGTTTTATAGGTAATGAGACTGAGGCTCAGTAAAGTCAGGTAAGCCATAGACCTAGAATGTAAACTCAGGTCTAAGTCTACAGAGAGCCACTCCTTTGTGAGCTCATTTTGGCTTCCCCAAAGCAAAGGCCCCACAGAGCTCCATTCCTGGACCTGCCTGTAGCTTCTAAATACCCCATAAGACCCTCAGAACACAAGAACTGGCCCTTCACTGTGCTCTACCACCTGACCTTGCAGCCCTGCCCTCCTCTTGCAGTCCCCACAGCCAGAGCCAGGCACCTGGCCTCCTGGTTGCTCTGAGCTGGCATCACTGGCTCTGAGGGACCCCCACCACCCCAAACTCTCTTCTTTGTCAGAGTCTAACAGGCTGCTGCAAAGTTCCCACCAACTTGGAACAAGAGAAAGTGTGGTTCAGTCTTGCTCTCGCCTCTCCCTGTTCTCCTGACTCCTCGCTGGGCCCACAGGATCCTCCATGTCCCCAGCTCCCTTCCCTCTCCTGTCCTGTCATCATTTCCCTGCTGCATCACTCTTGTGCCCAGCCGCTACCTAATGCTACCCAGCTTTACCAGGCTGCTCACTCTGCAGCAATGCCATTCACTTTCTCCTCTTCTCCCCATCCACCCAATAAATATCCACCCTTCTTTCAAGTTTCAACTTGAGTGTCATTTTCTTGGTGAAGACATTTTAGCTCCACAAACTCCACCCATCCCAAGACTAAAATAAGCATTCCTCCCTTGGGTCCTCATGGGTCTGACTGCTCTCAACAGAGGCCCAATAATACTTGAGTGTCCTCTTCTATTCTCATGTTTGGCTCCTTTGTCAGGTTGCCAGATTTTGAAGGTTTGGCCTCTGTCTTTCTCTTTATTCCTCCAGCACCCAGCTCAGAGGAGGTACTTAGTAATATTTGATTAATCATCAAATGATTCTTGGAACAAAAAACTTCCTGTCCAGCCTAGCACACTGCCAGGCACACTGCAGTGGATTAATACGTGAATGTGGAACGTGGGTGAGGACTGGAAAAAAGCCAATTGTTCAGCATAGATTCACATATTGCAGAGTGGATATGAGCCTTGAATTGCCCTGCACCGAGACATTTTGAGAGCCTCCTTTGACTTGTTGACAAGCTACAGTAGGTTCAACATAGCTTGACAAGACTGTATTCTTGTCAGGTTGAACCCTGTATAGTTTGTGCTTATCTCCAGGTAAATGAGACAATGAACTGTGACTATAAGGCCAATCAGATGAGAGCTGATGACCAAAGTGCACCATAGATCTAGAAAGAGAGATCATTAAGCAACAGAATGAAAGCTCAAATCACTCCAAGGCAGACATTCTGGGATCTTCCATCCATCGAGCCAGTCCACAGGTCCAAGGCCAAGGCCAATGAATGACAAAGTAACCCCACATCTAGCACAAGAGTTTCCTCAGTGAAGTTTGTCTTCTAAGAACAGAGACTCGTTCGATTCTATTTGCATGTGTACTTCCTGCCCTTTGACAGACAGAGAATCATGAGAGTGAGAGCTCCATTCACTCTCTTCTTAGAACCATGATAGTAGACCAAGAACATGGTTATAGGTGTGGTAAAAAAAAAAAAAAAAAAAAAAATTCATTGCCAGTACTCTAAGAATGTTCTTTATGTAATCTTATTTCTCATAAAATAAAGATAAAAACATTTTTAGGTAACCCAGAGTATAAGACTGCCATTATGTTACCCTAAATCTCTCTCTCTCTTTTAATGTAAAACATTAAATTCCACTAGGAAATTTTCTTCTCTTCTTATATTCCTTGATCCTTCCTCTTAAGATCCAGATGCCCCTGAGAAAATGTGTTTAATTGACACGTTTATCCCAGGAATCCTCCTTTTGTTAATCTAGACAAATAAAATAATCTAAAAGATGGAAAGTCTTTTTTAAAAAAATTTTTAATTTTTTATTTTTTTAGGTGAAGCAACCCTTAGCTGACCTCAAAGATTGCAAGGACCTTGTTAGCTTACAATCCCTTATTTTTTATGCCTACAGCACCTGGTCTTCCTAGGTGGTCTCCCATCCAAGTACTACTATCCAGGCCCAATCCTGCTTAGCTTCCAAGATCAAATGAGATCGGGCTTGTTCGGAGTAGCATGGCCATAGACTGGAAAGCCTTTTGTACAAAGATGTCCATCACAGTGTTTTATATAATAGCGAAATATTAACATAACTGGAGATCTAAAAACAGGGGAAAAGTTAAATAAATGATAGTGCAACAAGTCTGTGAGATATTATATGGTCAGTGACAATGATGGTTAGACGACAATGTCAGGTCAGTTCCATAAATATGTGTAAATTAGGTGTCATATACCAGGCACTGAAATGGGGGCATCTAGCTGAGAATAGAAATATAAGTAATATAAAGGCCCCTAAAAGAAGCTCACAAACTATTTTCAGGATGTAGTAAGAGAAAATGTTTACACATATTCAATTTTAAAAAAGCAAAATATGATGTATGTTGGGAAATAGTTTTTCACATATATCCAGTATGTTCTCTACACCATTGTATTTCTCTCAACAATCCCATTAACACAATCCAAGTTTCCATCGCCCCATTGTGAGACTCTGCTTCATTCTCCCCTCCTGGATTAGGAATAATCCCACTTCCAGGCTATTCACTCATATCATTTAGTCTTGGCCATCCCTCCTCATCATCAGTCACCTTGAACTGGTGTGTCATTGTTTGTCATAGCCAGAGACTCACTCAAAGCATACTCAGGAAGTCCTAGCCTGAACAACTCTGCTCACCATTGCTGCTTACTCAAGCATTGTCCCCAGGGCCATCCAAGGAGAAACAGAGAACTAGGTGGTTGCAGCCTCACAGATTACTGTTAGAAGCAGGTAGTTTTACAGGGTGTCACACAGACATCTGTGGCTGTGACAACACTTTAGATAGACATCACTAAGAAATCTGGTGACGGCCCGGCATGGGGGTGGTGGGTCGTTGGGGACTGGGAGAATGGGGTGAAGGGTTAAAGAAATACAAATTAGTAGTTTTTTGGTTTTTTTTTTTTTTAATGCCTATAGCACCTAGTATTCCTAGGTGGTCTCCCATCTAAGTGCTAACCAGGCCTGACCCTGCTTAGCTCCCAAAATCAGACAAGATTGGGCACGTTCAGGGTGGCATGGCCGTAGACTACAAATTAGTAGCTGATAGATGGTCATACAGATGGGGAGCACGGCATAGGGAATGCAGTCAGCATTAATGTAATGGCTAGGTGTAGAGCCAGAGGAGAGAAAAAGCAATCAGGGGGATCGTTTTATAAACTATATAATTGTCTAATCAATGTACCATATACTTGAAACTAATAATAAAATAATTTTTTTTTAAAATTATGGAAAGAAAAAAAAAGGGAGAAAAATGAAACAGTGGACCTCTTACCTGTGGTTGGCACTGACTTGGCCCTGAGCTCTTTACTCGCAGAATCAGTGATCCCAGAGAATATCCTTGGGGCTAAGCTGGGTGGTCAAGGGAGGCTACTGACCCGGCCTCACACCATGCCCCATCGACCTATCGCCAGGGCTGTATTGGCTCCACTGTGGAGATACCCCTCTCCCTGTGGTGTCCCTGGAAATGCCCCTTTGTTCCATAGTAACATAACCTCTGTATTTTTGTATCCCGAATAAAAACTACATTTCTTATGCTCTATTGCAGGTAGGTAGGCCCTGAGACTAAACTCTGGCTAATGAGTTGTAAACAGAAGGGTAACAACTTCCTTAAATCATTTTTTAAAGGTAACTGGGGTGTACCCTTCCCCCTCTGTCCTCACCATTTCCTCCATCCTGCTGCCTGCAAAGCAGACATGCTGTCTAGAGCTCTAGTTATTATCTTGGATCATTCGAATGAGAACCACGTTCTAGATATGAAAAAGCATGAGCTGGAAGGAGAAATGTTTTATCAGCCATGCATTGCTTACTTCCGGGTTTATAAATGAGAGTGAAATAACAATTTCTCTTTCTCCTCTTCCTTCTTATTTTTTAAAGCTATTGCTTGTTTGAGTCTCTGTTACTCTCAGCAGAACCAATCCAGGGTCCCTTTCCTGCCCACTAATCTTAGGTGGTTTTGTCTCCAGCACCCGGAAATGAAACCTGGGCAGATTCTCCATCCTCTCTTCCTCTCTCAGTAGGCCCCATGGTCTTTATGCAGATTTCTCCACAACCATGTTGATAAGCTTTGAAGACCATATATCCAAGAAATGTGTGAGATGTAACCTTTATCAAGCCAAAAACATGTGTTATAAACAAACTATTGAATATAGTAATAGGGATTAACTCTTAGTCATAAAACTATGGGTAAATTTACTTTTTTTCCCTTTACTATATGTTTTTGTTTTCTTCAATGAGCATTTATTACTCTTAACCAGAAAAAGTAAACAGCCTACTGAAAAGTCATCTGATATGTCTCAAATCATAAAATGTAGAAATGCCTCTGAGGACAACTCAAAAGCCTGCGAGACATTTGGTACTGCCAGAGTAGGCAAAGAAAGGAGAGATGACCCTCATAAGGTACCATGCATGGAAAATGTATTTGGTCGGTCACCATGCTAAGTGACTTGCATGCGCTATCTCTAGTCCTCATAAACCCCAAAGGCAGCAACTATCTCCAAGTCGTAGATAAGAAAACTGAAGCTCAGAAAAATTAAACATCTTCCTCAGGGTTACACAGCTGATTGGTTGAGCAATTTCCATTCAGGTCTCCCAGCTAAGAAGCTTATACCATATGAAGCTATTTTGTGTACCTGGATTTTGGAGTAACAGGATCTACCGCATCATCCTTTTAATAACTAGGACTCTTGGTTACAAACAAAAGAAACTCCAACACGAACCAGAGTAAGACAAGAAATTAACTGGCTTGCAAAACTGAAAAATCTGAGGAGAATTTCAGCTACAGCTTGACTGGCGCTCACACCACACAGCAGAGCTGTTTTTTTCTCAGTTTTTCAGCCCTCATCTCCTTATATTTCTCATGGTATCAGCAGCCTGGGCACCAGCTTTAAACTACAGGCTTTCCAAAGAAGGAAAGCACATAGCTTTTCCCCAGAATTCTCAGCAAAATTGTCTTTTATCTTATTGGCTCTGAGAGTTAGGTGCCCATTCCTGAACCAATCACTGTGGCCTCAGGAATGCCAGGCCGGACATGTTATCCCCACCCAAATAGAGCTGGAAGTTGAGGAGATGTGATTTCCCAAAGGAAATTCTAAGGATCATTTAACAGAAGAAAGGTGCAGGGATGTCTGGGGACGACAGCATCCTCCAAGCACCCAATGCCTGCAATGAGCCTCCACAGCCCCCAGCCTCATCCTCCACTGGAACAACTTCTCTGCGTAAGTGCTCAAAACAAACCCACTCCACCACTGACAAATGTGCATCCCCCAGAAAAATGGCTTCTGTGAGACCCATTTATTCCTTTCCCAAATGAACTTTGTTCTTCTTGAAATCCTTTAATGAGGAGAAAACAAGCATCACACATCTATCTGGATGTGGACTCGGGGCCAGAGGTGTTTGATGATTTATTAATTGACCTACCAAATCTAGTTTGTCTCTAAGGGCCCAATGCTAACGGGCCATTCCATTTAGTACTCGGCCAAATTTGATTCCATGAAGTGAATCCCTTTTCAGTTACTTCTAACAGAAATTTTGTTTGGCAATTCAGGTCAGTGAGCATTTATTAAGCACCAAGTATATGTCACAGACAGCTGGGCTGGGACTGCAGCGCTGGAGGTGACCCAGATCCTGCTCACAGCCCTGTGGATGGGACAGGACTATGAACCAATGTTTTCAGTGTTATGCAGACAATACTTATCATCTTCCTAGGGTTTGCCAGAGCAAATCACCACAAACCGTGGCTTGAAACAGAAATACATTCATTCACCATTCTGGAGGCCAGAAGTCCAAAATTCAGATGTTAGCAGGATTGATTACTTTTGAATGTTCTGAGGAAGAATCCATTCTATGTCTTTCTCCTAGCTTCTGGTGGCTGCTCTCTTAACTACTGGCAATCCTTGGTATTCTTTGGCTTGTAGACATTTCACTCCAATCTCTGTCTCCATCTTCACATGGCCATCCCTTCTGCGTCTGTGTCAAATCTTCCTTTGCCTTTCCTCTTATAAGGACAGATGTCATTGGATTTAGAACCCACCTTTATCCAGGATGATACCTTCTTGAGATCTTTAGCATAATTTCATCTGCAAAGACCCTTTTTCCAAATAAGTTCACCTTCACAGATTCTAGGTGGCCATATCTTTTGGGGTCCACCGTTCTACCCACAAAAATCCTTGTGCGAGGTATAGAGAGGCATCAGAGAAGGGAGTGGTTTTCTGTCTTTAGAAGGGGAAGGCAGTGGTGTCTTCTCAGAAGAGAGCATGGTTGAGCTGTCTGAGAAGAGAATGGGAGTTTATAGGAGAAGGAAGTGGGGAAAAGGCATTCCAGGAAGCAGCAGGTGCTGAGGCGAAAAAGAGAAAACAAGCAGTCACGTACAGGGAACAAATAGCAGTGTGACATGGCTGGGTATGGAAGGAGGGTGACGGAGGATGAGGCTGCAGAGGGAGGTGGGGCCAAGCCTTGATGGAGCTTGAGAACCTTGAGAAGAAGTCTGGACTGGATCCTGGGCAACACGGAATCACTGAAGAGAGAGCCAGTTTTTTTTCTGCGTGGATGAGTGTTCAGTTCTACTCAAAGGCTCTTTTCTTACAGATTTTATGCATTTGCAATCTTGGCAATTAATAGGTATGAGCTACCTGAGGGCAGGACACGTTTGATTTACCTTTGTATGTAGCACAATGCCTATGTCTAATGTCTAACCCATAGTACATGCTCAGTAAACATACTCAGTTTAATGAATGAACTGTAAAAGGTGATTACCAAAGGCAGGTGGCCTCCAGCCCTCACTCATCAGAGACAGTATGGGAATAAAGTACAGAACTTGTGTTTATGAGACTCTATCCAAATCACAGTTCTGCTTCCTATGAACTCTGTGACCTTAGGTGAGCCCTTCACTTTTTGGTTCTCAGTTTGTGCCTCTGAATGATGGAAATAATCATCACCATCATAAACACTGTAGGTTAATGTCTGAACCTTAGGCAGTGCATGCCCCGAGCAGCCTCACATAAACAGGAATTGGATCTGAAGAGTCTGAAGTGCTGATGGAGTGGGGCCCAGAGCCGGGGTTGGCTGTGTTAGCATCTTCAGCAGCTTGGAGGCCAGAGGCTCAGGGGGATGCCAATGATGCATCTGGCATTAGGGCAGCCTCTGGCTGTGGCAGTGTCAGGGATGATCCCTCTGTGACAAGTCATGGAACTGCCACCACAGCTGCTCACTCACACTGTGTGATCGTCTCTCTGTGGGAACTAGGAGTTTCTCAGCTCCCAAACCAGAGGTGGGAACAGGTGGGCTCCAGAAAGGCCATCATGGAATCATGCCTCAACATGAGAGACTGGGGAGTCTTCCTTCCTGACCTGGTTCCACTCAGGCCTGCCTCCTAGCTCTGGGCTCCCATAGGCCACCCAGGAAAGCCTAGGGATAGAGTTTACATGGTGCTTTGTGCTCCACTGTCCTCTCCTGGGGTGGGGTCCTGGCTCTGAGCCTCTGCTCAGGCTTCTCTCTGTCCACTAGGGCTGCCCATAGTGGCCTCCCTGACCACACCCTCCCTCCACCTCCCTGCACCATCTGAGTACCAGGTTAACACTACCTTCTTCTTCCTGGCCTCAGCTTACTGGTGCAGAGCTGCAGCTGGTATAATCAGAATATTTCCCTTGAGGATTTGGATTTGGGGCAATGAGTCCACTGGTTGTGGGGGTGAGGCTACAGGACTCTAGCATCTGTTAAATGTGCTCTAACCAGAGCCACACGCATCCGGTTGTGGGAAGTGGGACAAGTGGTGCTGCAGAGAGGAAAACAAGGCACGAGCAGGAAGCTGAAAGGTGAGAAAGCACCTGTGGAGGAGTTGGCGGACCTTCCGTCCTTTATGTCCCGCAAGCCCAGCTGTCCTTCCCGAGAACCCCTCCTTGTACTGGAACTACATTGAGTGAGTTTCAGCTTCATACAACTTGGGTATCCGTACCAGCAATGTGCTTTCTGTCCTACATAAACCCTACTCTACTTAAAAGGACCAACACAGGTTGTTCATTTGTGACGCCTGTGCCTAGCGCTGAGCACTCAGTGCCGATGCAGGATGATGACAAACACCTCGTACTGAGCATCTCCTGAGTGCTGAAAGGCCCTCAGGGTCCAACAAGTGTTAATTCTTTAAACTTTATAGTGATGCTTTGAGGAAGTATCATTTTATGTCCAATTACAGATGAGGAACGTGAGGTACACCCAGAGGTGTTAAGCAATTGTGCCTAGGTGACAGCTTTAACTAGAGGGGTTGGCTTCTGGTTACAGAGTCCCACTTTTAGCCCCAGGCCACACTGCCATGCTGGGACAGAGGAGGCTGGTTTCTGCCCCGGAGACCTGTGATGAGCTGGAAGAGCAGGAGATACTTTGTAACCTCTGTGGTAAGCAGAGAAAACAGGGAAATGATGCTGTGGGTCACATAAGAGGGAGCCACCAACAGTCCCAGACAGAGAGGGCTGAACTGAAAGATTGTCATTGAACTGGACCTTGAAGGATATGTAAGAGTCCAATGGGATAGAATTGGAGGACAGGTCATTATAGGCAGAGGGAACAGATGGTGCAAAAGTTGCAGGGATAAAAGCCTGGTAACCTTTTCTGGTCCACGCTGACATCAGTCTCTTACAAAATACTATTGCATTGACTGGGGATGCCCACAGGCTAATCAAATGCCCAGTAGAGAGATGCTGTGCTTGTCCCCTCTGTATCTACAGAGGCACATTTGAATGGCCGGTCACTGCCTCTTTAAACCTATGTCCCACACCAGCACTGAACAACAAGTTGATCTCTGTGTGGAACATACCCCCGTGCTTCAAAGTCTTTCTGTCTTGGCTCAGCTTTGGAGTTAGTGACCTCTGTGACCTGACTTCAGTCTCTCCCTCTCCCTTCATTCCTGCCTCCTTATCCTTCCCTCACTGCTGATTTCACCCAGGAAGTACCTCTGTCCACCCAGATAAAACTCATGGCTGAACTACCCAGGATCCCCAGTCCACATGGCCCCTAATGTCCCAGCCCATCTGTCTTCCCTGTCCCCACAAAAGGGGCTCAGGTAGAGTATAGAATTTGCTTCTCTGTCTGGGAGTGAGACCCCAGCAAACTCTGAAAAGCTCTCCCACTGGATCCTGCACTAATTATAACAGAATTCTTAATGTGTCACTGAACTCCCTAGAAAGTCAGGGGAATTTTCTTGTCCAGACATGGGCAAAAGAAGAGAGAGTAAGATCAGCAAATTAAAACTCACAGGTAAAAGGCAGGGTTTCCCTGAGGGCAAATGTTAACACTATGATAAGGAGACTAAGCCCTGTATAGAAGGCAAGGACAGAGATCTGAGCTCAAGACCCCACCTTTAATTAGGGGCCTTTCAAGGGGACTAAAGTGGATCCAGGTCTCTCGAGTTCTTTGGTTCTCAGCAGAAGTATATATCAATTCTCTCTGAAAAATTTAACTCCCAGTCTAGGTCTGACTTGATTTTCAGATAAGTTCAATTCAAAATTAGATTGTGATAGAAATTACTAACCATATATAAAATGGGTGAAAGTCAGCAGAATAAAAAACAGATTTAGACCTTCAAAAGCTTTAAATATTGGAATTATAGTATAAAGTTATAAAATAAGCCTATATTAAATAAAGAAAACAGAAATATGGAGCTGAAAATGTGCAAGGATGAAGAAACTATTAAAAATAGGCAGGCAAATATGAAAATGAGTAACACAGAACTTTCAGAAATGAAAATTAAATTATCGAAGTTAAAAATTCAATTGAATGGGTTAAACAGCAGATTAGACATGATTGCATGGAGAATTGGTGATCTGGAATATAGAGCTAAAGAAATTTATGAGAATATAGTTATGACAGGTAGATGGAAAATATGAAAGAGTAAATGATATGAAGGATAAAATGAGGAGAAACAGGAATTAAAAAGAGCAAATATTCAAGGAAGTAATGGCTGAGAAAATATCCAGAACTGATGAAAAGTATGAATCTACAGATGCAGAAATAGAAATATATCAAACGAGTCTAAATAAACAAATCCACACAAATATTATTGTAATAAGCATGCAGAAAAACCAATGACGGAGAAAATCTTAAAAGTGGTAAGAGAGTAAAAGGCAGGTTATCTCCAAAGGGATGACTTAAGTTAACAGCAAAATTCTCAACAGTAATGGAAGCCAGAATACAGTCAAATAAGTTCATCAAAACCAAAGTGCTGGGAGAAAATAACTAGCAACAACAACAAGAACAACAACAACAACAAAAACAGATAAACAAACAAAGAAAACCTATTTTCAAGGATAAGGGCAAAATAAAGACATTTCAAATAAACACTGAGTTTATAATTATTTGACCTTCGCTAAAAGAACTTCTAAACAATGAACTTCAGGAAGAAGAAAGATGATCTCTGAAGAAGTGCAACAAAGAACAAAAAAAATGGTATACATGTTGGTAAACACAAAACAGACATTGTCTCTATGAAAATAATAATAATAATCACAACCACAATACAGCCAGGAGAAGGGTGACTATATTAAAGCATTTAACATTCTTGTGTTGTTTCTTGTACTGTTGAGGAGAAACATTTAGATATTATTTAATGATGTTAAGTGTAATGTAAAAAGCAAATGCAATGACTAAAAGAACAGAAATTTAGTGTATGACTTACAAAAATATAGCAGTAGAAAAGAGAATTTTAAAAGTTAAACCAACAATAACCATAAAAAAGCAATAAAAATAAAGCAGGAGAGGTACAGAAAAGATAAAGCAAAGAGAAAGTAAACAGTAAACTGCAAGAAACAAACACAAATATATAAATAACCACAATAAATATAAAAGGACTAAAGTCACCTCTTAAAATGTAAAGTTTAGCAGTTTGTATTAAAAATGTAAGTATATGCTGTTTAAAAGAGACAGATCTAAAACATAAAGACACAAAAAGGTAGAGAGTGAAAGGATGGGGAAAATTTACCATATTAAGCTTAACTAATAAATCTGGATGGCTATAATGATGTAAAAATGTACTTTAACACAAAAAAGCAATACATTATAACAAGTTCAATCTCTAGGAAGTTGTAAAGTCTATTCACTTATATTACCTAATAATATAGCTTTACACTTGTTAGAAATAGAGAGAAAATGAAAAATTACCTTCATAGTGAGAGAGTTCGATACATCTCTCTAATTATTAACAGATCAAGCAGAAAAAAAATTAGAAAAGATACAGACATTTGAAAAACCTAATCAACTACCTTAGTTAAAACTCTACAATAGACTAGTGGTTACCAGAAGCGGGGAGAGGGAGAGGCTGAGGGGGTAAAAGGAGTCAAATATGTGGTGACAAAAAAGAATCTAACTATGGGCGGTAAACACACAATGCAATATTTATATGCCTTACTGTTGAATTGTATGCCTGAAACTTACTGGCTTTCCTTAACCAATGTCGCCATAATAAAAATGGATAAATAAATAAAAATAAAAAGTAAAATTTGTCATTCAAGAAAAAAAAAAACTCTATACCCAGTAATTTGTTGGTGTACATCTTTGGAATCACATTAAAACTTTTACAAAAATCGATCACACATTTAGCCATGGAGTAGTTCTCAACCCATTTCAAATGTATTCCTAGTGTGCAATTAAGATGTAAGTCAATAACAAAAAAAATAAAGCAACAACCAAAACCACCACCAGGCTGTCTAGGCAGATCTGCTTTAAAATTCAGGGACTGCAATCTCTTTCATTCTGACGCCTGATCATTCCTTAGGATGCTGTCCTCATCTGCTCGGTTGAAGCTTGGTCATGGACACATTTTTCTGCCAGCTTGCAGAAAGAGAAAGAGTCCAGGGCAAGCAATTTTATTTTAAACTCACATTGCATTGGTGCTAATTTAATCACACGATGGGCCACACTCAGCCCAAAACAAGCTGAGAATGTATTCTCTGGCTATGCAATGGTGTCCAGGAAAATGTAGAGATCAGAGCTGGAGGATCAACCAGCAGTTTGCCACACGCCCAGACTCATTCTCTGAAGGATAATATTGTTACCAAAACCACACAAGAATAGTAGGAAAAAGAAAATTTCTGGCCAATCTCTCTCATGAAAAGAGATATAAAAATCCAAAACAGGAGTAGGAAAAATCTTATTCCAACAATTTAGAAAATATATAAACAGAATTAAGCATCCTGTTTTTGAAAATGATTTTTCAGATCGGATCGACTGTCAGTTGATTCTCGCAGATGAGAAAACAAAGACAAAGAGAAGCTAAATGACATATCATAGCAAGCTTATGGCTCCAAGTCCCCACCTCCATCTTACCCTCCTTGGATGCTGCCCAGACACAGAAAGCAGCCAGGACGCTTGGAGGGGACCACACCCTTTGCAGTTACACACCAATTATTTCCAATTTTCTGAGTCTGGTATAAACCAGTCGAGCCCATGATTTTCTAGGCTTATTAACTAACTTCATGAGCACTTGGACAGCACTTACGCTACAGAGTACTCTGACATGCATATTCCTCTAATTCTCACAGAAATCCAGAACAGTAGGGAGTGTTAGTGCCAATTTGCAGATGAAGCAATCGGAATTGGCCTCTTGGATTACTTTGGCCATCTACTCATCTCTAGGGATCCCAGCCACCGTGGGGTCCCTAGACACGTTCCCTGCAGAATCACACCACTAGCTCCCTGTGGGTTCCTGAAGGTATCTCAAGGGCCAAAGGACGGCCTTATTCTGAGAAGGCACAGGGGGCAGAGGCTGAGGCCAGAGGGCCAAAGGAAGCCGGCTGAGTTCAACAAGAGTGATTCCTCCAGCAGTCCCTGACAGGAGCCCCTGGCCTGCTACTTTGATGTCCCCATTTAAAGACTGCAGCGGGATTATAGCTCTCCTTCCTCCCCTTCCCTTATACACACACACACACACACACACACACACACACACACACACACACACACACTTTTACACATTATTTATAGATTTATAGATGGACGGGAAGCTGTGCTGTGGGGGAAAGAGGGCGGGATCAGGAATAGGACACCCTGAGTTCTGATTTTGGCTCTGTCACTCACTCACATGTGATCTTGGACAAATAACTTCACCCTCTGAGCCTCATCTACACCCTGAGGCTTCCGTGAAGTGCTAGATGTAGAGGGATGTGCTGGCATCAAGGTAAGAGGATTCTTACTGGCAGCATTAGTATTTTTCATTCCAGCAGTCAGCTCTCTTCTCTGGCTCAGCAGCTTCTCTTGAATATTAGCTCTTTGGGGATGGCCAGGAGACCCATAAATCCTATCTGTATTAAGTAGGATAGAGGTTCAGCTGCTATAATGAAACCTCAAAGTTACCATAGCTTAAATAAGATAGAAGTGTATTTCGCTCTCATGTAACAAGCAATCCAAGCTTGATGTCATGACTCCACAACATCAGTGGCCTAGCATTCTGCCATCCCTTGGGTGTTACCCTCACCATATGGTCCAAATGGCTGCCACCACCTCCAGGTTCCAGGAAGCAGACTGGAGGGACTCATGCTTACCCTTCCCCTTAATGACGTAATCCAGAGACTGTTCACACCACCTCCTTCCATCCCACAGGACAGAACTTAAGTTGTATGATCACACTCAGTTACAATGGGGACTGGGATATACAGTCTTTAGCTGAGCAGCCACATATCTGGTTAAAAATTCCACTCATATTGAAAGCAGGGTAGACATTGGAGGACAATTTTCAATCTCTTCCACACCATTCCTCTCTTTACATCCTTAAGGAGAATGAGGAACTTCTTGGAATAAAAATGGGCTTTCTGGTAGTGTTCTAGATTGGCATGCATTTTGAATTTACAATGACTTTTAGAGGCTCTACTTAGAGACACTAAGAGAAATCAGCAAATAAACATGGTCTCACAAAGATCAACTCTGAGTACTCGGGAACACCCTTCTCCCTGCTCGTCAAAAACCTGAAATAGCTGCCAAAGACAATAGGCAGGACTCTACACAGAGCATCAGCAAAGGGGACTTCCCAAAAACTGGAGGCCCAGCTGAACTTCCCCAGCCCCTGGAGGTCCTTCCCTCAGCCACCCCACCTGTCACCAACTGGGAGCAGAAATGAGCACCTGAACACCTCACCAGTCTTTGCCACCACATGCTTGCTTGTCTGCAAAGGCAATGGTAAAGAACCACTGGAGACAGGGCAAGAAGCTCAGAGTTGGGGCTCCAGGGCTCCCTGGCCCTCTGTGAGAGGCTGTATCATAAGTGCCCTCGACAGATTTGGGGCCTTTAGGACACCAGAGTTTGCTAAATATGTGTCCAGTTGGATGCAGCCAGGGTCTCAGGAATCCTTCATCAGAAGAGCCGCAGAGCCCTGATGAAGACCGATTGCTCAATGACAAGGGCCAGATGCAGCCTCTGGTGCCAGGGGGCTGGGTGATCTCATGCCACTGTTCCAGGGACCTTGTGCATAGGAGAACATCAGAATGCCGGTATGAGTTTAGCCATTTATCAGAGGCTCCTTGTGCCAGGAATCATGTTAAGGTCTTTATGTATATTTTATAGACAGAAATTTTTTATTTATTGTTCACAAAAATCCTATGGGGAATGAGGAAACTGAAGCTAGAAGAAGTGAAATAACTTGCTGCAAATCACACAGCCTTTAAGGAGTGGGTGGCAGGATTCAAACCGCCTCTCTCTAATTCCAAGGCTAGCAAGTTTCACGCCACAGCTCCAGAGGCAAACTCAGAGGAGTGAGAGGCCATGGGCTTTAGAGGCGGGCAGGCCTCGATGCGAATCCCAGCCCTCCACTCACACCAGCAGCCTCTCTGAGCCTGGAATCCCTCCTCTGTCTCAAGAGCCTAGAAATGGCCCCCTCGATGTGGCTTCATATCATGGCACTGACAGATCATGTAACGTGCCCAGCACCTTCTCTAGCACTCTCACGGGACAAATGTTACCTTCCTTTATGTCTCTCCTACCTTGACTGTGAGCTCCACACGTTGCCGGGACCTCGGGCAAGCTATTCAACGCTCTAACCCCAGCTCCCTCCCACTTCTCTGCTCCATGATGTTCTGTCTGCTTACCCTGTTTTTTGTTGTTGTTGTTGTCCTCTTAGATCTTCTCACTGTCTGATGTCTTATATATCTGTGTATTTATTTGCATTTTGTCACTGTGCACTAGAATGTAGGCTCAGTGAGAAAACGGATTTTTTTTCTCCCTGGTTTTATTCACTGCTGTATCTTCAATGTCCAGGTAAGAACCTGGCAAGGAATGGGCACCCAGTCAAATTAATGAGAAGATCTATCTATCAACCAATGGGCACCCAGTAAATCCAATGAATCGATCTATCAATCAATGTTTAACAGATGGCAAAAATTCCTTAATCTTTTCCCCACCTCTAGGGATAAGCTGAACAGTCTTTGAGTACACGTGCACAAAAACACATTCAAAAGGCGTGAGGGGTGAGATCGCCCGGTGCCCTAGAATCTCCAGGCTGTTGTGGGTTGTTTCATCACTAACTTAAGAAACTAAGTGACAAAGATGGACACAGCTCCGGCAAAAGCGGTATCTTGCCCCCCAGACATCACGGTCAGGTACATCTCATTCCCTTCCAGAAGACTCTCACACTCAGAAAAACATTCTCTCTCATCAGGGTCTAAACCATCCTTCTGGGTCCTGGCCCCTCTCCCAGGTTCCCGGGCCACTGAGCCCCTCCAGATGACAGCTTCCTCAGGTTCCCCAAAGCAGGACACCCACGCACTTGGCATTCCCAACAAGCCTCTGCTCCTTCCACAGCACAGTGGGTTCTGGAACATCCTGAGGAATGGGCTTTTTTGGCCAGTGAGGGCAAATCCAGAGAATCAGATAAACACCAGTGGCTGGCCTCCACCTCTCTCGGGACTGATTCATGAGGCCCAGGCGTGCCCATTAACTGCCAGGCCAGCCCTGTGTGCTCAGAAAAATATTGCTGCTCTCTCGAGGCGGCTGCAGCGTTTCTCAGAAGAGCCGCGGCCATAATAACAAGGCGTCCGCCTCCCCGCCCGGGGAGCCCATCAGTTATTATCTGCAGCACAAACACCTACCACTTTGTACTAACATTTTGGCAGTTTCATACAAACAGAGCACTTAGCGCTGCCCCATAACTCTGCGCTCTTGCTGGGCCCCGGCTCCCAGCTGGCACAGGCAGCCAAGTGGTCTGTAACAAAAAGTAAAAAAGCAAATGAAACGTTTGGGGTTGTTTTTATGGGCCTCTGCAGCCCCCACCACTCCCCTCCGCTCCCGTGGCAGACACACAAGTATGAGTTCAGACTCTGCACGACACATTTTTCGGACAGGCCCTGGTGACGCCAGCTCTAGGGATTACAACAGGATGGATTGTGCTGGCCTGGGTAGCATTTTCCGTCCTCAGCCAGGGGCTTCCGCTGGAGGCGCCTGGGATCTGCGGCCTTGGTGTCCGCCCACCGCCTACGCATGGTTTGGGCGCTACGCTTGCAGCTGGGCACCTCTGGCACATGCTGATCCAGCAGGGAGGACGGAAAGCCCCAAACACGGCCACTGGCCACCCAAATATTTGCCTCCCCAGCCCTAGTCCAGCAAGAAGTCCAGGGCCTGAGCAGTTCAAAGGCCTTATAGCTTTTCCTGGCAAAACTGGGGGGATTCTGGTGGCCGCAGGTGACGGTACAGAGCAACTTCTTGGCCCTGGAGCCTGGACCACTGTGTCCTACATTGGTTCTTCCAGCCTCCGGAATAGAAAGGTGACTCCAGGGCCGGCTGGACAGTCTGGCTGCCTCCTGTCCCCTTGTCTGGGCTCCTCCTCTGTGGCCCATCCAACTAGCTGCTGCCTCTTTCTAATGATCTCTGGATCTTCCAGTAGCTAAAAATGTTTCAGAGCGGTGGGGAGGCCCTCCTAGGTGCCAGGTGCTGTACTGGGCATTTTAATGTCTATTACTTCATTAAATCCTCCTAACAGTTCTACAAGAAGGTAGCATTGTCACCATCTGAAAAGTAAAAGCGTTTGTGCTCAGAGAGGTTAAGTGACCTGTCCAGGGTCACACAGCTAGTGAATATGGATGCTGGGACAGAAACCCAGAACTGCCTCAATTCGAAACTCATGCTTTTGCCTTCTGGAGAGAGATGAAGGAGCTCAAGAGAGCTTGAGAAGCCCACTCTTGCTGACTTGAGGAAGGCATCATGGATGTGCTGTGTAACACTGGGCAATTTTCCTGTCCTCACTGGTCTAGGGTGCCATCATCTATGCAATGAAGGGCATGGATCCAATATTCTCTTAGGTCTCCCTTGTCTCTCACACTTGACCAGGATGAGCTCTGCCCTTCCAAACACACTCGCCCTTCACTCTGGCCTCCTCAGCCCCACAAGGCTGCTGCAGTGGCCTCCAGCTGCCTTCCTGTCTGTAACAGGCACACCCACAGCACACCCACCAGAGCCTGTGTAACTGGCTACTACACAATATCTTTTGGCTTGGTGTTCGAGGCCTCTCAGAGTATGGCCCCCACTCTCAGGCACAAAGCATGCTGCAACGCCAGATCCAGAGGAAGGGAGGGAGAGGAAAGAAGTGAGACCCAGAATGGGCGAGGAGACGGAGGCTCACCTAGACCAGTGCTGTGGCTGAGTCTGGCTGAGGATTTAGGTTTGGGGAGTTCTGCATCAAGATGTTGGGCAGTGTGTCAGGCATTCAGGTTCGGGCTCAGGCACAATTGGGGTGACAGCAGAGGCTGATGGGAGCTTGGCTCAGTCCTGGACGAAGCCAGCTACTGAGGTTCGGGCCAGTACCTGGCTCCTGAGAGAACCAAAGGGCTAATCAGTGAAACCAAGGCAGCTGTCAGTTATCAAGACAAAAAGCCGTCACACAGAGTGAGGTAGAAAACTTCCCATTTCTCCTCATCCGGCATGGTTGCTGCCCACCTTCACTCCTGCATCCCAGGATGGGCTAGAGGCCAAGGCCTCTGATGTGCAGCCTGCTTCGACCAGGACTGACTTAGGAGCCCGTGGGAACAGACGTATTGGTGTGGTGGCCCTTCACACTGGAGAGTCCCCCTCTGTTCCTTGCCCTCAGCTGCAGTAGTATTTCCTTCTTACGCCGCACCAAACTGTACTCATCTCTCCAGACTCACTCCGTTCTCCCTCATTACCGCTTTTCTGTTCCTCCTCCTTCAGGAAGCCTCCCGTTAAGCCTGCCTTAATCTCTCAGTACTGGTTGGAAGATCACTCACACTGCCTTGCCTTATTTTAGAGTCTTTTCCTAAGGGAAACCTTAGGGTGATCACTAATTCATTCATACAGTACCTTCTCTTTCTCTTGAATCTGTTCCACTTAGCATGGGATTGATGATCCCTTGACTCAGGTCATCTTTGTCCCTCTATCTCTGCCACTTGACACGTGGCCTGAGTCGAGGGAATTAGATTATAGGTTTTTTTCAAATCAGGGCCCATTGAGGTGGTGGCAAGAATGATGATAACAAAGAGAAAGAACTTACAGAAAAGTTATTAAAAGTGGTAATTTGGGGCTGGTACATCTCAGGGCTGTCCCATCAGCAAAATGGGAAAAATCATGCCTACCTTTTATAAAGCACTATTGCTAGGCAAAGATCGTTGACAATGGTGATAATAAAGAAAGAGTTAGTACGAGGCCTTCCTCCTCGGGCCCCCAGCCTCCCCAAGTCATCCAGAGGAACTCCTAAGGGACTAGCTAGGCCCCAAAGTCTCCTCGCTGAGTAAAACCTCAGCCTCAGGGTGGCCCGCTGGCCCTTTCCTTGTCCAGCTGCCCAGGCCTGGGAATAGACAGGCCCAGCCCACCCTAATTACTCCCATTCTGCATCTGCCTTTGGTTAAATGCACAGCTCCGTTCACAGACTTGGAACGTCGGCCATAAACAGAGCATCTGCATGGCGGATGCTGACGTTTAAAAATAGCCCAGCCTTGGGAACCGCATTTCCTAGACCTTGGGAGTTCCTGGAATGGGAGAAGGACCATCCTTTGCAGATTTAGCCCTCAGGCAACACACTCTGAAGTCTCCGGGCCAGGGCACAGAGGGGCTGCCATGCTGTTGCAGTTCCCCACTCAGCCACCAGGTGGCGCCAGACCCGCTGCCTGGGGGGCCGGGAGGGGCTCTGGGACGTTCCTGCCAGTGACAGTGCCCTGCTCTCCCACCACTTGGCCCTGGGAGTTGGCTGTGGGCAGTGGCTTGGCAGCCTGCAGATGGAGGCGGATGGCAGGGCTGGTGTGGGGTTTCAGCCTCCCCGGAGGGCCCTCACGGCTGTGTGCTGAGCAAACGTTCAGGCCTGATGTCGGCAACATGCGGAACCAATTTTCGGGGAACTCGGCAGCCAAACCATCCACCTTTGGGCGGGAAGCAGGATCGCTGTCAGCCCTGGGGGCTCAGTGTCTCCCGTTTGGAAAATGAGAGAGGTCTCCACACGGTGGGGGGCAAGGCCGGCCTGGCTGTGCGGGGCCTGAGAATACACAGCCTGGGGCAAGCATTGAACTCATCTGCACTGGGCTGGGGAATTATAGTCAGGTTCCAAATACCAGTATTGTTTTTTATGAAGCATCTACTACGTGCCCAGCATCACCCTGCATTTTCCATGCATTTTCTTATCTAATTCTTACAACCAAATCTCAGGAAAGGTCGCTCAGGCTACTGCCCAGGGCCCCAGTCTTTCAGGGGCACTGAAAGGTCATTAGAATAAACCAAATATGCAAAGTTAATGTAGATCCCCACACAATGAAAGGAGTATAAGCTGATTCTTCTGCCACCCAAACCACCTTAGGGAATACCAGAGGGGCCTGGAGGCCAGAGCCCCTCAGAGCACCAGCCAGGGCCCAGCATCTCCAAGCCTAGTGACCTCAGCATCTCAACCCCTTAAACCACCTCCATCTCCTAGATTATCCCCCCCAAAATGAACATAGAACAGATATTTAAAGCACGCAGCTTTGAACACAGAATTATCACCTTTTCTGTTTCCCACAGTCTGGCCCTGGACACTATTATAATCGCTCCTATTTTACAGAAGAGAAAACTGATACCCAGAGAGATAGGCAGTGGCAGCCGAGGTCCCTAAAGAAGGTGGAGGGCCATAACTGGAAGAAGAGTAAACGGCATGACAGGCAGGTAAAATCAGCAGATGGTCTCTCTACTTTATGAGCTTCTACGGGCAGTTCACTGGTTGGAGACTCAGTTTCCTCATCTCTATGGTGGGAATCCTAACAGACTCTCCCTACATGAGAACTATGTGAGGTCTGGAAACTCTAAAGTGCTGTACTTGTAAATTAGTTCCAGAATTGACTGTGGTACAGGCTGTGGTGTAGAGAAATCAGGGGAGGACTGAGGGGGCAGAACCCTCAGAAGAGCAAGTATTCCCAGGAAGTCATTCCATGACTAAAGAGGAAGAAGCAAAAAAAAAAAAAAACCAAGACAGTGGCCTCCAGCCAAAAAAAAATTGACAGAACTTCCCCTAGAAAGGAAAATCACTCCATTAGAAAATGAAGGTCCTCTCCTTACCTAAACACCCTTCCCACCTCCCACCCAGTCGTGGAATTTGGCCACCCCTGAATGTGGGTGGTAATGAGTGTAGGTGGCACTGAGCAAGTGTCGAACTTCTCATTGGGTGCCCACATGAATGAGCAATCCAACACCTGAGTGTGCAACACCTGGACGCGTGAAACGACTGAATGAACACGAGTAACACCTGCGTGCAGGTGCCAGTAACACTAATGGCAGTGCACAGCTAGCAGAGGTCAATACGTTTGCTCTAATTGCTCACTATGCCTGTGATGATTCGCTTCAACTCTTGCCGATGCACCGTGTGGTGTTTCCCTTCTGGGAAACGAAGAAAACTTAGTTCTACCCCTCCCGCTACTGCACTGTCTGGCTGTTTCTCTAGGCATGGACAACAGGAACAGGATCTTGGTGACAGAGCCCATTGTAGTAGAGTGCCAGGTCTAGACTCTAGGGACAGTCACAACACATGCAGAGAGCTGGAAAGGATGCTTGGAGGCAAGAGCCTGTGCCGGACTGTGGCTGTCCTCCTCTCCCACTCCCGGTTGGGTGAAGTGGCTTTTTCAGGGTCATTATCATGGATTCCCCATCTGATATGCACTTGTTTGCAGAGGTCATCTCAGTCTTGGGCAGGAGAACTGAATAATCACAGAGCATGAAGGAAACTTCTTATATAATTGTGTACTGATATAATTGTGCCCTTACAGATTCCAAATTTCACATTCACCTTTTCACTTAATTCTCTCAGAGGAGGTTGTGATCTCATTGTACAGTCTTGGAAACTGAGGCTAAGGCAGTGTGCTCTACAGTGAACATTTGCTCAAAATCTTCACCTACTAGACAACGCTCCAGGTCCTTAACTGTGCTTTCCAGGCCCACCTGGATCAGACTCACCCACTAAGCCACCTCATCTGCCACCAGGCCCCTCCACCCATCCTGGTTCCAGGCATGTAGAATGTCGTGCCATTCTCTAAAAAATTCTTCTGGGAGACCCTTCCCCCACCTCTGCCTGATAAATTCCCACTTTGTTTTCAAGACCTACTTAAATATCACCATCTCTTGCTCACCAAGGCGGAGTTGGCATTCCTGTCTTGAAGCTTCCACTGTACCACTCACTTAGCCCGACTGAAATCATGACAATGACCTTAGAAGCTGCCTTTCATTGAGGTCTGCTCTGAGTCCCATACCGTGTGGGGTACTTGATATATACTTTATCTGTGTATTCCCTAAGGTCCAGGACTTAGGATGAGGCAGATGAAGTACTAACTTCAGGTGCAAAATTTAAGGGGTGCCCAAAAAACTCAATAATCAAGATAAATAATGTTTGAAAGCCAAAAATAGCACCTATTTGAAACACGAATACATTTCCACATCTGTGCACACACGGGCTGGCATTTGCTTTTCTGATGCACCTGGATTTTTCCCTAATAAGGGCCCTTTGTGACCAGGGAAATGGTCCTCAGTCCAAAGAGGCATTGGGAAGGAGTCCACATACACACACACACACACACACACACACACACACACACGACACACACACACACACACACGGTGTCTTACAGAATGCTACCCAGGTGATTTTGGGGGTTGCTGGGGTTGGCTAACCACTACCCTAAAATATTTTGCTCCTTGGCCTTCTAAAGAACTTAACTGCTTATTCTCCTTCATGCTAGAAAAATGACAGCCAAAGCTGCCATAGATTCAGCCAATCCTAGCCTTTCCCTTCTGCTGAAGTCCTGGCAATAGCTAACTGTGACCCTCCTCCCTTGTCTGCTAGTAATTTCATCAAATGCTTGGGTTGACCAATGTGAGAGTGATCAGGCCCATTCAGTTCTGCAGAGGGAATACATCTCACCCAATCTGGGCTAAGTTGCCTTTTGTCCTTCCCCGAGCCAAGTGTGAGGAAGATCATGGTGTGCAACAGAGAAGAAAAGAAAGACAAGCTCTGTGGCCCCAGACAGTGTACTGTGAATAAAGGAGACAGATATTAATCAAAGAATCACAAAAACAAATGTTAATTTACAACAGTGATGAGTGCCATGGGGAAGAGATTCATGATGCTACAAGAGAATATGACGGCTGTTGAGAAGGACAGAAAATTTTTCCTTAGAAAGTGATGATTGGGTCTATCTGATGGACAGGTAAGAATGAACTGCAGGAGATTTCAAGAAGAGGTTCCATTAAAAAGGAACGGTGTATGCAAAACTCGAAAAGCTGTTTTAGCTTGAAATAAGTAGAAGGAAGGAAATAAACATTAGAGTAGAAATCAATGAAATAAAAAAACGGACAAGCAAAAAAAACCCCAAAGGCTGGTTCTTTGAAAAAATCAATAAAATTGATAAATTTCGAATAAGACTGAACAAGGAAAAAGAAAACAAAAGCTACAAATATCAACAATGAAGTGGGGGAAGAATAACAAGGAATTATTATGCAAAGTCTCTTTGACTTTTGTCAATAATATAAATTTGAAAATTAAATGATGAAAAAAAGAGTTGTTTGAAGTTTCCCAAACCTGCTTTAGTATATGCTACTTCTTCTAGAATAACCTCTCCACTCCCCTTTTCACCAGATTACTCTAAGTCATCCTTGAGGGCTGCAATGTCTGATACGGCAGCTCTCTCTTAGCTTGTGTGGCTATTTAAATTTAAATTAAGTAAAATTTTTCTAAAAACTGAAAGTCTAGCTCCTCAGTCTCACTAATCACACTTCCAGTGCTCAATAGCCCCATGTGGCTAGTGGCTACTCTATGAATCAGTGCAGATATACAGTGTTTCCGTCATTGTAGAACATTCTATAATGTTCTAGTCTACACTGCTCCTAGTGTAGGTAATCACTGAGCCTCTTCGAACGGATATGGAACTAACTGGTCTTTTGTGAGTTCCATGGAGGCTCCAGGGCACTGTGGTGGCGAAAAGCCTGTGTCCTGCACAGTGTTGAACGTGGGCTCGGCTGTCTACTGATACTTACAATTCTGAGAAGCGTCAGTTCAGTTAAATATGATTTGTTGAGCATCTACGTTGTACTGGGCCCGATGCCAGGTGCTAGAGGTCTTTAAATGACGAGGCAAGGGCTGTGCCCTCAAGGAGCTCTCTGTCTATGTTGAAAAGCAGATCAGGTAAACACATAATGACCTCACGGACATGAGACAGGAAAGAGCACATGACAGGGGCCTTGGGAGCACAAACGAGCAGAGATTATTGCTGGCAGGAAGCTGGGGAAACCTTTAGAAAGTAGTCCATATCTAAGTAGTTGCCGAACGATAAATGGGAGTTCCTTGGATGGCCCTGGCAAAGAAGGGCAATTCAGGACAAATAAACATCACGTTCAAAAGCAAAGAGGCAAGATATAGCACAATGTATGGGGGAACCACAAGACAGTTGACATTGGTGGAGCAGAGTGGTCTAACATCATGTCTCAACACTCACACAAAGCTTGGCACGGGTTAGCTGCTCAATAAAGGTGTAAATAATGTGAATGCTAGTTCTCCAACTCAGGTATGCAAAACTGTGACTTTGACTCAGTTGAATTTCTCTTCTGAGCCCTCTCTCTGCCAGGATGTCAGGAACTCAAAATAAAGGAATCCTGGGTGACACTGAGGTGCTGGATCAAATCTCATCGGAAGGTAGTTCTGTCTCTGGATTTTGATTGTGTGAATTATTAAATTCTTGTTCATTTTAAGCTACTTGTAGTTGGGTTTTCTTCCATAAAGGATACATTTACAGAGCTGGAAATGGAGACCTTGATAATTTAAGTGAGTAGCTCTCATTCTTACTGTGCATCAGAACTACTTAGAAGGCTCATTAAAACACAGCTTCCTGGTTCCTGTCTTCAGAGACTCAGATTCAATAGGTCTGAGGTGGTGCCTTTGAATCTGAATTTCTAACAAGCCCCAGATGACGATGCTGGTTCAGAGACCACAGTTTGAGTAGCACTGGCTTAGCCACTTACTCAAGGTCACTTTGCTAGTAAGTGTCGATCTGGGATTTGAACCTAGCTCTGTCTGATTCCAAGCTCAGGACTTTTTCAACTAACTACCTTCAGTAAACAGGGTGGTAGAGTATTTTCGCAGCAGGATATTGAATGTATTTGTCTCGCTTACAACCAGAAGACTAGCTTTAAGGGGGGAAAATCTATCAAATTTAAGTTGTTTATAGAATAAAGTGCAATAATTTTCAGCCACCCTTGCTTGATTGTTCTCCCTTTAAAATGCCAGTCTGTTTCCTGCCCCAGCTATCTCTCACCTCCAAAAAGCATCTCCCTCTTTACACACACAGTACTTCATTATGCGGGCCACTTAATTACATGTGTAAAATGGAATGAAATTTCATATGTCCATATGGAGTCGTGTTAGGTAATATTTTTATAATGTTGCTTCCAACCATCGTGTGAAAGTTATAACGTCATTGCCACATAATTTCTTGGAAATTCCCACCTAATATTATATGGGTAAAACCAAATAAACTCTTTCTACCCTTCCCTGTCCCACCCCTCCCCCAATAATCGAATCCGCTGCTTCTATGGTGAAGGTTAAATGCCTGGACAACTCTGGAAGATTCAGAACATATAATTGAGCTGAGACTCCAAGGCCACCCCAAGGTGGTGGAGGGAGGGGGTTTCCTGCCTCCACCAAGGGGAAGGGGCTGTGGCTCCTTTCCTTTCCCACCCTCCCGGTATTTGGATAAAATATCAGGCTATTTCTTTGTTTTTCCTGTGGGGATGGAGTAGGAGGAGATCACGGATCGGGTGCCACCACTGGGCCGAACAGAGAAGCGGAGGCCTGGAATCATCAGATCCGTGTTGAAATCCTGGTGGATTCCAGTCCACCTGAGAGATGAAATGTAAACTCATAATGGCTTGAACTATTATGTTCAGTTCAGCTCAAAAAACATTTATGGATAATAACCAGGAATCTAGGCCTCGTGCTAAGTGCTGAGGACTTAGAGACAAATTAGGCACTCACCTGGGTGCAAATGACTGCCAGTCAGAAGTGCCAGATATTGGCATGCAGTAGTAAGACCCACCATGTTTAGATTTTAAGCAAAAGAGCAATGTGATCAGACGTGCAGTTTAGAAAGATCACTTTGGCTACAGACGAGGAAGCGGGCTTAGAACCGGGAAGTCTGGGTAGAACATTACTGTGGTGTCAAGAAAAGATATCTCAAAGCTCTGAATCAAGACAGGGCTAACCGGGAAGCAGGGAAGGGCATGTTTGAGGAAGGCTGAGGTGATCCAAACAGCAGGGTATGAGAAGGACAATGGAAGAATCTGGAATGCTTCCAAGTTTCAGGTTCGGATGACAATGTCAGCATTCACTCATTCATCCTCTGCATCTAGCACAGTTCGAGACATGTAATAATTGTTTAACCAATTGTTTCTACATTGAATTAACTTAATCATTCATAATCAAGTTAATTAATTCTTTCCATTTCCAAGAAATTCATCGTTGGAAGGATTAAGTTCAATAGTGTAGGTAAAATTGCCTGCCTCTGTAACTGGCCCACAGTAGGTACGAAAGAATATTAAGTTCTCCATCCTCCAAAAGAAATCCACTATGGATTCAGAGGATAGCTAAAAATGTCAGATTGAACATATACATTTTAGCTCTCTCTGCTTCCTCTTGAAACATCACTAAAATATTTGTAGAGGGATGTTTTTAAAGGCATTAACCCAGAGGACAAAGGGAACAGTAGCGAAGACCTTAGCACTAAAATTTTAGATGGCGGAAAGCAGACTGAAATGTAACTGATTTAGCAGGCCTAGGAAAGCTGACGCCTGAGCCAGCAGCCGGAAACCGCAGAAGCAAAATGACTTACGTTGCAGAACCCTCTAAACTTGAGCGCCTACAGGCTTGGGAATTGCCACTGATGTCCCTGGAAGCGAAAGGAAAAATGAGGCTACAATAGAAGAATTGGCCGAAAGTCTGTTTAAGGAGTGGATGGATCCTCTCCCCAATTCTGCACAGATTGCCCTTTCCCTTCTAGCAGAAGACTGGGGACTAGTCTCTACAGGGTGACTCTCTACACACCAGCCACCGAAAATGAGAGAGTAAACGCAAGTTAATATACTGAGTATTTCCCTGCTCTATCCCCAGAGGGCTGGCAGTCAGACTTAGACCTACCACACAGGAGACTGATGTCAGCAAAGATGCTGACATCAGAAGTTCACCAAGGAAACAGCCCAGACATGTCACTTACAGTAAAGATAATAAATGACAAGCCCTCCCTCACACATAGAACTTCCCACTGGGTTTTTTTGTACCCTCCTCTTAAACATGACCAGAGAGCTGAGGCTCACCAAACACATTAGCGAAGTCTCTAATATTAAAGAAAGACAACAAAATAAGCAACTAAAATGTAAGCTGCACAAGAATAGGTATCTTCATTTTATTTCCTGAATTATCCCAAGTTCCTAGCTACCTGGCATATAGTAAGTGTTTGATGAATATTAATTAAATGAATGAATGAAGCAATTAGGAGAAAACAGTGATCATGTAAGAAGAAAAAGTTTTAACTATTACTAATATTTTTAGAGGGATAAGAGAAATTATAGCCTCCATAAAACAAAACCAGGGTACTATAAAAAAAAAATTTCCAGAGAACAAAGAAGAGCACTTGGAAATTAAACATATGACACAGAAATGAGAAACGCAATTGACATGTGGAAGATAATATCTTCAGATTATTTCTCCAAAGCATACAGCAAAAAAATGCAAAAAAATAAAAATGGAAAGGAAAAATTAAATGACCAGATCAGGAGATTCAACATCTGAATCTGTGAGTTCCTGAGGAAGACATGTAGAAAACTGTGAGGAGAAAATCATCTCAAGATAATAATTAATAATTCAAGATAATTTTCCAGAACTGAAGGATATGAATTTCCAGTTTGAAAGGGCCTACCGAGTACCTAAAACCACACAATAAATAAATACATACCCACGCCAAAGCACATTATCATGAAATTTCAAAACACTGAGGACAACGAGATCCTACAAGTTTGAGAGAGAGAGAGAGAGAGAGAGAGAGAGAGAGAGAGAGAGAGACTGAGGAGAATCAGAACGGCAGCATCAGCCTTTTCGGTAGCTATGCTGGAAGCTACAAGTCAATGAAGCAATATCTTCAAAAGTTTAATGAGAAATAATTTCCAACCCAGATTTCTATCTAATGGAATTCTTAACAAAGTGTGAGGGTAGAATAAAGATATTTTAGACAAAGTCTCAAAACATGTACTTCTCAGACACCCTTTCTCAAGAAGCACCCGAAGGATCGTTTATTCCACCAAAATAAGGGAGTAAAGACCGAGAAAGACGTGGAACCTGGGAAACGAGGTCTCTAACACAGGAGAAATATGCAGTGTGATGGAGAAGGGGGAGCCCAAGACCAAAGTTGTACAATAGGCTTATCGAGCAACTAATCTATGTTGGAACAGAAAATAGTTTTTCAAGAAGATAAAGTTGATAAGCGACTAATGTATTTGAACATATTAAGAGGATATTTACACAAATAGAAGAGCTAAATTCATGGTTAGTAAATTGACAACTTCATAAATGAAAGAACCTAGATGAAATTCAACACCACGGGAAAAATAATTCATGCAGGACAGAGAAATGACCGTAATCTCCTATACATCTCATCTGTGAACTCTGACTGCAACGTAAGATTAAAAGCTAGGACCCAGAGTCAGAAACCTGCTGTTCATTCTTAAAACTGAAAAACCAGGAAGCACCTCTATTAACCCTTTCTGTTGAACTTAAAACTGAGAGAATATAAATCTGGAGCTGAAGAGGAATATCTCATGGAAGGAGATTATCTGGGAGCAAGGCCAATCACAGCAGAGCAGAGAGATAAAGATATCAAGTCTCGATGCACTGTTTGAACACCTGTATTCAGCCATGCCTGAAGCCCTGCTATCCTTGTACTTTTTCAGTTACATAAGCCACTAAATCCCTTTTGGCTACAGAAACCATTTAAACTGATTTTCTGTCATGTATAATCAACAAAATCTAAGTAATATAGTATTTGATCTCTCTAAAGCTTTGTAGATTTTTGTTTTGTTTTGTTTGGAAGAGGGGATTTCCTAGGTGTCCTTGACTTTCTAGATTATCCCCCAAGAAGATCATCCAGAAAACTCAATGCAATTCATGTATGTGAGTGGTCTGACTCCCCAGGATTGCAATAGAGAGATTAATCAATATTCTACCTTATTTAACATGTCCTGGATTTCTTTAGTGTATCATTGTGGAATTGACTAAAATTTAGAGTTCAATTGAATTTCTTTCAAACATCATATTACAATTTGTGAAACTAATTTCAACTCTAAGATTTGATTGGACAATTTAATTCCTCTGGTCCTCACTTCCCAGATTTTTTTGTTGTTGTTGTTACTAAATTAATTGGACTTTCGCCATTCCTTGCAGTAGAGTTGCAAAAACAGAGTCCCAGATATGACACTGTTTGGCAGGCATTTGAAATTTAACAGCCTGAAAAATGATCCAGTTTTGCGAGCTGTATTTATAGCTGCAGCATTTATCCCTTGGTATGTCTTATCTGACACAGTTTAAGGTCCAGACCACTTGTCTTTTCCATAGCCCTGTCCAAGGCAGGCGTGCTTGGCCACAACCCCCAGCACATCAACTACCTGCCTTCTTGGCATTTGAGAAGGGCCCGGGTTATCTCTGCAGGTGGAGAACCGGAGGTGCTCCCAGACTCAGGCCTAAGGAGAGGTGGCTGCTTGAGAATCTACATCTCACTTCTCCAGTGGCTCACGCCCACATATTTAGCAGGTGTTGTTATTTTCAGTATTAATAAACAAGTGCTTTTTTTTAAGTGAATTAATTTTTAATGTGTAATAAATGCATTTAAATTATTTAATAAAGGTTTTTATTCAAGTATAGAATAAAAGAGTACTTTTTGCAGTGAAATAAATTCTAACTCAAGGGCAAATCAGGGCAGTATAATGTCTTATCATGGAAGAATAATTGTCTTGTCTGTGGATTAGGATCCCGATTATTCTTCTGTGTTCTTATTATAATTATTTGTTTATTTTCTTCTAATTTTCCTACCTGCCTGTGTTAGTCATTAAACTCATCGGGCTTCTTTCAATTCCAAAAATATATATAAATTCTACACTTTGCTTTTTATGGTAAGAATCCAGTCTCATTTATTCATTTTTAATAACACTTGTGGAAATACTGTTTTTATTAAAATTAACATGTAATGATACTTTAAATAGAATTATAAATAAGATTCAAATTAAACAATATGCTAAATGTCCTTGCTTCTTCAGACCTGGTTTGGGTATATATGATAATATTCATGAGCTGATTAATGTTAATCCAAAGTCAGAAACTTAATAGATTGTTTGAAGGTTAACATTGTTTTTCTCAATCTAACTTTTTGGGCTTAATTAATATTAGAACATCAAACTATTATTTCCTGAGGTCGAAAAATGCTAAATTATTTTTATATGTATTCTATGGCTCCTAGTACTGATTATTGCCATTTAAAAACATCCTTTGCTGTATTGATGATAGTGGTGTTGACAGAAATATCAATACAGGTAGAAGGTTACCAAAGGGGAATAGACTGGTATTTAGCTGATTAGTGACAACATTTGTTGTTGTTGTTGTTGTTGTTGTTGTTTTGACAGGCTTCTAGAGACATGAATATAAGTCAAATTCTATTGCAAGTACTGTGGGTGACTCTCTCTCTCTCTCTCCCCATATATTTACTGGTTTGGACAGTTTCAGAAATAACTGGACTGCTTCTGAGAGAAAAAAGTAATTTTTCACCAGGATCTTGCCTGTCGTGCTTCCTGCTCACTTACCCTTTGTTCTAGGTACCATCGTAGCTAGAAGCACCGTGCCCTGGTGCATCGGTGCGCTTCCTGCCCACAGCCGGTCTCTCCAGGGACCTCTGGACCATGGTAGCCACATGCTGGTAATGGCAGGAATGGACCAAGACTTGGGGTTTCATTCTCTTGACTTAGAGCACCCATTATTTCCCAAAAATGGCTACAGCGATACTCTCGGCCCCATATACCATTCGTAATGTTATGACTCTCTCATTGAGAGGTGGAGTCACCACTTGAATTGGGCATGATTTTGTGACTGCATTAATAAATAGAATGTAGTAGAAATGATCTCTGGGGCTAGGCTATAAGAAAGGATGCAGCCTGGCCATCACTCTTTCCCTCTTGGGCTGCTCACCCTTGACACCCAGTCACCATGCTGTGAGGCAGCCCAGGGCACAGGAAGAGGCCACATGTAGGTGTTCTGGCCAACAGCAGCTCCAACCAATTGCTGGTGTCAACTTCCAAACATGAAAGCAAACTAGCCCCAGTTTCCTAGCTGAGGTCCCAAACGTCATGGAGCAAAGAAAAGCCTTCCTCTTGTCCTAGTTAAAGTTTCGAAGTCACGGATTTTGTGAGGATAACAAATGGTTGTTTTATCACTAAGCTTTGGGGAAAATGGTTACTATACTGTAGCAATCAAAATCCAGAACTTACAACATAGTAGGGAACCAGTTACAAATGCTTTGGTAAGAGTCAAACCTCAAAATGAGCTTGATATAGAGCATGCATTCTAAACGAGAGCAATCTCATGTCCTTAAGAGGACCCAAATTGGTTCTTAGGGCAATAAAATTTTTTTTTTTTTAAATAAATGAAGCTCAGATATATGTAGAGTACATAAGCAGATTGTATATTTATGGTACGTAAATTTCATGGGTGGTGGAGGGCTATTAGGGGAAAATATCTAAAAAGTTTCCTTAAGTGGTGATAATGGGGAAAAAAAACTGTTGAGAAACTCTGAACTATAGGGAGAGAGAGATTCATTCTGAGCTGGAGAAATCTCAGAGGCATCTTATCTAGGCAGAAGACATTCTGACTCACTGAGAAACCCTGACCAAGTCACTTGATTTCCATGAGTTTCAATTTCTTCTATAAAACAGGGAAAACCATATCTAATATTTAGAGCTGTTGCTAAGGGTCAAATGAAACATTGGTAAAATTTCTGCTACATAGTAGACTTTTAGCATTACATAGGGGTTTTTAAGGAGATGGACTTCGAATTGGACCTTAAGGGAAAGATGATGATTAATAGATATAAGGCAAGGGCAATTTAGATGGGACATGAATTGACCAAAAGCTCAAAGAGATGGGAGAACATGTTAAAAATTGTCTGTTGGGTCTAGAAAGCCAGGAGCCATGGAATAAGAAGATGAGGCTGAAAAGAAACAGCCAGTATCAGAGTATGGAGTACTTTGAACTCAAAAAGAAAGAGCTTACTCCTTTTTTTTTTTTATAATAGTCATATTTATTAAGTATCTACTATGTACCAGGACTGTTGGCTAAAAAATAAATAAATAAGTGGATATGACACAGGAATCGATGAGATTCCTGTGCCATGTTTCACATGTGACAAATCTCATCAGATCATTTTAGTGCAATTCAAATTTTCTGAGTAAAAGAGGAAAATTGAGGGAAGGTTTCCCAGAGGAGGTGACATTTAGGATGAGCTTTGAAGTACGGGAGATGATGGCAGGAGACATAAGAGAGGGACTTCCGGGCACAAGGAAACATTTCGGAGTGTGGCATGTACAGGTAACAGCATGCAGCCTGCTATGTCAGGAGCATGATGGGACTGGAAATGTAGATCAGGGCCCTGCGTGCATCAGGAAGGAACCTGCGCGAATGCAAACAGTTCAGACTTTGTCTTGTGTATTTGAGGCTGTGACTAAATCTGTGAGAGGAAGACTCTTCCGAGGAGAACAGAGGAGTGGGTAGGGTTAAAGCGGAAGAGGGAGCAGACCCTGCGTAAACCGTTAGAGTAGGCGGTAGAGGCAGATGCAGGGTTGGGGGCGGGGTCAGGGCTGCCCACCACGGGTGAGTTCATGAAGCCTGGTAGAGGAACTATCTACATCGGGTCCTAGGAGTCCCGATGCTAGGGCGACATGTAACTCAGACACCTTCCCTGATCGACTCCTTTTACTGGGTATCTCACTCTGTCTCCTACTACCAGAGTTAGGAGTGTGGCCCCAGAATCTACACATTTCCTCATTATCTCCTCAATGGCCACTTAGGCTGGTGCCAACACACACACACACACACACACACACACTGCTAGGTGGCCGGTTGA
This sequence comes from Pteropus medius, assembly GCF_902729225.1. Taxonomy (NCBI): domain Eukaryota; kingdom Metazoa; phylum Chordata; class Mammalia; order Chiroptera; family Pteropodidae; genus Pteropus; species Pteropus medius. Next base: position 1,701,287 of record NW_024353906.1, on the reverse strand, counting down.
CAGAGGGGGCTATAGAACAACACTCTGAAGATAGTCACTCTGTTGCCTGGGGTCTCTCTTGGGTCCTTGGTCAGGGCCAGGCACTGGGCTTGGCCAGAGCAGGACGTGACAGTGTCGGAGCTGCCAGACATCACTGTCCCTAGATGCTGCAGTGTTCTCACAGTGGTACAGACCCAGATGCCTGATAATGATCGGGGACTAGATCCAGGGCTGCGCCACTGATGAACAATCTCCACACACTATTGTGGGGCCATATGCAACATGGTCAACTATTTTTACATTTAGAAAGCTCGAGTGTGCATTCTGGCACTGTCATTTAATCTCCACGTGACTTCGAGTGGGTCATCTGTCTGTGGGCCTTCACCACTCAAATGAAGACAATAACCCTTAACCTCTCCGTCCCATGGCACACTGTTCACTAAGAAGGGTAGATAATGGTAATCAGAGGCTCCTGGATGCCAGGGTCTGCTGCTCTGTGTGGCTCACGTGTGCTTTAAGTGCCTCAGGTGATGCTGTTGCTGCTGCTGCTGCTCCTCTGTGAACCACATTTTGAGTAAGTAAGGTGCTAGGGCACTGTTAAGGGAAAGAATCATTACTGCCAGGAACCATAGGCATATAGCTTGTGGTGTGACTGCCCTTCCTCTCCCCAGCAGGCGGAGCAGCTAAGTTTCCCTCCCCTTCCATGATAAATACTCAGGGGTTGGGCCTCCTGCTACCACTCATCCCTGGGCAGAGTGAAGGGTAAGTCTCATCCCTGGGGGCTCAAGGGGAGAGTAGGGCAAACCCGTAAAAGCTTCCTGTTTTGGGGCTGTCCTTTCCCTACTCCAGGCAAAATGCCTGGGAGGAAGGATAGAGCAACGGCTCTGGGCTTGGAAACTTGGGCATCTAATAGTGTGAGTCCTCCCGAAAGCTTGGTGACTTTTAATGCTATCATGCCTGATCATCGCACCGACTTGAAATGGCTCCTCCCAAATGAACAGAGATGTTTTAATTAATTATGTTCTCCAAATGAAATAACTAGTACCAAGGTACCCCTACAGGCTCCCTCGTCCCCGCTATCTAAGATGGAGGCCAAACTGCCACCATCACACATCATTCTACGCATAAAGGTTAAACACTTACTATATGCCAAGCACTGTGCTGGGAGCTGGGAGGGCCAAGGCACAGTCCTTGGTTTCAGTAGCCTGTCATCTAGCAGAAAAGACAGACACAGAAACAAATTATTACAACGTAGTAAACATGATCCTTTCAAAGTGCCCTGGGATCTCTGAGAAAGAGCCTGAAACTGGGGAGCCAGAGGAGATGTCACTGAAAAGGTGGTGGTATCTGGAGTGGGGTTTGAAAGAGTGAGCATTTCCCAAACAGAGAACGGGACAGATTCGCTGCAAGCAGGAGGAGAAGCCCCCAGGCCACGTACGGGCTGAGGAGCATGACAGAAGCACTGAGAAGCTGAGGGGGCGCGAAGGCACGGTGGAACACGCGGAGGGCGCGTCTCCGACGCTTGGCTGTCAGGGTAGGAACTTTGGATTATATCTAGTCGTCTATGGAAAGTCAGGAGATTTTAGGAGAGGGTGAGAGAGAGAAGACAGAACAGATCTGTGTTTTAGAAAGAAGACCAAAGGTGGTCGTAAGGTTGGCCTGGAGCCCAGCTTGGAGAAAGGTTGAGGGAATCACACACGTGACCCGATTCTGAACTAGGGCTCAGGCAAGTCCCTCACTTTGCTCAGCCAGTGACGGCAGGGCTCCCCTCTGGCTCAGACATTCTCTGATCCGAGTAGGCAGGCTTCATTTGTGCACTCCGTGTGCAGGTCTGCTGATGGATATTTTGCACATGCCACTGCATATAATTCCCCCAATAACCCTGAGAGGCAGGGGTCATGACCCCACTTTATAGAGAAAACTCAAAAGAGTTACCTAGGGAAGGTCACAAGGCTGGCAAGTAGCAAAGCCGGGTCACTGTGACTCCAAACAATGCCCTATATGTACTTGGGCTTTTAAAAACCCACAGGGCACAGGAAGAATCATGGAATGTTAGGTTTTCAGGACTTAGGACAGCTTGTATCAAACTTACAATTTGATTGTAATAAAGTTCCACAAATCCATGGCTTTTCTCTAATGAGGCATTTTTTTTTTCATAGCAAATACCAAAAAAAGAAAAGAAAAAAAAAAGATATTGCTGGGCCTGCCACATCTCTCTCTTGAACCCTTTGTTTCACTTTCCAGGTGTTGGTCACTCACCTCTGGAATCCATAGCACTGGCGGGGCTGGCTTGGCAAGTCTCTCCTTCACAGGCCTGGGTCCCTTCAGCCCATTACCCCACCTCCATCCCTCAGACTCTTAAAAGCTGGTATTCTATCACTCCTGATCCGAGTCATGGCTGGACAAGGAGATGTGAGCTCGCCATCTCTGAGGCAAAAGTGACTGAGAAATCAGCCAACCACTCCCAACCACAGTGGAGGCAAAGGTTCCAAAAGTGTGGCATTTTCCTCTCTTGGCTACTAGGCTTGTAGAAGTTGGTGTCAGATGAGAAGCTGACCCTTGAGATTCATTCACACCTTGGGATGCTCAGAGCTTTTAAACTGTTTCACGCCCATGAAGAAGTCAGGCAAATAGGAAGCGACATTCTTTCTCATCTTCTCTTGACAAAAATCCACCTTGGCTCCTGTTCCTGCTGTCCAAATCCACAAGCATTTCCTGCTGCAGCAGTGTATGTATGCTCCACAATGAAAAAAGCAGGCACGTCTTTCCAGGCTAAGGGGTTTGGAGGCTTCCTGAGTGAGATCTACCTCCCAGCTGGGCAGCAGTGATGGCAGGGAGCAGAGAAGCTCTGCTGGCTCCAGCAGCAAGCGCGGGGGAAGCCTATAGCCTAGCGGGCTCCAGAGTGGGAACAGTCTGCAGGGCACAGACAAGGCCATACACAGAGATCGTAAAACAAAATTTATCTTTAATTTGTAAGTGTCAACAGCAGTACAAAAGATGGAGTGATGACGACTAGATTAAGGGTAGAGAGGACAGTCTTGAGGTAAATGAGCATAAATAGGCAGTTCTTATAGACACTCCCCTGAGGGGCGTAGGCCCCATCATGGCATATACATTATCACCCAAAGATGGCATGTCTAACATATCAGGAAAGCACCTTGTGCAAAAAGGAAAAAAAAAAAAAGTAGCTAAGGTGCCAACATATACCAGGATAGATAAAGACAGTGTCTTTCAATTTTGTCTTTTTCCCCTAATTATGAGGCAGAAGAGGGGAAGACTTTGAAAAGTACCACTGAAAGATTACTCAATGTTGAGTTTTATCTCACATCAATACTGCACAACAAAATCCAAGAAGGTTGTGTATGCAACAAAGCTAAGAACAATGATTCATTCCTTTAAGTTTGAAGAGATTCTTTTTTTTTTTTCCATTTCTTTAATCCTTAGCAAACTTTTTTTTTCCCATTATCAAGAGGAGAATGTGAGAAAGATGTGATGGCAACCCTTAAGGTCATTTAAAAACTTTACACTGGACTGTACAAGATTTTTTTTTTGATAAACTATTTACATTTTCAGACTTTCAAACATATTCAAAGCAGCAATAGACACTAGTTTTTATGGTTTTTGTTTTTTCTAATTGCCCAAATAGTTACCAGCCATGGGCCAAATAGGTACCTGCGTTATACATAGAATTTCTACAAAGAAAATCTGCAGATAAAGTTTGCTCGGGGGTGTATTCAATGCCCTTAGTGTCTCGAGGGCCACACCCACAGTGTTGCTAGACGAACCAAAGCACAGTACCTTGACAACAGAGATGCAGTTGTCTCAACAGCCCTACACAAACTTTATACTTTGAAACAGCAGCCAGCATGTCAGTCCAGCATGTCAGTGAATTGTGCTGATTAAATTAACATAGAATACAATCTCACAATATACATCACAAACAAATTACAATGTCGGGAAATAAAAGAGTTACAGTAAGATAAGTTATGTAGTAACAGCTTATAAGCTTGTCTAAGGTAATAAAAATTTTACATGGCAAATACAATAATGAATGAACATAAATGCTAAGCATTCTAATTTGCTACAAGCCGGAGAAGGGTACAATAAAGACTGCACTTTTAGAAAAGCAAAAACACATATGACAAAGGAAGACAAACGGAGAATGCACATGAGCAGATCTGCAATGTGCAGCATACAAAACAGTTAAATATTTGCACATTCCCCATACTCCAAGAGCACCAGCACTGAGGCCTCACTTTATGCTTGTGGTTCTTCAGGAATAAGAAACTACTGAGCAAGATATGTCACTGAGTTGCCTTCAAGCTTTCATATTGCCACGAACACTAATTGGAAGAGTATCTGCACTGTTACCTGTCTGCCCCCTCCCCCACCCACCTCCAGCCTCACCCCAAAGGTACCAGCATTTTGAATACTTGTTCATGAGCTTTAGGCAAACAATCTGTCCTCAAAGGAAAAGATAAGATGGGATGAAAAGGAAATGTATTTGCATATCATCAATATTTTCAACAATATTAGCAGAGGGTTACGCTCAATAGCATATGGCATCAGAAACATAACATAATCGGCAGGAATAGCAGATAGAAGTTGTTTATTAAGGAAGAAAACATGTCAGGGGGCAGATGACTTAAGGAAATGATGCGAGTGCTTTTGTAAAAGAACAAATGAGGTCATACAATATTATTATACTTTGAGAAGTGAGCTTAAGTGCCAACTCAGTCCTTAGACAAACGTGTACAAAAACAGGCAAGGCTACAGCAAACATTTTGTCATTTTCTCATTAAAAAGGAAGACCTGGTAATAATTTCAATACATTCCTCCAGCTGCATTCTTTGCAGTTGTTGGCACTTGGTACAAGACTTCTCAGATGATTTAAAACTACTAAGTGATTCATTTTCCTTTCCCTAATGAGTAGGTAAAGGTCACCTTACTGCAAAATTAGTAAATTGATATAAGCAGCCTCAGCTGTGGTGTTTAAGTGACCAGGCTGCCTTTCTACTAGGGATAGATGGATTTCCTTGAAACAATCCTTGCTTTTAGCTAGTGCCTGTGCTCCTGGCTTGGGAGGGTGCGCTCTGAAGCAGCAGCCTGGCTTCATAAGGAAAAGAAAGAAGCCTTTAACTTCAGCCCTAGAGTGATCACACCCTTTTCAAACACCCAGGCTTCAGTGGGGCTAACGTTCAGGGGAGGCCAGAATTTGACGAGCTCAATAGCACTGTGAGCCCACATCTGAATTTAGAACTTGGTCTGGGAGTTGGTATCAGGACCCTGGCAAATCGAAATAAGCCATGAGGACAAGGTTGCGGAGTATCAAATACCAAATGAAGCAAACTGATGTGCTCCTAAAAGGTTGATCTGGATACATATGAAAACAACAAAGCTTTCGTACCTTCCTGGAAAAGATACTGCATCACATCTGGCAATGAAATAGAGAAATTGCCTGCCTGGCTGCTCCTGTCCACAGACTGATCTTTTATTTCTCTCTCCTTTTCTTTTCCTTTCTTTCCTTTCTTTTTCTTTCTTTCCTTTTCTTCCTTCCTTTCTTTCTTTCTTTCTTCTTTTCATTCTTTTCCTTCCTTCTTTTTTCCTTCCTTCCTTCCTTCCTATTCCTTATGGTCCTTCTTCTTTTTTTTTTTTAGGATAGGATTGTCTGCCATGTCCCTATTCTAAGTGACATGGAAAATCCTAATCCTGCATGTTCTTTAACAAAACGGATATAATTTTATCTTTGACTTGAAGATACTATGAAATAAAAAACACTGGAAAAAGTTGATTAACATTTTTTAATCGACTTAGCATGCTGGGAGTTTTATTAATGACCAATCTCAGAAGCAGATTTTTGCCTTTATAATGGCGTTCATTCTTCTTGCTATTAAATGGTCGCAGAATTACCTTTTACAGTTTATCGGGATTCACAAAGTAAATTGACTCGGCGGTACGGCAAATTTGGTATGTTCAATTCATCAATTTTCTATTAAGAAAAAAAGGCAAAGCCTGAGTCTGTGGACAGTAGGTTCTAAGATTCATGAGAACCCGAGTGAGGGGTTTTATCGCCCCAGCTGCAGGTGGAACACTGCTCTCTCACCGTGCTGATAATTCACTATCCCCATGAGGTACAGTGACTTGTCAACTTCTAGTCTGGACCAACATATATGGATAGAGAACAAAAAGGAAATACATAACTTATATCTCACTAAGTATTCATGAACCAAAAATAAATTCTATTTCTATGTTATATTTACACAATTAGAAAAATCTAAAATGAGATGGTAAAGTCACAAAAACTTTGTTTAAGCCCCACGAAAATAAAATGAAGTGATCCCGATGATTGTCATTCATAATTTCCAAGGATATTTAGAGCCAAACTTGGCTAATAAATAGAATAAACTGCTTATGCACAGAATTTAGATTCAAATACAGCATCGCTGTTTTACCCAATAAAAGAGACGTTTACAATCAGATCATTCCTGAATAGCCTTTCATTTTTAAGAATATGGCTAGAAGTAACTGAACCCCAGTACTGAGGCAGAGCTGGGGCTAAAACAAAGTGTTCATACACACATGTATTTTGCATAAATAAATGAAATAACAAGACATAAAAATGACTCAAATCCGGCAACTGTGAGGCAAGCCCACACGAGTCGAAACAGATGACTTTTGTTCATGTAGTTTTCGTACAACAGTTTCACATTAGTCAGAAGTGATAAAAAATACCATTTATATCCAGTGCTTATAACACTTACGAAACAACATCTGTGAGTGTGTGTGTTTTTTGTTGGTTTTTTTTTTTGTTGTTTTGTTTTGTTTTGTTTTGTTTTACTACAAGCAAAATCAAGTTTCAGTCCTAAAGAACAGTTCTTTGTTCTCCACCAGCCCAGAATATTATTTTGGCATGGTCATAAAACAAACAAAATTAACCTACTATTCTAAATGTTTGCCTTTGTGCAAAATTAATTACATACAATACAATGCTAGCCAAACAGCATTTACCTATGCAACAAATAAAAAAAGAATTGAGACAGGGCAGAAGCAAAAGTGAAAGAAAATAAGAAAAAACATGAGAATGAACTGAGGAAGAGAGGTATATATTCAAAAGAAATCAGTAAGACAATAATAAATACTCATTTTTTAAGAACAAAAATGACCTCTTCCTCATTTGAAATAAATGTACAAAAACGAAGTTTCAATCCCCAACCAATATTAAGAAAAAAAACATTCCTATCAGTACCTTAATCAGCTGATAGAGAGCACTCCCAGCTAGTGATATAGCCAGTAATATCTTGTCTGGATTTATCTATCGCTATTAGGTATGTCCTTGAGCACTCATTAAATAAATATGAAGGTACACTATTTTCTTCCAAGTGACAAAATGGCTCAAGAAATCTGATGGGGCCATTCCTATGTCCTGGTGATCAAAATCTGGGTTGTCCTATGAGGTGAACTGTCCCATTCGCTGACATTCTCCCACTGAACCACTCTGGGTGAGGGTCCCCACATAGGTGATCAGTCCTGTTTTCAGGAAGGTCAGAATGGCATGGCCAAGTTCCCTGTGGCTAGGAGATGGGAAGTGAAACCTCACTGCCTCCTTGCCCATCAGCACATCTCCAGAAAACCCTTGTGCGACAAGTATAGTCAGTCTCGTTCACACATAGGCCTGCCCCACCACGGCCACAGATAGAGGGAGTCAGCCAGAGGGCCTCGGCTGCCGCCTCAGGAGTGATCTGTTCCCCAGAGTTAACAGTAGGAACATCCCATATAGGGAATGTATTTTCCCTCCTTCTCCTTCCCTATGGTTTTCTTTCATTCTCTGGACATATCATGACTATCTGCCTCTATCTTTGCTTTGAGGCTGTCAGGTGGCTCCTTGTATCCTGGGGATTTTACAGAGAATCCCCTAGGTATGCCAGATGGGACAAGGCAACTCACTGTAAAGGTGCCAGCCCATGACAGCATCATAGTAGCCTCCTACATGGCCCGCAGCCTTGGGCTCTAGGTTTGGCTATGGAACTCTCTTGCCCGGCAGTCACCACTGTTGACCCTTGCTGCTGAATGGCACTCAGGGGAAATGCCACTGAGGCAGCTCCGACCACTTGTTGCTGAGCTGACTTAGGGGGAAATTCTGGCAAAAGATTCAAGGTCACTAAGAACCTCGGGGGCACAGCTGTTGAAGTGTAAGACTCTACACATGAATCTAAATACACAGCCCTGCAGCCAGATAGACACTCGTGTTTAAAAACAACGATATGGGTATTTAATAGAATCTTGCTTCAGAAATGCTTCCAGATGCTCTGGGGACATAAAATCACTATGTACATCTTTTGTATCTAGCAGGAGAAGGAGGTGAGAAGGGCTGAAAAGTTCTTCGGGGAAAGATGGTGAAAAATAAGAATTATTAAATTAATGCCACCAACAATTTTTTTTTTTAAATAAATAGTAAGTGGACCCTTGACATTCTGGAATGAATAAATTATTTAAGAGAAAATGTGTTAAGACTGAATGTCAGGGTTAAAGGCAAAGGGATAATGGATGTAGTGAGAGGTGGTCTCAGGCAGAGAAGACCACCGAATCGGTATCTGGTGTGGTGATCGCTCTGGTGTGTGTACGTCATACGTCACCCACAGATGGCACATTGAGAGGCAAACACAATTGGGTACATGCACTGTGGCAACCTTGTTCATTCCTTACAATATCTTGTCTCCAGATTCCTGAGTACTTTACCATTTTCTGGAAAAAAAAAAAAGTATGGTTTGCTATTTGATTTTAAGATGCCAAAGATTGTCTAAGACTTTGCAGTGTCTCCTTTAAGACTTTCAAAATATTAAGATTCAAAAGTGATGAGAAAGTTTGGCACATTCAAAGTTTAACTCTACACATGGAAAAATGGAATTCCGAGGCCTTTTGAATATGCTCTACATGCAGCTGCACACGCCGTAGACTGGTTCTGTTTCACAATATGAAATCCTCAGTTGTTTTCTAAAATAATTCAGAATAAAAACACATTCACAACCTGTAGGCCGGCACAGCATACCTGAGTGAGAATGTTTAACCCCATCTAAAACAGTAACTTAAACCTTTATCAACATCCAAAAGAAAAAAAAAATAGTAAGACAAAAATATAAGACTTGTAAGACAGCTATGGGTTGAGATAAGTTTTCAAGTCCTGGTGTCTCATATTTAATATGTCTTCACCTAAATTAAAAAAACAACAACAACAACAATAACAATAACGACAAAAAACTCAAGTTCATGAAAAATCAGGGAAAACTTAATCTGTCTCACACTTTACGAAACAATTAAGACCATTCTGCTGATGTCATTGTGGAGCCACAAATGCATGCGGGCTCTTTAAGAACTTTTTGTTGGGGGAGGGGAGGTGAAATGTCAGAGTATTTTAATTCAGCAAATAAACACTCCTCAGTTGGCACTGACAGCTTCTGGGGCTTCGTTTTCACTGCTATAGTCTGATTTGGGATCATCTTCATAGTCGTCATACATTTCTATTTCATCCTCTCCATTAATCATTTCATTTCCAGCTAGGTTTCCGCCGTCTGTCTTCATACCATAAGTGCTCTGGATGACCGGGAGGCTGGGCTCTGGGCTGGCGGAGGTGCTAGAGCAGTCAGATGTCATCTGAGGTGATGGTGTGGTAGTTGCCATAGTAATAGCACCAGGATACACAACACCTGTTCCTGTGGTGATTGGAATCTGAGGCTGTTGCCTGTATAGATTCAAAAAATAAAATAAAACAGGGGGAAATATCTCTATATATGTTCTGTGTGGCAATTGGAATCCACCTCCCACAGAATCCAAAAGGGGGCCCTGTTTGACATTCTAAGCAAATGACAAAATGTGACAAAGATGTTCCCTGGAAGAGTCCTGCAAATCTCCCTGATACTATGGTTGAGGGTTAAGTAATACAATGGAGTGTAATTTATGATAGTTTTGCAACATAAAAACGGGGTTCTCATGACATTGCAAATATGGCAAAACTTGGATAACACCGGGTATTTGGAACAACATTGCAGTTAATTCCACAAAGTTACGTGTGAGATCATTTTTTAAGATTCTCGCAGAACACTAAAAAATAGACTGGTAACATGAGACATATTATGACTGTTAAGCAGGCTTGTGTCTTCACCTTGGTTCAAGAACTGTAGAGAGGAGAGATCAAGATGAGAAAGGATCTGAAAGCATACATTTAGTATCCATGCAAATATCTATTTATTTCCATGGCAGGACTTGTAGAGAAGTTCCTTCAAGGACCTTCTATTTTCCTGCTTAAGAAAGGATCATCTTGTATGTCATTACTCCCAAGGCACTAGGCTGGAGGAGTCGGGAGTGAAAAGCAGTGAGTTCTCTGCAACTTAACAGAACGACACACACTGACTTATCCTAGATCCTAGCAGGTGCCAAGGCCTGGTCACACCAGATTGTTCCATCATGCTACTCTCTTTCAAATAAACTTACCAGACCCTTTATGAAGGTCAATCTTTCCTTCTGCAAGGAGACGTGGCTATCTGTCTCTCAATTACCCTTGAGTCATTAAAAACTAGTTAAAGAATTAAATACCTAGCTAGGAGACTACGACTGAAACAATATTCTGATAAATGCAATATTTGCCAAGTTTTCTCAATCTTTATGGACAGTAATTATAATTTAAATTTATTTCAAAATATCATTGTAACCATACTTTCTGAGCCTAAGTTTCCATACATTTATAAAAGCTGGGGCCAGGAGTCTTGGAAGGTCCTTTCGACTTCTAATACTGATGGCTCCAGGTCAGTCTATCACTTGAATAATTCTTATTGACCCTTTACATTAACATTGAAACTTTTTATCCACTTCAGTCCAAAAGAGAAATACCCTGAATCTATGAAGAAGTAGTTTAGTTACTAGCTATTCTTGGACATGTCCAGAAGCAGCATAATTTTCTCAAAAAGGCCTGCATGCCTTCTATCGTGGTAGAAGGAAAAATAGTAAAAATGGGGCCTAGAATCACGCTGAGAGATAGCTGATAATGCTATTTTTAATAACTTCTTTCAATCATTGGGAGGCACAATAATAATCCCTTAACCTTTGACTAACATAATAAATAAAATATTTTCATATAATTACCTCATTTGATCAACATGGCAACCCAATGAAGTATTATTATGCCCAGTTTTCAGATGAAGAAAGTAAGACCTTAAGGCCCTGGATTTAATAACCAGCAGAGCTAGAATTTAAACCTAGGTCACCTGACTTGAATTCCAACACTATTTCTTTTATAGATATTCAATATACAGATACACTGTGCTCCTGTATCTCATAAAAATCCCTGATTCCTACAGGTTCTATTGTTACCCAATTGACACTAGGCACCTGATATTGATCCATTTTCTATGATGCTCATGATGATGTTTTGAGTGCCTGAAGGAAGAAGAGAATAGAGGAACCTAAATCTATGTATAGAAACATCTTATAAAATACTAGTTTCCTTCTTGTAGATCAAATTCTAAAAACAGTATACTTCTGCTTCCTAAGTTTTGGGCAAATCAACACAAATTAAATTTCATGCTAACTTGCCCAAGGCAGTGAACACTTCATTAAATATTTTACTGGATTTGGATAATTGCAATAAAAATATTTTTGCCTTAATCACATCATGAGTGTAGAGTAAAATCTTTTGCTATAACATTAACTAACCCATTTTACAGATTTCCCAATTTGGTCAGCTAACCTATAATATAAATTCTATATAATAAACAAGCTATCAAATGGTGCACTTTATTTTCAAAACAGATTTTTTTTTTCACAAAGAATAGATGGTCATTTTTTTGCAGTATTTTTAAATAAAAAAATCTATATGTATAGATCTATTAAATATATTTAAATTGAGCTCCTATTCTGTGCTGGGAAGAATGATTAGATGCTTTCACATTAAATTTCACTTTAAATTGGCCTCGGGTGCTGTTCAGCCATCATAGTGCACTTTTTTCCTAGTCCACTCCGTCTACTCTGCTAGACAGTTCCTTCATACCTTCTCAGCTCTCCTCAAATGTCCAACTTCTCCTCCCCCATCGTCACTCACAGTTGATGACCTGGCTTTCCATTTTGCGAAGAAATTTAAAGTAATCAGAAGAAGCTTTTCACAAGCTCCTAACATAATATTTCATATTTATCCTCTGTCTCTGTCTGTGCTCCTAGTTCTCTACCTGCCTTCCTGTATTTTGAATCAATTCATAATCCAATTGTAAGACCAACCGCTTTGCTTGTGCACTAATCTACCTGCTCTTGCTTACTAAGGATCTCTTTCCAGCAACCGTCTCTCCCACCTGCATTATCAATTTTCCCTCTTTCCTTCCTATTAGTACATAAACATGCCATAATCTCTCCTACTTTAAAATAAAAAACAACTAAGACTCTTGATTCATATCCCTTTCCAGCTACTCCTCTATTTCTCTGACCTCCTTTAAAGCAAAACTCTTTCAAAGATTGTGTATATTCACTCTCTCCATTTCTTCTACTCAATTATTTCTTAAATCTACTTTAATCACTCCCAACACTCCACTGAAACAGAGCTTGAAAAGGTCACAGCACCAATGATCACATTGTTAAATTCAAAAGTCTATTCTTGGTCCTCACCTTACTTGACCTAAGCCATGAGCATCATTTGATACAGTGATCGCTCTTCTCCTTGCTGAAACACTTTATTCACACTTGTCTTCCAATATACCACGCTCTCCTAGTCTTCTTCCTATCTTATTAGCTGCTCCTTCTAAGTCCCTTTGATGCATCCTCCTCTCTTCCCAACAGCTAAATACTGAAATACCCAAGGACTCAGTCCTTGAACCCTTTTTTCTCTTTCTAAATTCATTCTCTTGGTGGTCTTGTCCAATTCGGTAGCTTCAAATATTATCTATGTGCTGACAACTCTTAAATTTATATCTCCAGTAAGCACTACATTCCTAAATTTCATATATATATATAAATCTCTTATTTGATTGGCATGTCAAAATACCATCTCAACCTTACAGATGCAAAACCGAACTCCTGATTATTCTCCCATATACCTGCTCCACTCCTGGCCTTTTGATCTTAGTAAATGATTATTTCAGCTTTCTGGTTACTCAGGCCAATTCTTGGTAATTGTATTTCTCTCAAACCCTATATCCAATTCATCAGCAAATTCCATTGGTCCACTCTCAGTAACACACCCAGAATCTATTTCTTACTACCTCTACCCCTACAACCCTGGTCCAAGCCCCCACCAACTCTAATCTGGTTTATCGTAAGAGCCCGCCTCCTTCTTTCAGGCCATGGCCCCTTGAGACAATACTCAATGCAGTGGACAGAGTGATCTTTTTAAAACCTAAGTCAGATCTGCTAATAACCCTTCGATGTCTTTCCATCTCACTCAGAGTCAAATTAAAAGTCTTCGCAATGGCCAAAAAAGTCCTTTCACTACTTGACTCTCCATTATCACTCTGACAGCGATTACTCTTTCACCTGTTCACTCGGCTCCTATCACTGTGACCTCACTATTTTCGAACAAGCCAATCACATCCTTTCTTCGAGCCCTTTGCAGCTGCTGTCGTCTGCCTAGCTCTCTCAGATGTTTGTACGGCTTGCTCCCTCACCTCCTCAGGTTTTTGTCAACATTTTATCTTCTCAGTGGGGTTCTGTATAGCCGCTCTGTTTAAAATTGCACTCCATCCTTGGAAATTCCCTTTCTCTTTTCCTACTTTACTTTGTTCTAAGGTTCTTATTACTATTTGATATTTATTTATTCACTTATTGATTGACTGTCTGACTTCCCCCATTAGAATGTAAGCTTCATGAGGACAGAAATTTTCAATGATATAACTTGAGAGCTTACGCATTGCCTGGAACATAGGAGACGCTCAATAAAAATCTGTTGAATACGTGGAATGAATGAATGAAAGAACGAATGAACAAATAAACTAGTGAATAAGAGAGAAAACAAATGAAAAAATTTGGTAACCTATTCCAGAAAAAAAAAAACCCAACATGCAATGAGATTGGATTTATGGTATAGAAGGTGGTGAAGGAGGGATGCGAATGTAACCATCTTTCGATGCTTGAACGATTGTGTTCATAAATAAGAAAGAGATTTCTTCTGGAAGAAACTAAAGAAGAGAATTAGAACTGATCTACGAAGGAGCAAAAAGGCAGAGTAAAGCTCAGTTAAGAGAAGAGAACTTTCTAGCATTAGGAGATATTCCACAAAGAAAGTAGCTCCCTTGGGAAGTGGCAAGCTCTCCAGCCCAAAAGAGTTTGAGCAGACTTAGAGAGGACCCCTCTAATGGCTGGCTGCTTGAAGTATATGACTTCTGAGGCCCCTTCTAAGTTACCACTGATTCTATGAATGTGAAATCATAAGCTGTCGCAATGGTCTTCCTATCCCATTGTCATTATCAGTATATAAAGAGACTAAAGAAATTAAATGAGCAAAGCTAATTATAGTTGAAGACACCTAGCTTTCAAGGTTTTCCAAAATATTGCTCTACCCTAGCTATCTTACTTTTCTTTAGTGCCAGGGAAATTCCTAGGCTAGCCTCCTTCTTTATTATTGAACATTTCCATATTTCCACCAATGTGTTAATGTTCTTTTTTACACTAAAATAGAAATATTTATCCCTCCCTTCTATCAGCCTGACTGTACCCATACCTCAAATCTCCTTCCTCAATGGTGATCTATGGTTGGCCCTAATGAGTTTTACTTGCTCTTTCTATAAAAGTCAAATTCATACTTCATTATACATCATATACAGCACTATGCAATGTATTCTGTGTTTGTATGTGTCTAACAAACAACTATTTGCTAATCTATTCATGTATGTGTCTGGTTTCTTTGACTATAGCATTCTCTGAAAGCTCACTGTGTACAGAATTAATGCCTCATGCACTGTATCAATTTAGTACAGTGCTGGCCACAGAGCTGGTTTCAATTGGCCTTTACCAATTGACTGACTAATCAATTAACAAAATGGAAAATCCAGCCAGCATGCTCAAGCTTTTTCTATTGGAAATTACTTTCCTGAAAAGCATTTTTCCTTCCTTTACAGATCAATTGCAAAGTCAAAATTCAAACACTGCAGATTTATGAACAGGAATAGCTGGTAGGTATTGGGCTTTACGAATAATGAATGTGCACATCTAAACAAAAGTTGCAGATGTTTGTGAAAGTATACACATGCAACTTATATGAGCAGAGATGGCTAAGAATCCTCCCTCCCAGCCCAAGTAAAGAATATAAGACGACCCTGATAGTGTCCAGCATAGTTGCATGGTTTCCAAATTACAAGAATATTTCTGGAGTACAGTCTAGCTTTGCCAATTGCAAAGGAACTACATATTTATTTTGGCAAAGCTCTCTTGTTTGCTGATTCTTCAGGCCTTTACATCATCTGTAAATGAAGGCAATGAAGTCTGTTTCATTAGGAGATAAGCCTATATGTCACACATCTCTTTAGTTAATGTTGCACTAAGGAATGGAAATAATAGCAATCTTTTTACAGTACTTATTAGAGATTCTAATCCAGCTTTCTCTACAGTAGGACAATACTGAAAGTAGTATAGCTAGTTTATGCTAATCAATTATATTTATAAGTATCTTATAGGTTTGATTCGACCTCTTTAGAATTAAGATCAAAAAGGTAAATGTTCAAATCACTTATAGCATAAGGCAATAAAATATAATTCTTTATGATATGAAAAGGTGCTTTGAACATGGCATTATTTTTCTAGAATAATAATATTTACTCAAATCTGAGGCTTACTATCTTCCAGAGACTGTTCTAAGCACTTTAGATACATTGTTATTCAATTTTAAGAAGAGTCCAATGTTATTGGTATTATTATTATCCTCATTCCATATAAGAGGAAACTGAGATACGGAGAGCTTAAATAAGTTTTGCAAGGGCAAGTAGAGAGCTCAGAGACATAAAGATTGCTATCCTTTAGTTCTTGGAACAAGGAAGAAGCACATCTAGTATTTGAGCTAGAACAGTCTGGCTCCAGAATTGATTGATGTTCTTACCCACTACAGTAAACAGCCTCTCTAAACAATTTGTAGGCTCTAATTGAGAGGTATGTGTAATGGTGAAAAGGACACATGATTCACATTCTCATAAGTCTGATTTAAATCTCAACCCTGAAACTTACTAGCTGTGTGAACTTGGGCAAATTTAACATCTCCGAACAGTGTTTTTCAACCTCGTTATAAGAATGATACTGCTGATATTAAAAATTTCTTCTATTTGTCATAATCTGTAGAATTCACTCCACACAGTATATAATACATGGTATTTAATAATTTACCATTATTATTTTAAAAATTGCCCCAAATGTAATATAATAGCTGCATAATACTCTATTAGTTCTCAGGTAAATTACTGAGTGAGCTTTAAATACATGGAAGTACATTTAGCTATAGTTCTTTGGAAAAAGACAATGTTATAGCTATGTGTACTCTAATGAATATCATTTCAACATTAATAGCACTCTTATCAGAATTATTATAAAATTCTGATACTTAACCTGCTATTCAAGGGGTTAAATCCATGGTAAGAGCTAACTTCACTACATATTATCGATAAACTCATTTCATAACAGCTAAGTAAAAAAATAATAATCTAACTCACTGATTATTATTTGTATTGTCAGTAAAACACATAACAATGTTGGGCAATATATGTAATTTTATTGGCTTGAAACTATGCATGTCTTTTCAAAATCAGCTATAAATATTGATCTTAACCCCCATTCCCTCAAGAAGTCAATAGCAGTCTTTGAATTTCTTGTTTGTTTTTCCCTCTTGTAATAACTTCACATCTAATGAAGATCAATTTCCAAAGATGAACCCCAGGGAGTTAATAATCTATCAAATACAACTGCTTAATAGAGAATACAAAATTTTAAGTGGAAGTAATACCTGGTTTTATGCAGCAAGTATTACCAAGCTGAGCAGAATAAAATCCTCAGCATTGAAGATCAAAAAATAAGACATCTTGGTCACTGCCTGCCCATTCCCCAGTCCTTCAGTAAAGGACCACCCCCAACCAAAAACGGGATCCTTCGTCTCTAAATTTCAAAGCTCCTTTTATACACCACTGTACACCACAACCAAAGATCTTAGTTTCTCTGGTTCTGAAAGCTCTTCGTCGAACAGCTCAGCCATACTCATGACTGTGCCAGAACAGGGCTATGAGGCTTAATCTGAGACAACGTGGTAAGGACAATTCCTTAGTCGTTTGGCATGACAGAGGCCAAGATCTGTATTTAAAGGTTTGTTCTTTCTCACCTTTTGGCAGCCACAGAACCTTTAGAAGTCTTCATTTCTTTATCTTATTTAGAGAATTATGTGATTTGTATATCTAAAACACCTATATTATATACAGTAGACACTCAACAAATGGTACATGCTATTGAGTTGTTTTAGTTTTTCATTTTACGTGTACTGTTATATGTTGAGGTTTTTTGATCTAGAGCTGTTTCAATATACCTTCGATAAAAGGAACTAAATTCAACAGAACTACTGTATCTCATTATTTTCAAATAAGTGCCAGGGAATAAAATGGTACCTTTGGTAGTCTTCCAGACTATGGTGAGAGAGACCCATTATGCATCACTAGATACATGAGGACATGATTGAGAGAAGGATGGGAATCACGAAGGATCTCAAATTTAACTCTGACTCTTTGTTCAAAAGAAATTATATACGCTAACAGATAAATGTCTTTTTTGAAACATTTATTACAGTTTTAAATTTGTGTTTTGTCACATATGACTATACTACCTAAAGTGCACTATGAATTGGCATTTTTCATAAATCATCTAATTAGAATGTGAATAGACCAATTATACCACATTGTATTTTGGTATTAAAAGCATTATTTTTTAAAATGCAAACATTTATAATACAGAAGAATTTGATAATTCCATTTTGGCATGTCTTCATCCGTTAATAGATTAGAATCTTCAAATAATAAAGTGGCTTAAGCCTCTCTTTACCTCAAAAGGTTCAGCCATAGTGTAAAGAAATTCATTGATTATCTAGTACGATATAATATATAGTTTTACTATGATAGTAAATCCGTTTTTAATAGTAATGATAATGATAAGAATTCACCTTTATTGATATTATACTAAGCACTATATAAAATACTTTTAAAAGCATTGCCTCATTGAATCCTCTCAACAATCATATGAGATAGGTACTATTATTTGTTTCTTTCACACGTGAGAAAACAGAAGCTTAGAGAAGTTAAATAACCAGGCAAAGAGGATGGTAGTCAGTGTTTGAACTTAACGGTCAAACTCCAAAGCCTCTGCTTCTCCCCAGAACCCTTTAGGGTATTGAGTAAATTCATGGCCCTGCTTTCTCATTGGCTTTTTTGTCTGTTTGGTTTTTGTTCTTATTCTATTAACTATTCTAAATTAATTTTATGCTTTTAAACACATCACTCTGAAACTAACTTTTTGTTCCATGAGGTTATTTTTTTAGTGTCCTTAAAAAGAAATAGCTCTTACTTCTCTTTTAAAGTATCTCTTTTCTTCTTATTTCCCTGGCATAGCACAGCTACTCAATTCCCCATCCAGTTAACAGTAAATACGGCTTCCTTTTTACTCACTCCACTTTTCTCTCTCGAGCTCCCAATCTGATTTCAGCTGCCTCAGGCTGGTGCCTCCAGAATGGTCCTCTGGTTTGCCTGCCCCCTCCCCTCAACATACACACACCCCATGCTTCTAGGTCTGAGTGTGCTGGAACCTACAGGCATCTGCATCCCTACTTATCCTGACTACTGTGGTTACAAGGGGCCTCTTTTGAATGCAGACAGCCAGTCAGCCAAGTCGAAATTTATACCAGAAATCTATTACCTAATTTTTAAACAAAATGACATGAAATCAGACTTGGAGATATCAAAAACATGTCTAGTTTTTGATTTAAGCAAGAAAATCCACATTGTTACTGCTTTCACCACAGAATAATTTACTGCAACGGGAGTTCTGGATCTTATGCCAAAAATGAGGTCCTCTAAGCAATGTCAAGGCCAATTATCTTGTGGTAGATCCCACAACAAAAGCAGACTATTGTGATTAGAGTCAGAAGCACCACCCAGAGAAGTTGGAAAGCTTCTGGGGATGTCGTAAGGTTAGTTTTTATTTTTTCTCCCCATGTGTCTGCTTAAATAAACTACCAGAAACTTTGTGTGTGGGCACTGAACAGTTTAGATTAGTTGGGGAGACAATGAAAGGGATGATCAGTTGGGAGTGGTCTGCTGCAGGTTTGTTTTGATTTGAGCAGCAGGCGTTCGGCAATGCTGTGTGCCTGTGACACTGAAAAGAGTACCACAGCCAAGCTCCTCTGTAGGTCACAACCTCCTCCCCTCCCTAATCTCCTTCCCAAACAAGCTGCCAGTAGCCATCCTGTGGTTTCTTACTGGGAAGAGGAAGCCCAGGTAGCTAAATTCTGGAGCACTTACCCCACAGTAAAGAACTGCCTCATCTCCTGTCTCCGAGACCTCATCAGTTGTTTATACTCCCCGATCCGGAGCTTTTTGCCGTCAACAATGCAGGTGCGTTTCGGCCGAGGTTTGTATTTATAGTTCGGGTACTTCTCTAAATGGATCTTGCTTAGCCGGGCCTGCTCTTCGTAATAAGGTTGTTTCTCTTGGTTGGACATGGATTTCCAGCGAGACCCTGTACATAAAAATAGGCTTACGTGCCCAAGTGGTCAAGGTAACATATTCCTGGCAAATGCAGCTGGATATACCTTCCCACGGCTTTACTCACCTGTGCTCCAAGTGGCCCCCATTACCACATACCATTGAGCCTCACAACTAGTTTTTAGACTATAGAGCAAAGAATAATTTTGTATGTAATACATTTATTATTTCTCTCAATAATTTAAAGTTGGTGTTACATTAAGTGTATTGTTTTAAAAATCTTTGCTATTTAAAGATCATCTTCTATACCAAAGTCTTTCCCCCATCCATCCTCCTATCTCTCTCAAGAGGGTTAAAAACCTAGCGTTCCTAAGCAGACTTTCAAGTATGACAAGATTCTCAGGAAAAGCTCTCTTGTTTCCAGAAATTCAAACATCTCTCTCACTTTAAGCATCTTTAGCAACGCTATTCTTCGATAAGATGTCAGCAGATGTTGCTATCCTTCTCTATATAAAATGTACTGTGTACAGTTTCCCCTGGCCTAGGGTAATTAAAAAGCCTAAACTCTACTTAAGAAGTTACAGCTTTAGGACCGGAAGGTACATTTGGAATTATATATACCACTTTTCAATACTATAAACGTTCATTAAAATCTGTACCGATGAAAGTACAAAAATTTTTAATACGGTTTATACAGGAAGAAGGAGAAGTATTCACTTTTCTAATATTGTTTATAAAGAATTATCTAAACACTTGACAAAGAAGGGATGTGTTTTTTTACATGTATCAAATTGCATTTTTGTGTCTCACTGGTGAATAAAGCGGTAACAGCTGTGCTGACTGGATGTTAGCTATTCTTCAGTAGAGATTTTTCATACATAAACAAATGAAAAAGTTGTACAAATATTCTCTGTCGGCAGCAATACCCTGGTCTGCATTAAGAGCACATCCATCCCTGTTCTTTCTTGATTGTGCAAAAGTTGTGCAGAAAGTCTATGCAGATAGGCTTCTCAGTGTTCCACTGGCTTCCAGCGGCTTAAAGCCCCAGTTAACAGGATTCTTGGTACTCTTGTGCTTAAAAGTTTACATTTTAATGAATACACTTACTATATTCTTAATATTTTTTTTCACAGAATGCACACCAATAATATAGATTCCTCGCAGCTGCCAAAATGGAAACAAAGAGGTTCTGTGCCCATCTGAGAACTTACTCACACTGCTACTAAAATGACAAAAAAAAATTTTTTTTTCAAAGTTAGATATCAGACTTTAAGGACAGAGAAACATTGATTTTCTTTTGAATGGCTATTAATTAGAAAAAAATTAACATGTGCATTGCGAGCATCTTGGTTTGAAAGGTATTTAAATTAGAAGGAATAATACCCCTAAGCATATCTCTGAAACTGTAAAAATAAACTTTATTGTAATGATATTTAGTATCCATCATGAAATCTAAAAGTCAAAAGGAAAAAAAAAAGGAGGAAATTTGTATTTTAACATTTCACCACTATTTGATCTTACGTACGGTTTAAATTTTCTTAGAGGTCACTGCCTCAAAATGTCTCAGAATCAAGTTAAATTATTTATACAGTGACAAAACATGTGTATTTGTGTACGTCCAGATCACTGATATTTACACAGGTTAAATATTTATTGCTTTTGAACAAAACATTTAAAAAATGAAAACCACAATTTAAGTCTCTAATGTTTTTCGGCTTCTTAAACGGCTCCCTTTGAGATTTTGTCACATCTTGACAGCTTAAATAGAACAGTGCCTTCTGTGTTTTTTCTTTTTAAAGAGGAAACATGTTGACTGTAATGCTACATGTTGAATAAAATATGTTCAATATGTTGAGCACAATAACTCCAAACTGTATAATCTGCACTAGGCAAGCTTTACATTAATAGAACAAGTCTTGAGTTTAATCCTGAGAAACGGGAGAATCACTCTGGCAATTTACCACAAAATGTGCCTCTCTGCCCTGTGGTCTAATGTGTTCAACTCACTGCTATGAAATTTGAACTAGTCATATCTTATTAAAGTAAATGCAGTTTTATTTTACAAGTTTTAAAGTTATCATTAGAGGTACTGCTCTATACTCCATGAACTTCACACTATTTGCAGGCGCACCCCTAGTTCTTGATGAATTCTTTCGGAGAAACATGTGAACCCCAAAATACTAAAGCAGAAAACTGTCGGGTCTGTGAGTGTTTCCAGGGTTTTATAGCAACTTGTGGACTTAAGAAGACTGAATAAGAAAAGGAGATAAAACTTGTCTCTATGATTCCTGTTTAACAGTGACCTCTCAGAACTGCCAAAGTCACAGTATTAACACATACTACAAATAGTTTTGTCTCTAAAATAAGTTTTTAGTCAGTCTTGCTCTGGCATCTTGTGGATGCAATAACTCTTAAATCTAAATGCCACATTCTGGGGTAGGGGCAGCTTGCTGGGCTACATCTCACTTCTGCAAACCACAGTTTCCCATAGTTGTCAAATTATGCCCCTTCTTTCCACTTTTGGGACACTCATAGGGTAGAAGATCAGCGTTATCTGCTCCACTCACCTAAAATTTTGCTAATGTTGGAGTTATGCATGTCGGGGAAGGCCTGAAGGATTTTCCTCCTCTCATCCTTTGCCCAAACCATGAATGCATTCATTGGTCGCTTGATGTGTGGCTCGCTGCTGGCGCGGCCGCGGGCATCCCTGTAGACTCGTGCTTCGGCCACAGTGGCACCTCCTGTTGGCCAACAATAATACTGCTGTAGTTTAGCTGCAGAGCCATTCATTGCTTTACTTCCTGTAATGTCAGGGCAGGAAGAACAAGATGGGTGCAAAGCATTATTATCTGCATACTATAACATAACTTGCCACCTGGTTCAATGTTTTCTCTAGGCACTTCATTTCTTTTTAAGTGACCTCTTGGAAGAAAAGACAGTTTCAAATGACAATTCTATAGGCCCTTCTGACAGGTCTCAAAGACACACTGGGCGGAATTAATTTTGCATGTTTTTATACACACAGTACATTTTTTTTTATTACAATCAATTCCAGGTGATAGTAAAAACAATGATGGGCATTATTTTATGGTAAACGTCTCTGCTGTGATTCCTTCCTTCAAAAACAGGACCTTACCTATTGTTTTAGTCTCATTTACCAAAAATTGCAGCCACTTAAAACTGTCTCTTTCCCTCAAACGGAATTCTCTTTCACAATATTGTGTCTTGCCCAGTGCTCTTCTCACTGCCTGAAAGGAAGCCCCTTCCCCTACCTCTTCATGCTAAAGCCCACTCATCCTTTGAGGCCTAGTCAAATGTGGTGTGTTTCATGAATTAATTAATTAGTTCAATAAAAATTATTAATCGAGCAATTACCATGAGTTAGGCTTTATGCCAGGTGCTAGGAATACTAAGGTGAAAAAAAGAGCCCTTGGTTTTAAGGAGCTCATAGTTCAGAGGGGAGACAGACCTCAAAAGACAACTATCACAGAATGTGTGGTAAGTGCTTCTAATATTGAAATAAACAGGGTGCCAAGAGGGTACCGGAGAGGATGGTCACCTAATGCCTCCTGGGAGAGGTGATGTCTAAGCTCAGTCTTGGAAGATGAATAAGATTAGCATATGAATAGGGGGAAGGTGATTAAGACAGATGGGAAGGGTAATTCAGGCCACAGGAACAGCATTTGCAATGATGCTCTCCAGGCTGCATTCATTTCTCTTTCTGTTATGCTACATGCTCCAGAGTAATTACTTGTTTGTGACTATCTCTCTCTAATTTTCCCACTCCATCCCCAGGACTATGAGACCCCTAAAGTTAGTATTTATGCTGTACTCATTCTTGTATCCCCAGGATTTCCCACATAACAGAGACTCAATAAATATTTATTAAGTAAAAGAATGTTTGGTTTTCAACTCATATGCAAAAGCAGTAGACCAAAAGGCATTGGTTTCAAGAGTCTTGACATATTTTTAGGGTACTGCTTTAATAACCCCCTACAAAACTATGCCTAAATTCCTGATATTTTAAAGTTTCCAAAAAGGTGACTCCAGTAACATACACGATTAAAAGCTCCTTGAAGATATGGAAAGGATTGGCTCTCATTCACTGCTGTATCCCTCAGTTCCAATAAGTCATATAGAGTTTCAATTAGTAAAATATTTATTAAATTATTAAATTAATAAATGATTGAATAAATGATTGAATGAGCGAACATAGTTCTTGCTTGTTTTCATGGTCTCTCCCAGAACGACACACTGACGTATGCTTTACCATATGGCAACTACTAAATATCTGCCTACAGATTGAGAACTTCTACAGTTCAATGTAATGTTGGACTGATGGCAAGCCAGGGCTTGTACTGCATAAACCAGAAAGCCTACTCCCAAAAATTTAGGAGCAAAATATACATTAAACCAACATTTGTGCTTTTTCAAAAAAAGTAAATCCTTTCAGCTCAGTGGAGTAGTTATATAGAAACATGACCCAAACAATCTCTGGCCCTTCTACTCTATTTCCAGATACCTTGATTAAGTAGAAATTTGTTTGTATCAGATTTAGTAATAAATTACAACAATGAAACACACTATTATTTGGCAAATATGGCTATCATTTGTTGCAAACAAAATATAAGATAAAAAGGCCGAGTTGGAAAATACTGTCAATTCTTTTCTAAACGTGAAGGAGGGCAGAGGGGCTACTTTCTGAAAACCACATGAAAATAACATTTTATAAACAGGACTTCTTTTAGGCCTACTAGACAGAATGATCTCTTACATGAAAAGACTCAGATCCCAAGATGCATAACTAATATGCTACCTTTTTGCCACCATACCCACAGTACATTAATTTCATTTAAAATGCACTGACCATACAGGATAAATTGATTTCACTTTACATGGGCTTGACAGCCATGTTTATTGTGCAGTGAAATGTAGTGTAGCTTCCAGCTGACAATATCCATCAACACAGGGCAATATGCTGACTGCTGGGCCAGATGAAGGCATACATTACTCTGGAAGTGAAACACTCATTCAGATATGACAGTGTCTTCTCCTGAGGATCACCATGGTAATTTATGATGCCCTCAGTGCCATTACTTTACAACTGACATGGATTCAGCAATTTATATACTTGCATGCATACACATAAAAGGAGACAGGCTTGTGGAGAATGTCAGAGGCAAAAACATTTCAATATTATTCTAAGTTAACTACTATGCTACAGGTGATTAACATCTGAGATCTGCTTTTACTTACTTTCCACTTCTAGCAAAACCATATAGTCAGCTTCCCTTTATTTATTCATTTAAAAGAAGTATTTTCACTGTGAATGAGATATTTTAACCTCCTGTGGACTGATAGAGATTATGGTGGATTTTTAAATTCTGGTTTTAGTAGATCTTCTACTGTATACCAATTGATTCTCTTAGATAAGTCACATGTATGCTCAATCTCTCTCTCATTCCTTTCCACAGTCTTAGCATATCCTCTCCACTTTCTTGTATCTTACTAAATTTAACCTTTTCCAAGAAAGAGAGCTCAGGTCCTACCCCACTAAGTGCCTTACACTGACCTCGTTCCTTCCTCCCATAGTACATATTGCCTACATGATATCGACACTGAATTAATTACACAGCAGATTTCACAAGGACTCACAAGGAATGCTCTCAGAAATTAAGAAATTCAAGCATAGTACATAGTATAAAAATTCAAATTAAGAAAGGGAAAATAGAATATTTTCCAGGTCATGCACACATTTCCTTTTTCTTTCCTCCTCTTCTCTCTTCGTGGGGATCAACTGAAAAAAGAATAGTGACATCCTAAGCAAAATTAAGAATGTTATGTCAATGAAACAAGATTTGGAGAGAAGAGACTTATCCAGAGTTTGAAAATACTTTTTAACAAGACTCGATATCTAATCAGAGTCAGAATTTTAAGAAAGTATTGAGGCCACAAGGTCAAAAAAAAAAATATTTAGAAAGTATCCTTTAATGTCCCTGAGCTTTGCTTCATGAAACAAAATGGTTAGGGAGTTATCGTTGCACAGTAGAAATATATATGACTGGATATGTGTGTTTAAATTCAGAAATTTTAAAACGGAGATTGTATATTATGAAAGTTCTTTTAGACAGACAAAGAACAATCTATAGAATACGTTTTCAAAAGGTATGCTATTAGTTTGAATATCTGAAGCCTAAAATCTACTTTCTGTTCTAATTAACTTTAAAATCTACATATCAAGTGTGACTTTGAACTGCTTCACTCATTTTCAAAATAGCATCAAGTTAAAAAAAAGCTACTTTATCCTAAAATAGCCAATGCTCTATATTAGAATACAGAATCATCCTAGGGCATGTCTCACAAACATATGAGGCAGCTTCTTTTACTTTTAAAAGCAGAGGAATCATTTGTGAGTTCACCATTCATGATATGTCTTCTCATGGAAAGCAGTTGGAAGAAGCCTAGAACCACAACTATGTACCTGGAGACTATTGCTTTCCAGCTGACCTAAGAGTCTTTAATTATCAGCAAAAGCATTCTTAAATGACAGAGAGTTACTGAAAGGCCAGGAGTCAATAGCACCACATTAGGTATCGAGGGAAAGTACTATTTTCCTGTACTCCAAGAATTCCTGCTTTCTCCAACTTCTCCGAAGTGTCTTGAATTAATTAACTCATCCTTCATCTTCCATATCATAGTTTGTGTAAAGGCAAACTTTCAGTTCGATAAAGAGATATTTATGGGAAGAAAACAGAAATTGCAAAGGCAAAGACCTCCTTAGGAATCTGTGGTTTAAATGATTTAAAGAGAAGGGAGAAAGTTGAGTTTTTCCAGGTGGGTTGGAAAGAAGTCCAGTTTAACCATCAGAGCCTATGGCAATGATCCTAAACTAATCCTAGAGAGGCCCCCTTCCTGGATAAATTCCAAGAATTATGTGAGTGAATGAGTAAGTGTTTAGTGTATGTTTTTGTATACATAAAGTTCTCACTAAGCAGGAACTTTGGCTAATTCTATAATGTGCCTAGTAATCATTTACCTATGCATTAATTTGGCAAACACTTCTGACAAATTTTACATGAAAAAAATATGTTCTAGAAGAGGTCAAAATGGAAACAAAATGAGAAAATTACTACTAAATAGTCTCAATGATTATTAGTGAATTGATAATAAAGAATAGAGAAAAACAAAGTGAATAAGTATCTCCTCACAGGCCCATTAAAACTTACATTTTGTTAGACAAAATGTGACATATGCAAAATGTTGGCACAAAAGAATCTCTTCTGGGATCTAGTTCTGGCAATGGCATAATAGCTTATATCAGACTATTATTATTTGCTCAATAATTATATAAACTCTGGCAAAAATATGAAAAAACAACCATTTGAAGTCACTTGAGATCTACCAAAATTAAGATGAAACTAGAAAGGATTCGATTCTAAAAAGAAAGGAATTTCACTGAGTGAGATCCCTGTTTTCATACCTTTCCATGAAGACACTCCCTAGTCTACAGAGTATCTTCTGACACATTAACCTAATTAAGCCTGACTTTCTGTTTGCATTCTAGCCACTCCACAAGTTCAACCAGATCAGCAAGTAATTTAACTGCCTCCTAGCACAAAAATTAACATTCTTTTTTTTTTAATTAACATTCTTAATAGAGGACAATAATAGAAGCCAAAGTTTCTATAATTTACAACCCACAATGCATAATACATAATAAAAAATTATTAGTTGTTCAAACAACCAAGTAATGTGACACAGAAATCCAAAAAAAAAAAAGTCAATAGAAAGAGAAACTGAGATGACTTAGATATTGTAATGAGCAGACAAGAGCTTTACAGTAACCATTATAAGTATGTTCAAGGACTTAAAAGAAAAGATTGCATGCATGAATATATAGATAGGGGAAACTCAGCAGAGAAATAAAACTATAAAAAGAAAAAATGAAAATTCAGGAACTGAACAGTACATTTGAGATGAAAATTTACTGAATAGTCTTCGTAGAAGTTTGGAGTACAGATAAAGAGTTAGTGAACTTGAAAATACGTCAAAAGAAATGATGAATAGTCTCAAAAAACAGAAATTTAAAAAAAGCTTAAAAGGTAAACAGAGACTCAGCAATACGAAGAACAATATTAAGTGTTCTAAAATATATGTAACTGGAATTCCAGGAAGAAAGGAAAGAAAGAATCATGACTGAAAAATATTTGAAGAAACATTGGCTGAAAATGATCTGACTTTGGTGAGAAACATAACTTATAGGTTCACGACATTCAGATAAACACGGGCAGAATAGATACAAAGAAAATCATACCTAGACAGTAGCTGAACTGCTGAAAACCTAAGACAAAGGAAAAATTCCAGAGAAAAAGGAGACATTACATGCAAGGTAACAATAATAATACAATTGATGGCTGATTATTCATTAAAAACAATGAAGGCCAGAAGACTACAGGACATCTTTAGAACACTGAAAGAAAAAAACACAATTCAGAGTTTTATTGAGTGAATACATGCTTCAAAAATGAATGTGAAATACATTTTAAGATAAAAAAGCTGAGAGAATGCATTACCTGCAGACCCACATCAAAAGAGATATTCAAGAAAATTATTCAAAATGAAGAGAAATAACATTTGACAGAAACTTGAATATACTGAAATAAAGAAAGGGCGTCAACAATGATAAATATGTGACTAACTTAAAAAAAAGGTTTTTCTCCTCTGGATTTCATTAATAATGATTAATGTTTTTAAAAAGACAAGAGACTATTTCATACAAAACAACATTATATTGTAGGATTTATAGCATATAAAGAAGTAAAACATGTGAGAACAGAGCACATTAGCGCAAAGGACAAGGGTAGTAAAGAAATTAAATTATTAAAAGTTTGTTTATTTTATGAGAAGTGGTATAATTTTAACTGTAAGGATACTCAGTTAAGAGTGCATAGTGAATCACTAGAAAACACAACTAAAAAAATACAAAGAGGTATAGCTAAAATGTCATGGCTGGGAGAATAAATAAGCAGAACACAGAGGATTTTTAGGGTAGTGAAAATACTCTGTATGATACCATAATGATGGAGATGTGTTACATTTGCTCAAACCCATGGAATGTACAACACCAAGTGTGAACCTTATGTAAACTATGGACTTTGAGTGATTATGATCTGTTAAAGTAGGTTCACTAATTGTAATGAATGTATCATTCTAGTGAGGGATATTGATAATGGGAGAGGCTATATGCATGTGGGGACATATACCTTCCCCTCGATTTTACTGCAAACCTTAAACTGCTCTAAAAATATACAGTTAATAATAATAATAATAATAAATTAAACCAAAGGAAGTAAAAAGAGAAAGCCAAAAACAGAATAGGAAACAAATAGCAAAAGGTAAGACTTAAGCCCATCAAATCAATAATTACATTAAATATAAATGATTTAAATAATACCATTAAAATCAGAGATTTTTGGAATGGATAAACAGTAGAAATAAATGAAATAGAAAACATATATCATAAAGACAATTTGCAAAGCCAAGGGCTAGTAATTTAAAGAGATCAATAAAATTGGTAAACCCCTAGTAAGACTGGTCAACAAAGAGAGAAAGCAAAAATATCAATATTTGGATTGAAAGAGAGGATTTCACAATAGATATTACTCACATTAAAAGGATAATAAGGGAATGTTATAAATAACTTAATTTCAATAAACTTGATAACTTAGATAAAATGAACAAATTCCTTGAAAGATATAAACTATTAAAGTTCTCTCAAGAACAAATAGAAAACCAGAAGACTCTTATAGCCAATAAAGAAATTAGACTTATAACCAATGACCTACTTACAAAAAAATTCCAGTCCTAAATGGTTTTAGTGGTAACTTCTTTCAAACATTTAAGGAAAAACTAATAATAATTTTACACATATTAAGAAAGTAAAGGAAGAAAGAACACTTCCAAATCTAATTTTATGAGGCAACATCATACTCTGAGAGAGATTTAAACATAAATGAAAAAATTCTTAATAAAATATTAGCAAATGAAATCCCGCAATATGCAAAATGGATAATAAATCATGATCAAGTAGGCTATATCTCCAGAACGTAAGATTAATTTAACATCTGAAATCAGGCTATGTAATTTGCTATATTAACAAAACAAAGGGAAAAAGACATCACGATCCCAAAAGATTCAGAAAACGGTTTTGACAAAATTCAATACCCATTCATGCTAAATACTCTTAGGAAACTAATAATAAAAGGGAACTTCTTCAATCTGATCAAGGGCATTTAAGAAAAACCTGAAGGACATCAAACTATTGAATGCTTTCCCTCAAAACGAAGGACAAGGCAAGGGATGTCCATTCTCACTATTGCTAATCAACACTCTTCTTTTGGTGAAGAAATAAAAAGCATACAAATTTGAAAAAAATTTAAGTAATATCTGTATTCATAGATAATATAATTGCTAACATAGAAAATCCTAAGAGCAAGTGAATTTAGCAACATTGCTATATACAATAAAAAATACAGAAATCGATTATACCATATCATAATAGCATCAGAAAATAAAATA
Source organism: Pteropus medius (assembly GCF_902729225.1). Classification (NCBI taxonomy): domain Eukaryota; kingdom Metazoa; phylum Chordata; class Mammalia; order Chiroptera; family Pteropodidae; genus Pteropus; species Pteropus medius. Next base: position 1,671,042 of record NW_024353906.1, on the reverse strand, counting down.
TTTAGAAATAAATTTAACCAAAAAAGAATGTGAGACCTCTACACTGAAAACAATACAATATTTGTGAGTTAAATTAAAGAAGACCTAAATAAATGGAGGAATATACCATATTCATAGATCAGAAGACTTAATTTTGTTAAGATATCAATTCTTTCAAAATCTATCGATTCAATCCAGTCCCCAAAAAAATTCCCCAAATACTTTTATAGAAATTAACAAGTCGATTCAAAATTTATATGAAAAATAAAGCAGTAAGAAAACCAAAACAAACTTGAAGTTGAAGGACTCATACTATCTTATTTTAAGACTTACAGTAAAAAAAATTACTCTAGACATTGTATAAACTAAAGTAATAAAAATAGTGTGGTATTGGTAAATATAAACAAATATTTATCCACAAACCAGTGGATCAGAATGGAGAATCCAGAATTAAACCCTCACATATATGGCCAATTTGCAATAAAGACCTAGGGAATTAAAATGGCAAACGATTATCTTTTCATCAAATAGTTCTAGAACAAGTGGAAAAAAGTAAACCTTGATCTTTTATCACATATGACACTCAACAATTTATTTGAGATAAATCATAACAAAACCAAAAGCAAAAACTGTAACACTCCTCAGGGAATAAATAGGAGAATACTTAAGTGACCTTGGAGTAAGCAAAGATTCTTAGATATGGCATATAAAACACTAAATATACCAAAAAAAAAGACAAATGAAACTTTATCAAAAATAAGACTCTGCTCATCAAAAGTCATTATTAAGATAATGAAATGTCAAAGCATAGACTGGAAAAAATTTTTTCACATTACACATATCTAACAAGAATTTATACCAAAAAAAAAAAAAAGAAAGAAAAAGAGAAAGAAAAACAAGTAAATAACCTAATTTAAAAATGGGTTAAAGTTCTGAACAAACATTTTACAAAAGAAGATGTAGGTATAGCCAATGCACACACAAAATGGTAATCCATAGCATTAGTTATTAGGAAAATCCAAGTTAAAACCACAAGGACATACCATTTCCCACCTCCTAAAATGGCTTACACCACATGTTGTCCGGTATGTGGGACAACTGGAACTCCAGTATACTGGTGGTGGAAGTGTGAACCGGCATAAGTATTTTAGAAAACAGTTTGGCAGTTTTTTATAAAGAAAAATACACACTTACCTATGACCCAGAAATTTCAGTCCTAGGTACTTACCCAAAACAAATGAAAACTTTCTTCTCAAAATAGATTTATATAAGAATGTCATGGCAATTTTATTTATAATGTCAAAAAATTGAAAATAACTGCATAATGGACAAATTGTGGTATATCCATACAATAGGATACTATTCAAAATAAAATATTTTAAACAGTTTTTTAAAAAAGATTAAATAAAAGAATAATAATTTTTAAAAACCCAGAAAACCAACCAAAGTGATCTTTTCTGAAAGGTTCTTTTCTCTGTGGACCTGAGTGTACGGCATATTCAGGTCACCATGAACTCAAAACGATGGTCTGTTTTTCCAAAAAGAATTAAGAAGGACAAAAAAGCTTATTAATGAAAAGAGACATAAACAATCATAGTATTTTAGACTACTTTGATCTATCAACAGAAGAGTTGATTTTCTCCTGCAGAATTTTGAAAAGAGTTACACGATACATTTGATAGTCCCTTTTTTGGGTTAATAGAGAAAATGATAATAATGAGTGTATCAGAAACAAAAATGTGAAAGATAAGGAATTTTAGAAGGAGATGTGAACAATTAGGAAAGAAGGGTATTAGTATTACACAGGTCAGATTATTTTCACCATATGTATTCTACTAGAACTATTTTAGTATTGTAGAGGTTTGATTCACTATATTATAGGCATGGCTAACAGCTATCTGTCTACGATTATGGAAGTTCTCTGTTCACATCACATTTCCACTTACCACCAGAATGTGACTTACTTTCATTATAAGAAAGCTGCTTGGAATTCATATTGATTTCTTCTTGCAACAAACAAACAAACAAACAAACAATTTGGCTATCTTAGTGATCTACCTGACAAAAAAAAATACATTCCATGGCTGAGCAAGAGCCTTAATTATTACGGAAGTGATGTGTTCATCTTCTGAGAAGAGATGTCAGGGGTGAAGAGTATGGTTTGTTCTCTATGCCTTTTATTAAAAGATTAGCTAGATAGATTAGTGAAAAATGACCTACCGATGGGTGTTATGATTTGAAGAAAGCAAATGCAAAATACAGATGGCATAATTATTCTGAGCTAGAGGTTGGCAAAAAAATAGAAACCAGTGGTGCAGGCGCAAAAGATGAATTACCTGTGGTACTTTGATTAAGGTGTTAATTTTTCATTTGTCTAAGGTAGGGGAAGGGCATAGGCAAATTTTCATTTCCCTGTGTTCATCTTAAAGTTCTTTAATCCCACTAAAAACAAATACCCAGCTTTCCTCAATTATTCAACATATCTATATCAAGAAATTCACTAAATAAACTAGATAGATAGATAGACAGATAGAAAGACAGACAATAGACAGACAGATAGGCAGGCACACATAAAGAACAAATTGAATTGGGCACATTGGAAACAGATATGTCACTAATCAGAACACCAAAGTAATTCCTAACGAGCAAATCACTTTTTTGAGTAGACTAGCACAGAAGTCAGTTTCCAGGATGGGAACACTAGGTGTGCTAAGTAATTTTGTGTGTTACATGCTATTGAGTTGGCTCCAATTCCTGGTAACTCTATGAATGAATGATGTTCACAATGTCCTGTCCTCAAGAGTGCTGCTCAGCTCCTGTGGACTCATTCCCATGACTTCTTTTATGGAGTCAATCCATCTCATATTTGGTCTTCTTCTTTTCCTACTGCCTTCTATTTTTCCCAGCAGTATTGTCTTTTCCAAAGAATCCTGGCTGCTTATGATGTGTCCAAAGTAGAACGGCTTCAGTTTTACCATTTTTTACATACAATAATATTTACAAAATGTTTTTAGTAAATACATTACCTTAATCCTCTTTATCATCCTTTGAAATGGGCAAGAGGGTAGGTATATTCGTCCCACTTTATAGATGAAGAAACCAATGCCCAGAGAGTTATGTTACCTTCCTCTGAAATAACCAGTTACTAATACACTGCTACTAAGGAGCAGAGCCCAATCTAGAACCTTAGTCTAACTTTCAGCCTGGTGCATTTCCACTACAGCACAGCTACCCCAGTCACTATCGGTGATCTGAAATAAGTGTGAATTTCAAAGCCCACCGTTCCTTAACTGGAACATTACTTTCCCCTGTAAGGATGCCATTTCCCTGCACAGCTAAACACATAAGAGGAGTCTATTACAAGTTATGAAATTCATGCCACTGTCTAAGTAGTCTCTGAAATACTGCCCCACCAAAGATGCAAGAGCATGCAAAGAAAACACTAAAAACTGAAATTATAGCAGAGATTACAACAATGCTAAATTAATGCATTCCTTGGTTGCAGGATTATGAGCAAGTGTTGGTGCAGAGAAGGCTTCTATTTTTTCCTATTGGAAACTCTATTCTCTTAAAAGATCAACAAGAAGAACCAAAAGGGAATTCCCTAAGGTCAGCTCTAAGGAAACATAAACCTCTAATTCAATAACTTCTGCTACTGCTCTGAAAAAAGGCTTTATTATTGCAACATCCATATGGAGCCAATTGGACATTAATGACTAATCAATCCCTCCTCTTTCTATTCTACTTAAAGTGTCACAAACCATGTTTAGATTAGCCCATTTCCTGCTTAGGATTGCTCAAGATGCCTTTTGTTCTTTCAGGACCAGCCTGATGGAGGCAGCTTAAACAAACACACGACCAGAGTGGCGCAGGAGTTATAAAGTGCCATATGTGAATGAACAAAGGGGCTATACTAAAGCCTTTTGTGGTATTTGTTAATGTTTTTCATCTGAGCTTAAAAAGACTTAATGACTTTGTGGTGAGCTGATGCATGTGGCTCGTGGCTTTGCAAAATGAAGGAAATTCTAACCAGTGATATACCAGTCTGTATTTTCAAGTCTCTTGCTTTCAGTTTTGATGCCCATGTTTACTTTTTTTCCAATTCTCAAGTTATATTTGCTTTACACAGATAGCTAAACGGAGCCCTTTATCTTGTTTCAACTATAGGATCCAAGGGCAACTGGGATAACTTACGTGATTCTTTATTTTTTATGACCTGAAAGTAGCAGAGAACATCAAATATTCCACTTATTATCTATTTGCTATTTGTACGCACAGGAGGAAGACTTATAAGCTGTTGAACCAGGCAAAAAGACACCATTTAAGTCTAAATGAGAGAATACTGTGGATGAAATAAGACAATAATAGGTCTGGCTTCCTAAGTTTCCAGGAGAACCAGGCTCAGATTCAAGTTGATTCCCTTGGATAACACAGAGGCTGGTGAAAAGCTGGTAGACCAACTAATTCATGTTGCTCAGCAGCTTCTGGCGTAATCCAACTCAATATACTACTATAGACTCTACCTAAAGGTAAGAAGCACAAACCAAGATGAAGCAAGTCTCAGAGTTAGTTAGCAAGGAAACTGCTAAACCCATCCTCTCATTTCCATCCTTGTCACTTATCGACTGCCTTGGCTTCACAGTCTCTGCTGGACTATTATAAATACTAGCCTTCTAGCAGATATTCTTACTTACAGTTTTGAGTCCCTAGTCCCCACTTAAACACCTCTTACTAATTTCAGCCAGAGTGATCCATCACAAAGGTCATTCTGACCAAATCACTCCTATATTTAAAAGTCTTTGATGGCTCCATAAAGCCCAAAAGATAAAGTCCAAATACCTTAGTATGGTATATGAAGCCTCCATTACCTGCTCTCTGCTTGTGTCTCCAGTTTCATCTCTGGCTACTCTACTTGCATTTTTTTTTTTTTTTTTTTTACAATACTGAACTACTTTTAGTTCTCTATACATCATGACGTTTCATACTGAGAATATGCTTTCCATTTTTCTGGGATTTCCTGTCCACCTTGCAATCACTTATAGACTCATAAGAAGGATCATCTTCTCCAGGCAGTCTTACCTAGTTTGTCGGGTTGGGCTAAGTATTTTAGGCTCCCACAGCGCCCTATGCCTACCTATACCTTAATATTTACTACATTTTATCCAAATTACCAGTTGAATATGCCCACCTTCCCCACTAGACTGTGCACCCTGAAAGGGCAGGGACTGCATTATGTCTCATTCATAACTGTTTCCCCATGGTCTGGTACACAAGCTGGCAAAAGACAAGCACCCAAATGTCACAGGAGAGAGCCATGGAAAGCTTTGACAGTAAAAATTTTAGAGTGAGACTCAGTTATCTACATGTTACATTAGAACCTGGGAATTTCTGAAATTACATTTTGTATAAATCTCATTTTATTTCTTATATTCTATAAAGTACCTTGCCTTACTTGAGCCCTCTGTAAGATAAAAATGGCTTTGATGGGAAATTGTACCCATAGTTGTTTGAGATTCAGAGATTATTGGTTCTAATCTTACTTATTTTATTGACTTGACACACTGCACAATTCTGAAATCCCAGCCTCCCCGCTTCTGAGGAAATCATGAAAAGATGGTAAGGCAAGTCTAAGCTTTTTTGGAAATATTAAATCTGAAAGTCATTCTAATGCTATAGAGTGTGCGTAAATATATACAAGTGAAGCATGTATTCAAACAGGTATATGATGGGACTTTCCCTAGATAGCAGAGTCATTATGAAATGGATAAAACATACTCATAAAATTAGAAGATTTTAATATAAGAGGCATATTAAAGGTCATCTAATTCACATTCCCGAAACTGAAGTTTAGAAAGGTTAAATTGCCCAAGTCTCACAGCTGGTAAATGGCAAAATCACAATGAATTTAAATGTAACTATCACCAAAATTTCACACTTGCCATCAAAATGAATTTCTAAAAGCTGGCCAGTTGAACTGTGTCAATGGCACCCAGATTTAGCTTTAAAAACTCTTAAGAACATTAATTTAATTGGTCCATTTTCTTTACTTCATTTCATTTGCTCCAGGGAATCTGCCTTTTATTAGAATGAGAGATGCAGATCATGGGTGTAGCAGAAACTAAAATTTTTTATTAAGTTAAGGATATGGAAGTAGTATTAGATAGAGCTGACTCAAAGATTTTGGGCAATCAACTCAATTTTATGGTCCACCAAAACTTTTTAGCCCTGCGAATCTGGCGAAAGTATTTGAAAGGTACCTAATATTTGTATGGTTTGAAAGATTTTTCAAAAAAAACTTTCACAAATTTCTATTTCTCATTAAATTTTTCTACTTTCTAATAAAAACCAACAAGAGAAAGCGACCCCAACAAAGGCGACCGACTTCATCAGTTCATCTTGGAGAAAAATGGGACTCAGTGTGGCTCAGATGCTATGTAGTTAAGCAGATCTCAGTTTAAATTGTAGTTTTGATCTTTCCTAACTAAGTAACCTTGAGTAAATTATTTCCTTTCTCTAAACTATAGTTACACCTCCTTATAAAAGAGAGCTATGATTTCCACTTGGCAGGATCCCTGTGAAGATTAAATGGGAATATAAATTTCCTAGCACAGTGATTGGAACTCAGTACCCACTCAGTAAACAATAATCGCCCTTAGAAACAGTAGCAATAGTAATGGCAAGAGAGGTAGTAGAACACAGCAGGTGGTTAGCTTATATTTGTTCCCTTTCTAGTCTTTCCCCGTGCCAATATGTTTCCTATATTGCGCAGTCCTATTCTTCAGGGTAGTTATAAAACAAACCCAAAACTTAGCTGGAGAGCATAATTTACTACTTAATGGAGGGTCTTTTCTGCCCAAAGCTAAAAAATATATTTCAAAAGGGTCTCTATGATATAGAACTAAAATGCATTGAATATGCATAAGGCCCAACCAAGAAAGTCCATCTTACATTTCCCCATTTCCCCCATGTGAGAACTGTAACCAGACTGTGCTGCTCAGTCCAAGCCAGAAAAAAAGAGAAAAAAAAACATTATTTTGTGAACTTGTAGATCAGATTTTTATAAAGGACCCATTGGCATAACAAAGGATTAGAATTATTGACTATGAGACTATAACAAATGGAGGGCAAGGAAGTTTCAGGGATGTTTGACAGTTGTTTTTTCTTTCTCCCCCACTAACAGTTCTGTGACTCTGCTGCATGTAGTAGCTATTAGCCTTTTTCATTTTGTCCTTATGCAGGATCGACCTTCCCAGTGAAAAGTGAGCTTATATTGAAGCAGCATGAAGTGATTTCTCTGCCATTTTTCTTACTGCATTAAGCTGCAATTTGTATTTTTAGTATAAATTTTAAATGGTTGAATATATTGCTTATGAAATTTATTGCTTATGAAATTCTTCTGTCCAGGGCTGAGACATGGGATATTAAAGTTTTAGTTCAGAGTTACAACCCACTCCTAAATGCAACAGTCTACAGTGTAATGCAAATGCCAATGGGTTTTTACAGTCTCTTTCCTCTTTTACCATGACCTAATTTGGGGCAACACGTCTCAAGGTAAGTATCCAATGAACAAAAACAATTGAAGAAAAAATCACTCTCCACTAGCGAAAGGCAAAAGTACAACAGGACTGATCTGGAAGGCATCAATCAGTCACAGCAGACAAAGTAAAATCATACTTAAATGAGTAACATACCCTGGAAGAAAGGAGGTATTTTTAATATAAAAACTCTCCTAACACCTATACAGCTCTTTCATGATATAATATAAAAAGACACCCATTGAATGTTCCCTCTGAAAGGATATTAAAGAGAACGGAGGAATAGAGACTGACAGATCTCCAAGACCAACTTAACTGCTGCTTTTCCATTATTTCTAACCTCTATAATCTAGGTCAGTCTTGAATAATTAAGGGTTAATGGCTGCTTATTTGGTGGCAAAGTCCAAATTCCTCAGCTTAACATTCAAGGCCCTTTACAACATGGAACTCAGCTATTTCTATAGCATAGTCAGTTCAACAAATATATACTGAGTACAAATAGGTGCAAAGCTTTGTATTGGGCTTGGTGGAGGACACAAAGATGAGAAATGTTTCTCTTCTCTTCTGGAACTTCCTTATGAACGCCTGTGTGCTTTACTGTTTCTGTGTCTGCTGGGATTATTCTCTCAACTAAAACTTCTTCCCTTCTCTTTGCTCATCCAAACCTAGACTTATCTCCAGATACATTCCTAGCAGGCCCTCTAGAATCATTGCTCTCCACAAAGCACTGTAGCTTCCTCTTCTAAACAGCACTCTTTTTCTGTTTCTTTAATGATATGCTTGAACACAGAATACTTTAGGTTGCTTTGCTTTCTGTATGGGCTGATATTATAATCCCAAATACATTACTAACTCTTAGAGAACATAGTGTAGTCCATTCTCTTAAAAAAGCCTCTCCTCCATGCCCACAACAATGCTGTGCACATAAGAGACAATTAGTAAATTGTAACTTGAACATGTGAGTAAAACTGAAGATTGGGGAACTCTGAATAGGATCTGATCCTGATTGAAAAAACCTGGTTATCAGAACTGGTGATTCAGTCTACAAAGGTATAAAACCTCTAAAGGATATAAAACAGCAGCTAGTGGGTGCAAGCAAACAGTGATAGATGAGCAGAGTAAAATGAGATAATGAATCTATAAGAAGGAGATATTCAAAGACGAGAATATCTTAGTTAAAGAAAAAAGAAAGAAAGTAACAAAATGTGGGAGAGCTAGGTGGTTATCAACTTTTTGGAATATGTTAGAAGCACAGTTATCAGAACGTAAAAAGAAAGGGGAAAAAAGGTTGGTCTCAAATCCAATCCTGACCTTAAGCAGAGAGAATTTAAAGAGCACTCCAAATTGGCAAGGTGCTCTTTAAATCCCAGCAGCCTAGGGTTGGGCTGAATTCTATAGTGTGCAGATGGAAAGTCACGTGGCTCTTGCTGCCAAGAGAGGAGGATTTTGTGACAAGGAACTAGACGAAGTCCACATCTCAAAAGTTATACAGTCAGTCCAAACATGGAGATAGATTTCTATCAGCTAGGGTGTACTCTAATGTATTGGTATATGTGAAGTGGACATACACACTGCTGAGGACGCATGGACCGATTTTGCAGTTCCAGTGGGAACATACGTTGGGCTGCTCTTGTCTTGGCTCTAATTTTCACGGTACATGGTGTTAATATTTTGTCACCCAGTTGCTGTAGCAAAATGGGGAAGTACTTCTACGTAATGGCATAAACAAGCATTTCTCCTCTAGGGAAGGGGATATTTAGTTGGAGAATAGATTGCGTGTGTGTGTGTGTGTGTGTGTGTGTGTGTGTGTGTGTGTGTGTGTTGATTACATATACTGTCATTGGCACCTACTTAGAGAAGGCAGCTCAAGGGGAAACCAGCTAATGGGCAGGGCTAGGTTCCTCATTAATGGGAGTCTGAGCCTTTGATTGAACTTTCCAGCTTAAGCAACTCTAAGAAGCAGGTTGAGTTCCCTTTATGGAATATTAGGGGATGGTGTTATACAAGAATCTTGACATTTCACTCTCTTGCCCCATCAGGACCATCCATCACTTGGAGAGTTCAATAGAAATTGTTTTCTACCAACATTAGAAGTTATTTGGGAGCTTTTAAGACATAGCAAATATATTTCTTTAAGAGAAGTTTATTTGCTTGTTTAAGAGAGCTGCACTTTATATATAGTGCTGATATAAACTGGTGCACAGGATCCTCTAAAACTGTTTATATCCACAGTAAAATACATTTTTGTGATACTTATACAGCGGAGTTAGTCCAGAGCCAAGGGCTTTGTGAACTCTGCTTATCTCCCAGCCTGTGTGGCTGTTACTCAGTCTTCACCATGGCTTGGGCCTCCGTGGCTACCTATCCTGGCTTCAGACCCCAGCCTGCTGGTTCCATAGAGACTACTCTACCTGTTTATTTCTCTGATACATCTGAAACACTGTTTGGGGAGCTACAGAAGGCCATACCCATAAGCCCACAGCACAGCTCTGGTTAGTGCTCCCTTCTGATTTACCTGGGTCTTTTCTTTTAATATGTACAATTCCCCATCTTTTATTCCTGGTATATACTCTAGTACTTAGAAATCTTCTTGGGCAAAAACATCTCATCCCTGATATATTTCTATCTTCACTTTATTTATTTAAAAGATGGTATGATCCCTAATTGATACTTGTTATATTCTAGTTGATTTAAAGGTGAATGATTTTAATTATATGGCAGTAAAATAAGAAAGTTAAAAAAAAAAATCTGTCAGCTAAAAATCACCCAGACTACTGCCTCACTTCCAGATGAGAAAATTCAGAGAAAGAAAGTGACTTGCTTAGGATGAAACAACTAGGATTTAAGTCTTCTAGTCCTTGAACAAAGATCTGAAGGGGTGTCACATGGAAAAATGGTAAGTTCTATTATACTGGAATCCAGAAATCAGACTAGAAGCAATTTGTAGAAGTAACAAGGAGGCAGAGTCAAAATTGGACTATAAATAACAAATAAGAATCAGAAATGGAATTAGCTTTTCAAGAAGTAGTCAGTATTCTGTCATTAGACATATTAGAGGCATTTGAACAGAAGTGAGATAACTACTGGTCAGGGATATAAGAAAGGATTTCTTGGCTGGAATTGTAAATTTGATGATGTCTCTCCATTATCCCAATTCTAAGAATCTACGTGTTGCGTTATGAAATACTGTATCCTGGTGGGCTTGAGCTAATAATGACCTTTATACTCCAAAGTATAAGTAGCTGTAGCCTTTAAATCCTACCCCCGATTATACTAGAGTTTGCTTCTGCTGCCTTAAATGAGCTGTGTATCGATGAATCAATCTTCCTTTTCTACCAGGAGTAAGGATCCAGGGAAGAGAAAGGGAATGAGTAAGGCTTCAAAGATTGTCCAGAGTATAGACTAAAGGGTAAGCAGGATTTCTAAGAGAAGACATTCATATTAAGTAGATCCTTTTTTTTTTAAGAAAAAAAGGGGAAAGTTGCAGTCTCTGTTATTTATCTGTAAACAGAGTTTAAGTTCACAGTAATAAAGCTATCCTGAGATATAAAACTTCGAAGCAGTCAGACACACACACACACACACACACACACACACAAATGAAGCTTTCAGAGGGTTAAGTCCATCTTGGCTAAGATTCAATTCACAAATTCAGTACAAATCTATAAAACCCTTCTAAGCAAATCTGAGAATCTGAGAGCAACAGGGGCTATTCTTGGTACCATATCTATTTCCATTCAAATCAATGCAAGTTTTTAATACATGGAGGACAGCACATGATTACAGTTCCAACCCAGGGCCCAAAAGTCTGGACAACGATAATCCTTTTCAGAGCTCATCCCTTTCACAGCTCATATTCCACTATCTCCCACATCAAAATGAGGTTCAGCCTTCCTCCGAAGCTGGGACACGATAACTGAGTTTAAGAATTAACATAGGTGTTAAAAGAATGTTTTCTTATCCTGCAAAGAAAAAGAAAAAGAAAAAAAGATAAAAAGAAAGAAAAGAAAAAGGAAAGGAAGGAAAATGAAAAGTACCCATTTTAGAAACACCAGGCATGAGACAGAGAAGAGAGTAGAAAGAATAATACAATGCAGGCAAGCCACACTATTATGGCTGGGCGAAGAGAAGGAGCGAGAGGAAGAGGAGGAGGCCTGTCTGTGAAAGGTATTGAGGAAATGCTACTGGAGCCCTCTTCTCATTAACAAAAAGAAAAGCTCAAGGAACTTGAAAACTTGATTCAGCAAGTGGCACAGATACACTTTCAAAGGTATTGATTTCCTCTTTTATTTCTCTGAAAAAAACTAAGTGGAAGCTATTGCGGAAAGATCACCTTTCTTATACGAAACATACTCTGTGTTTTATGAAGACCCTAATAACAATTTTGGATTTGGAAAGGACCTTAGAGATAATGGAATTTAACATACTTCTTTCAAAAGATAAAAACAAAACAAACAAAAAAACTTAAACCCTGAGGAATGAGTCACTTGCTTGCCATCATTTAGCAAAAGAACTTTAACCAAATCTCCCAATAATCAGACCAGAGCCTTTTCTACCGCACTTTGTAACCTTGAAATTAGGAGAGTTTGGATGAGAATAGCACTTTTGCCTAAGGAGAACGAGGAGAGGGGAAATGCCATATGAAAAGTCCATAAAAAGTTAAACAGCTGTTTGTCATTCTTAATACATGATGACAGACTCAACTAATCGAGTCTTCTCTTCCTTACATGTCCTATATAGGAGCTAACAAATTTTGTGTGCTCAATACATATTAAGATTTCAACTGCTTCAAAGAATAACAAGACCTTAAACGTGTTTCCTAAGCCCTCAGCACCAATGAATTTGTAGTTTTATAAATATCATGGTGAACAAGAAATGCTGTCTTGTCATATTCAAGCCAAATAACAGCTGGACTTTAAAAATAAAATTTTGAAGGCATTTGCCTTTTATATTTTTAATTTCTGTTTTCCTGGCTTATGGTTTTGTCATTTGATTTTGATGAGTGGTTAATACACATGCACAGCTGCCTGTTTTGGTGACCTTTCCCGTGCTGCTTCCATGCTCAGAGCTATGAAGCAGATCTACAAGCTGCTTACTAAGTGATATTGGCATTTCCATGACTGGCACACAATTTCCAGGGAAGCCTGACTGGACCAGGGCCTGGTCTCCTGGGCTGACATACTTTAGTTACCTTAGAAGCCCCACAGGAGGATGGGATAGAAGTTGGGTGAGGGCGAAGCCCCTTAAAATTGCTAGTGTGCATTATTCACAATCACCAAGACATGGAAACAACTTAAGTGTACATTGGCAGATGAATGGATAAAGAAAATGTGATATATATATATATACAGTGGAATGTTTTTCATACATAAAAAAGGAAATCCTACCATTTGCAACAATGTGGGTGGACCTTGAAGGCATTATGTTGAGTGAAATAAGTCAGACAGAGAAAGATAGATACTGTATGATCTCACTTATATGTGGAATCTAAAAAAAGTCTGAACTCAAAGAAACAGTGGAATGGTGGTAGCCAGGGACTAGGAGGTGGGAAAAGTGGAGAGATGTTGGTGAAAGGGTACGAACTTCCAGTTATAAGATGATAACCCCTGGCGATCTAATGTACAGCATGGTGACTGTAGTTAATAAAACTGTATTGTATATATGAAAGTTTCCAAGAGAGAAGATCTTATATTTTCTCACCAAAAAATGTAATTATGCGAGGTGATACATGTGTTGATTAACCTGTGGTAATTGTTTTCTAATATACCTGTACCAAATCATCACATAGTACACCTTAAATTTACAGTGTTATATATCAATCATATGTTAATAAAGCTAGAAAAAAATGTAATTTTTACTGTTCCAAAGCCAGAGGAAACATAGAGATGATTATGTATGGACTGAGAAGGAATAACATCCTGAGCTAGAGCCACAGACTCACCTGTCATTTAGCTTACCTAACTAGTTTCACTCTGAATCTCTCTGGGGCACAAAGAAGTCTTGATCTTTTTAACGCTTTTATCAGTGATAATTATCTCCATCTGTCTGTATATATTTATGCATTTTCCTTGTCATCTTCTGCTTTCTTTCACTAAATTTTACATCCCAGGAGGTCAAGAACATATCTGTTTTGCTTCCTTTGGTTTATCCAGTGTCTACTTCAGAGACTGGCACACAATATGCACTCAAAAATGTTTGTTTGTTTGTCTGTCTGTTTGTTTGTTTTTTAAGACTATGAAATGACAGAAGGAGTTTATAAATTTTTTAGTTATTCCTTCATTTCAGTCCCTTCTTTTGCTTCCCGTTAAGGGAAAGGAGCTAAGTGGAGCAAGTATTATGTATACCTGTTATCTACTCTGACTTTAATATGAACTGTAAACTCCAGCAGGCTTTGCAATCAGCTCACACTTGAACAGATGCCAGGAAATATCCCGAAGTCAGCAGAAGGCTGCTACCCATCCCAGCAGTCTCCACAAAGGCGTTGCACTTCTGTCGGTATTAGAGCATGTAACTTGACTCCATTCATGAACTCGCAGTTGCCCAAAGCACACGAGGTCTCAATGGCAACTCTGGGCAAGCTTCTGAAGGGAGGTTTTCACACGCCTCTTAAGCTCCTGGCCCACTCCAGCCCTTCTACTATTACACTCATCAGGCATCGCTGCTATGTGTGACAGAGTAACACGAGAGCTGGTGTACGGCGTGACTTGCTATATTTAGAGGAGAGGAAATGGGCCATTCTGAGGAAGGTCACAAGAAATTTGTTCATAAAACTAAACGCATCACATATTCATCTGTATATACAGGGCATGCAGTACAGCACAGTATTTAAGAGCTTGGGTTCTGGAGCCAGGCTGCTCAGGATCAACTCTCAGCTCTGCCCTTACTAGCTAAGTGACCTGTGGCAAGTGACTTAATTACTCTCAGACTTAATTTTCTCATCTATAAAATGGAAAAAAACAAATAACAGTACCTTCTCTGAAGAGCTGTATAAGATTTAAATAAGAAAATGTGTGTAAAAAGCTTATTAGCAAGTTCTTGGGCATGTAAGTGCTTGATAAATGTTTGCCTCCCCACTTACACAAAAAAGTAACCAGGAAGTTGGTTTGAATACAATCTGGTATTGAATGGAATTTCCAAAAATATTCCTATATGACACGTTTCTCTATAGTTCAGTTTTCATTTTTTTCCTTTCATAATAGTTAATAACTCTGACCATGATTTTTAACTTACCAAGAACATAATATCAACTAGGTTATTAGCACTACTGAGAGGTAAGTTACTATATTTATACCCATAATACAGTTGAAAAACCAAATGAAGAAGGATAAATGACAGATTAAGAAAATTGCTACAATAAGGGTAAGGTGAAAGAACTCTATAACTCCTAGTCTGTTGAAAAATGAACAGACTAAATACCCCAAAGTGATAAAAAAAAATATGTCATCGTGTATGGTCAAAGATTTAGGTACTCTACGCTACAGCCTTTCCATCAAATTGAGATGGGCCAGACCTGACTATCGGCTCCCTAGGCCAAGGAACCACACTCTACACCAGAGAAGAGCCTGCATTTCTACGCGCCTGTACAAGTGTGAATGTCACTGTGCTCTTGGTCACATATTTTTCACAGAAGACTGAGTGTATTTCTGGTTTTGAGTCCTCTTTATCCCTCCCTTCTTCCTTCTCTTCCTCTTTTACTTTCCTTCTTCCCTAACCCCACCCCTGCCACCCCCACTGCCCCACCATACACACATACACGCATACCAATCAGAGTTTATTTTGACACCTTGTCCCCAGGACTATCAGTGAACATTAGTCTTTCCTGCTGCTATGAAAAACTGGCCTTCTGGAAACTCTGAAGTGCTTCCTAACGTCTGGTACTACCCATCTCTTAGCACTCATGCCAGAGATTTCCGAACTGCTTGGGATGGCCCCGAGCTACCACTGGAAGCCATGCCCAGTTCAGATGCTGCTATGAAATGTCTTCAATGCTTTTTCAAGGGATTAGGGTACTGGAAGAAATCCTACCAGTAAAAGGGATAATAGTTAGATTCTTCCCCTCAAGCTAAAGAAAGACTTCAGCTGGGACCCAAGATAGGTGAAGTATTATGTTACTCTCAAGAGAACGAATTAATCTTTCCTGAGTGGTGGGAAGGATTCTGCTTAAGGAAATGCTAAGAGGAAAACCAGCTCCTACTCTGTGATGACACAGTAAATAACCAGGCAACATTACTACTGACATGCTGACCTAACTCATAAATTGTACCCAGCCTCTGGGGAGCAATTTCTGCTGATTTGCTGCTTGTGCATTTAAACAAACAAACAAAAAGGGAAGAGGAGCGGACAGGCATTGATAGCGCTGTGAAGCTGGTCTTTCCATCCAGACTTTCAAAAGACTTTGGTAATGGTTAGCCCCCAGACATAGGCTGGGCCTTGCCCAAGATATTATTAATTTTATGCTAGATCTGCTCAAACCATCATTTAGTTCTCAAAATGGTTTGATTATACCTGGGAATCACTTGGCGTTTTAAAAAATTGTGTGTGTGTGTGTGTGTGTGTGTGCGCGCGCGCACGCGCGCACGCGTGCGTGTGTTTAACAAGAATGCAATAAAGTGATTGAAACAGAATTCTGTTGTTCACTGGAATGCAGAGGGTCCTTTTATTTTAAAACTCTAAAATGACACCTTGAAGTCCTTGGAGTGCTATGTGTTCAGTAATATAGGACCTAGCTGCATCTCAAAGTTCTCAACTATAATATATAATGAAGACTAACATTTCCTCTGCTTTGCCAAGAAAATCAAGCTGGTACTCCGAAGAAAGACCACAAAGAGCCTACATCTAATGCAGACACATCTTCAGAAACACTTAGAGCAGCAGAAAAGAGCTACAGAAAAGCCACTCACCCTCTGCGTCTTCTGGCCGAGTAAGATCGATGACACCTGGGCCCAGCTTTCCATCTTCACTTGACTTTCCTGTTAACTGGGGCCCCAAGTTCTCAAAGCGTGTTCTCTCCTAGAGGAAAGAATAATCAGAGGCTTATTCTAGCTATCGAAGCAGCCACTTTGTCCTTCAAATTTCTATTTTGCTTAACGGGCAAAATTTGGATTTACAAACATCATTTCTGTTCAACATGAACTCAGAAAATTTCCCGGGAAGATTCCACTGCAGTCTGGTTGTGGCCCTGACAGTGCCGACAGTGCTGGACCTGTAAGGAAAGGAAGCCTGTGGCAGGAAACTGGCCAGCGCATAGTACTGCACACCTTTCCTCTGTGGGATTTGCTCCAGCAATCTAAAAGGAATGCAACTGAGAGGTCTGAGCCAAAAGTGCAAAACTTGAAAGAGCTGTTCCCATTAAAATATATGTGCTGCTATTTAACGGGAGAAGCGTTTTCACATTTAGGGATCACAGTTTGTATTTCTGGGAAAACACAAATCAGGGTTTTATGCAAGAGGATTTCAAAACCAAACATTTCAAAGCAGACAGACTAGACGATGGCACTGTCACGATGATTTTGCCTAGGAGTTTATACGGTAACTTTCTGGGAGGCGAAAAGGAGGACCTTACTCCTAGCCAGCCACTGAATCAAGAAAGTTAAATACTCTTGCCCGTCACTGTATGAGAAAAGCCCAAAGATGTTTTACTTGTTAACCAGTCCTTCTAGAAGCAGGAGTCTGAAAAATCACAACGAACTCTCCCTCTGCAGCTCTCTGGTTCAGTAGCAGAGGATCACTGGCCATCATTAATATGGTGTTCTTGTCTGTGGAAACACAGCGCGTGTCCCCTTCTCGCCTCCTCGCTACTCTCCAGACTCGAACTTGGCTTTGTGTTGTGCTTATGAATGAATGAAACCTTGTTGTTCATTACTATGAAACAATATTAAATGTCATGTCAGCTTGAATTTACAGACATGAAATAGCAGCTCCCAGCTCCGGGAATGGTTTCTGCATGTTATACTTAATGCATTATGCAGCAGTAGAGTGCTGATTGCTGTTCAGTCTATTGTTCAATGACCTAGTTCTGTACTGAGCATGTTCGGCATTAGATGGAAACACTCTGAGTGTTCTCTTCTGTAAGATGTTTAGAAACTTAAAAATATTCTTAAAGAGCAAACATACAATTACTTGATAGAGGCTGTGTCTCATTTGTACAGTCTCACTACATTTGTGCTTTCTAATATGATTATTTTTGAATATCATTATATTTCTATAATTAATTCCCATCAGTCAAATTGTGCAGGAAGTCTTCTAGTTCCCCTTCATCGTGGAATATGTTGAAATCTGTGTTGGAAAAAAACACAGCTTAAACCTTGCTTTAATCTAGCACCATTTCTATGAAAGATTTGCAACAAAATTACAGTCATGAATTTCCCCAACCGGGTAACACTAACTAGTTACAATGCAGTATGTGGGAAACCTCTGAAATACAACACTTATAAAAAACAGAAAATAAAACGCAAATTAGGTATGGTTCCCCAATATCTTCTTATGTGAAAACACTGCTGCACAAGAACAAATTCATCCAGATGCAGGCCACAACAAAAAGCAACCCCCAGCCATGTGAGAGTTTCACACATAGTTGGAGGGAGGACAAATGCTTTTATTCAGCCAATTTCTATTTTTGAGTAGCACCTTTGGCTGTCATGATGTAAAGAAAAAGAATGAAAGTGAAGATGAGTAGCAACAGGGAAAGCAAAATATTCAACCTTTGTTTTATCACATTGTTTCGCATTTCAAATATTTGCATGTGAATGCTTTCCCTATGTTAAATGCAAAAGGAGTTTTGATGTGACACCTGCAATCTTCTTGGAAGAAGAACCTTTAACTGTATTTTCATGGGGGGAAAAACAACTTTCTCTGAAAATCAACAGACCGCGCTACCTATCAATATGCATATTTCAAGTATCTTTCTAGTCATTCATTCTCTTTGATTTTACTGGAAAATATTCTCAGTAAAAAAAATAATAATAAAGTTCCTGAAAGAATATCAATATTTTGACAAGGAAGGAGAAGAGGGAAAATTACATGCCATGGTTTGTAAAATCCTAAGACAACAAAGCTTACATGATGATAATATCTTTTCTTTTATAAAAAATGAAGTGCACTCACAATTCAGTAGTATCGGCTTGTTTTTAATCATAACAAAAAACATTCAGAACATTCAACAACACATTCACAGTGTCTTTGAAGTCGTACAATTTTCTAACTTCATTGAAACAAATTCTTCTGCAGAGATACTTTCCTTATAAAATATCAATATTTTGACAGAGTAGAAATCAAGGAAGAATATCCCATGAAACACTTGTTAAAGAGGCAGAAAATAAATCAATAACAAAAATTGTTTTGGGCAGCGGACTGCATTTTATATTCAGTAATATTAAGCACTTCTGTTTGAAATTAAAGAAGGGCCCTGCAAAGCCATGCCCTTTCATATAAATTTTTACCTAGTCTCCCAGAAGATTTCTTTCTTTTCTTCAAAGAATAGCTCAGAATATTTATTTGCCAGCCACATAATCATAAGATAAGAGAGCCTGCTATCTACAAGTTAGCTCCGGACAGCTGAGCAAAGCAAAGATTTTACTAGTGAGGTTGAACATGAGCCTAGTAAATACAGGATGTGGACATGGGCACAGAGAGAAATTCAAAGATACTTTAGTTACAAGAGACTTCAACTTCTAGCCATTAAGTGCCAATGTGTATGCCCCTATATGAGACAAATATAGACTGTGGGTGGCAAGTTCCTAACTCCAAATTCTTCCACGCACTTGCGCTAGCTTTCACACTGCACGAAGCTCCCAAATAAGATATTTTGGAGATGTAAGCAAACTACCTCAACGTTAATTTAATCTCGGCCTCCCAGAAAATTTCCCCAATCTTCGTGTTGATAGTGAAATGTGCATTTTAGATGCAGTGATGTGATCAGACCCTTACTTATACGTTGTCAGTCACAAACATGCAGGCAACACAAAAGTTATTGAAAAAAAATTAAAGTCAGCTCTGCTGTGTTGTATGACTGTTGACTCTCTAAGTGCATTGAAATTATGATGTATGAGGTAGACGTTGCATATTAAATAAAGATATTTAAATGATAAAGCCCCCTTTACTGAGAGCTGATGAATGTTAAATGTTACAAAGCCACAAGGCGGTGGCATCCATCATCTTCACATATTATCGGAGTCAATGACGGGGCAGCCTCACTGATGACAGATAGACTGCTGCATTATTATCCCTTATTTCCAGAGTCACTGAACAAACCATTCAACTCCTTAGGCATTATTTTTAACTTTGCATTAAATTAGCAACTTTTCCTTTCCTACCATGGCAAGATTAATCAATTTCGTCTTTGCACTGGTGGAGAGAGAATGGATTTGGGGTAAGTAAAAGAACAGAGGTTTGTTTCTATCCAGGGAGAAAAAAATCGACTTCCTCTTACTGGCAACAAATGTAAAATTGTGATATGGGGAAACAGCAATGAAACAGTAAGCACGCAATAATGGCTTTTCTTTGCACTTAGATAAAAGCTGAATTTTTGATGTGCACAGTATATTTTAATAAAATTTTATATACTATGTTTTATACACTTATTGGCTATTCCATAATAATGTGTGTGCTAACAGTAAAATTGCTCTTAAATTTATGTGTGTTATTTATACGTTCCCACGTAACAATGCTTTTTGTTGTAAAAAATATTCTGTTTATTAATGTAACTTTACAACCACTGCATCCGAGATCCGTGGTAAATTAATGACATTTTTATTATTTTATAGTGTCATTAAATTTTTACTGATCACTCCATCAAACAGAGGCAGTAAAGGCCATAATGTAAACTGGGACACTTAGATCAGGCAGCAGGAAGACATTCCATATAGTCTGAAGAAAACTGCTAGCAATAAATGATATTTATACCATCTTTAAGCATGTTAGAATACTTGGATAAGTTTGGCAAAACTGTTTCAGTAGTAGAGTGGATTGTGTACTTAAATAACAGTTTGCTTGCCAGCGAGACAAGCCTTTTTCAAACCATATGTGAGATGACTGATTGTAGCCATCTCCTGAAAAACAACACAAGAGATGTAATGATGTGCTGGGCACCCTACCATCTGGATTACCAAGACTGGCCAGCCTACACCATACCTCAAATTATTTCATCGTGGTCCCCTTTTCTACAAACTGAAGTGGAAAAATGGCACATGCTGGGAGATGTTTTTTGTTTGTTGCCTTACAAACAAATGTATTTCACCTGACAGGTAGACATGGCTGGACAAGGATGTGATACATTTTATTCCAATGCTTTAAATGAGAGGCACTTTACTAACCTTTATTCAAAGCTTATTTCTAAAAAATGTATGAATATGAGGTCATTCATAACAGATACAGAACATACACCTATAGGGCCATTACCTATATTGCAGAGAAAATGGGTAAAAAATAATTATCTCATGTTACTTTCACATGAAAAATATATTATAATGAATGTACTCTACACTAGCTCTCAAATGTTGTTTATAGAATGTGTATATACATGTTATACAAATAATATATATTTTATACAAATATAATATTTTATACAAATATATACATGTTACATATTATTTCTGTATAGTATATAGAGGATAGTAAATAGAAAATGTTATGCTCATATAATCATGTAATTTAGAACCACCTATCACTTACATGGGAGTTTTGGCATGAATTTCTTTAAGTACATAAGAATTTTGTTGTTATATCTTAAAATACATATCTAAAATTAAAAACTTTTTAAAATCTTTCAAATTTGTAATAATAAGAAAATTTACAGGGTAAGTTAATACTGCAGCACCACTAGTCATGTTTTTGTGTATTTCTGAAGCAAGGATTTCTGAGAGAAATAACAAACACATGCATTATGAATAAAAATTCTCTAAGGCCACCCACAATATTCTGAGATATTATCTATTCTCAGTTTCATCTTTCTCTAAGTTGTTAAGTACTACCCAAAAGAAGTCCTGTCGTTTCATCTCAGCTACAAGCTTTAGTGTTTCTCCAACCCAGGAAAACTCCTACACTAAAAGTAAGACTTCCCTGCAAAAGCATCTTTCCCCTTAGCATTATTTGTGGGATGGCTTTCCTTGCCCCTCCATGCCCAATTAATCATCCAGGCTTGCTGATTCTTCCTTAAAAGGCCCCTGGAACTGGTCCTTCTCCTCCATGGCATTCCGTCATCAGTGACTACCCCGGAACATGCCCTCATGCCTGCATGGCTAGATCACTGCCACAGCCTCCTTTCTGTTCTGCTTGATCCTTGATAACTGACTTCCCTCCCAGTCTGTCTACTCACACTGCTCACAGGATTCCATGTCTCTGATTTAAAACTTCCCGTGGCTTCCTATTTTCTATTGCAATTCATCTAAACTCCTCTACTTGGCTTTCAATATCCTTCATACACTGCTTTCCACACATCTTTTTAAACTTGATCTTCTACAACTCTCCCATCCTCTGTTCTGGGTGAACAGTAACTCGCCTTCCCATAATAATACCATGATCCCACCTGCTTCCTCTTCCTCATAGCTGCTAGGATAATGCTTTCGTCTGTCCTCTTCTTTACCAAGTTTTATTTATACTGAAAAACCCAAATTGTCCATGAACTTTATAACCGCTCTGATCCACCTATTCTCTAATACAAAAAAAATCCTTAGAGTGCCCTATATAATTAGCCACAGCTATATATTATATTAAAGCATTGAACTTTGGTTCATGTGTACCTCCAAGTCTCCTCCAACAACATCAAAAGATTTTTTAAAGTGAGGGATTGTGTCTTACACCTTTTCCATGTATCTTTCAAAGCATTTAGCATTAGTGTTCACGAGTATTTGCAGGTTTTTACAAGGCCACATAATTGATTTACTCACATAAATCCAAAACACCCTGCACAAGTTAATGTCCCAAAGGAGTAAGAACTACCAACTTTCTAATATTTCCAGTCAATAGAAGAGATGTTTAGACTCAGTCCTCCGCACTGCGTTGGTGATGTCTCTTTTGGCAATAATAATTAAAGCAAGGAAATCCAGAAAAATATCTTAAATATTTTATAAAAGAGGGAAATAAGCAAATTTAGAAGAACACAATAGAATACTACAATTTGATCGTGGAACTTAATATGAAAAATAGATTTTCAAGTCTGACTTGGAATTTTTGAAGCTTAACACTTGCACCTTTGAAAGTCTATGAAACTCTGACAAAAGAGGACAAGACCTACTACAAATGCCTGACTTACAAAGCAGTTACCTATTTTAAAGTAAAAATGTGGTTTTCTTTTTAAAGCAGGACAATGCTGAGTATAACGTTGAGAGAGTCTGTATCTCACTTGAAAATACTTTCTCTAATTCTGTGCTCTGGACATATCTCGCCACGATGTGATTCTCAAGAAGTATTACTTAAGCACACATGTGGTTTCCTTTTTTTGTTTTTTATTTTTTTGACTTAGCAAGTTCTATCACTTTATTACCCTTTTATTTTATTTCCTTTATTGTACACTTAGTAATGTAATGAAGGATCAAAAATGTAAATATAGGCTTAACAATGGAAAGTAAACACATATGCTTTTTTAAAAAGGTGATTCTTTTTTTGGAAGGAAATTATTTGGAGGTACTAGGTCTTAATTTCATAGTGATATTTTGATGGTCCCAGAGGCAGTAATTGTGATAATAAAGACTCATAAAAATAAAGATATTTTTCTGGATTTCCTTGTTTTAATTATTATTGCCAAAAGAGACATCACCAACACAGTGTGGAGGACTGAATCTAAACATCTCTTCTACCGACTGGAAATAGTAGAAAGTTGGTAGTTCTTACTCCTTTGGGACATTAACTTGTGCAGGGTGTTTTGGATTTATGTGAGTAAATCAATTATGTGGCCTTGTAAAAACCTTCAAGTATTTGTGGACACAAATGCAAAATAAAGAAATTGTGCTAGGACTCATGAATTAGTGAAAGCCTAAGTCTTCCAACTGCGTTTGCTTTCGTGGCACAGATATATGGAGCTGAGTGGAAGTAGGAAAGAGCGTCACTTACTGATGGTACACTAAGTGCGAGGCTCTTTCCAATGAGTGTTTCCTTTAACCCTCACACCAATAGTACAAAGAAAACATTGCTATTGCTATCAGTTTTACAAGGGAAGAATGTGAGGCTCGAAAAAATTTTTTAAATATTTTATTTAAGTCACTTAACCAAAATTTACATTGGTATTTGTGCTGAGGTGAATCTAGAACCATAGCTCTACAACTTAATTACCATGTAATCTCTCTGAGCCTGTTTTCTCACTTGTAAAATGGAATATAAAATGATGATTAAATAGCGATGATTAAATAAGAGATTATATGTGTGAGTGAGTGCTTTGTAAAAATAAAACAACTCATATAAAACATCCCTTCTATTAAAAATATTATTTAGTGTTTGCTGAATGTTTCCAAGCTAAACTCTAATAAACATAGTGTCCTGATCTAAAGGCCAACATGTCCATACTTCTGAATCAATGATGCAACTATATAACTAAAGATGATTTCTTTTTTGTATTGGTTGCTAAAGATCTCAGAACTAAATTTAAATTTCAATATAACTAACCATATGGTATCTAGATCTCATTATTCTCTACATATAAACCCTCAAAAGGTCCCCATTATCTGTATACGGAAAACAAACTTCTCTCTAGTTAGTATAACCTTTTATGATCTGGCTCCTGCTCTCCTCATCAGGTTTATGTCCTACTTGTTCCAGTTTATATTCTGTTCCAATAAGATGAAACTTCTTAAAGTTTCCTGAACAAGCTATCATGTTCTTGTGTATTTGCATATACCATTCACTCTTTCTAGAATGCCTTTCCTTTACAGATACATCATTAGTCCTTTCTAGGCCTAATTAAAGCACTCTATCTGGACAAAATCTTTTGTTGACTGCTCTCTACCAGATCCAGGCAGAAATTAGCACCCTCTCTTATATTCCATCACACACCATGCCTATAGAAAAATGTTTTACGATTATACATTTATATGTCTGTTTACATCTCCCCAACTTATTCCTGAAGGTATGGTGTCCATGTCTTATTATCTATATATCATCAGTGCCTCTATTGATGTTGGCACATACTAGGCACTTTGATTACTAAATCCTGATAATCCTGATAAAATTATTTCCCTTTCTTCTTTTAATTTTACTTTTAAATGAAATTAATTTCAGATCTTTTTTTAAAGACAGTGAGAGATAGATGGTTAAAAGGTACATAAATATAAAAGAAGGTATGTAAATCAGTTGAATAGAGTACTCTCCTGGTCAAGTTTGGCCTAATACCTAGATACAGGAAGTCTGCCTAGTTACCATTGTTTGAAATGGCTCTAACAAGAATCTTTCCTAAAATCTCAACCACCACCACCACCTCCAATATTCTTTTATGATAGTGATCTATCATTAGCAATTTATTCTTTGAATTAATTAATAATGCCAATATCTTATAAAAGGATGATAGAATAAACTGTAAAATCATATTAATTTCAGTTCAACTTTTCTAGAGAAATAAGAACATCTCAGGGAAGATAATCTAGATAAAACCACATGGACAGAGACATAAAGCATTTGGTCAAGGGGGTTCCTTAGATACTATAATCGCCCTAAAAAACAATTTCTCATGAGTTTGAGAATATCCAAGCTAAGCAAAGATGGCTGTTAGGGGCTGAATTGCGTCTTCTTAAAATTCATATGTCGAAGCTCTAACCCCTAGTAACTAAACCCATGTAAATAAGTTGGTAGATAGAGCCTTTTAAAAGGTAACTGAATTAAAACAAAGCCCTGAGGGTTGGCCCTAAACCTATCTGACTACTGTCTTTATAAGAGGAGATTAGGATAGAGAGAGAGAGAGAGAGACATCAGAGATGCGTGCTCACAGAGGAAAGACTACGTGAGGACATAGCAAGAAGGTGATTGAGCTTGGATTTCCAGCCTTTGGAATTGTGAGGAAAAGCATCTCTGTTGTTTGAACCACTCAGTCTGTAGTATTTTGCTATGGCAGCCATAGCAAACTAACACAATGGCGACTTCTGCCTCCTTAGTCATAAAACGTTCTTTTCAGTAGAGAAAAAACATCAATTAATAAGGCCATAAATTTTAAATAAGAGGTCCCACTAGCTTCAGAAACAATCCTCTGGAAGCTTTTTCCATTAGGATCCAGCAGTGGTTTTAACTGTTGAGAACTGTATCTATCTATCTATCTATCTATCTATCTATCTATCTATCTATCTATCTACCTACCTACCTACCTACCTACCTACCTACCTACCTATCTAATTATCCATCTAGGATTCTTCAAAAGAGAAAGTTTTCCCTAAAAGGGAAGGAAAACATATAAGGGCTTGGCAAAGAAGTTTTTAAAATTCCAGAAGCTTCATCTTGAGGCAAGACATAGAATCAGTAAAGACTGATTTAAACTGTTCAGATCTCCTCTCAGGATGCTGATATATGCCACTGGACCATAAGCTCCTTGGGAGAGGAAAAGTGTCTCCCAACCCCTTCTATCTCCAGCTAGGACTGTGCCCTATAAGCACATAAGAGCATGCCACACATGCCTGATGAAATTAACTAATATCTGCAGAGCTTCTTATGGATGTGTTTTATGGAGCTTACAAAAACATTCTCAAATGATGTATAACATGTTTCCCTCAGGATTTTAAGAGTCACCAAACTCAGCAAGTTCTCTCTCCACAACTCTGGCAAGGACAGAATCCTGCGTATCTCCTGTAACATACACTTAGACTCTTGTCACCAATCATCAGATGATAAATGATAAAGTAGCATTAACCCTGAAGATACGAGACCCTTATACTCTTGAGAGCCACTGAGTTAAATTGGTTTCATCAGGATTATAGTGGTTACTGAACCCCTTTAACCAAATGTTTCTGTCTCATTCATATGGTTTTAATATGGTTTTAACCAATTGCAAGGTTATTTATAAGTTTGCAACTCCCAAGTCGAGTTATAAACTGTTCAGATTTAAGTAAATCCAGTTGTGTGGCAGCTCAACTTCTACTTATATGTGGTTTCCAACTTTTTATTTGTGTACAGAGGCATGATGCATATTTGTTCCCAAATATGCTCTGATTAAGTATTTGTTTTAATAATAAATTCACAAAATTCCATTGTAAAATTATACAATCTCCTATTAAAACTGAACGTGATTTAAAAACTGGCAAATTTTATCTCCACTTAAACCACTGGCAAAACTTTATTATTCTAACATTTATCATATGAACAGAGTGTCACAATAAAATTAATGACCGGCTAAGCAAATGTCTTTGTCCAAAAAATTGTTCTGGGAATTCTATTTGTTCAAAATCTAGGTACTTGATTTCAGATACCTATTTAATTTACAGTATGTACTTTCTAATATTGTTTGTGGAAACAGGTACAGTTTATTCAAGTTAAAGACCTCAAAGCTATATAAACCAGGAATGAACATTTTCTTAAAATATATACCTTCTCTTTCAATTTCAGCTGTCAAACAGATAGACTTAAAGATTGTTTTTCCCCTCAAAACATAAACACAAAAAATGGAAAAAATGTAAGGTATTACCACCAAGCATTTGTTTTAATTTTTGAGATATACAAACATATCACATCTCCTAAGAAATTTTGCTATAATTTAAAGAAATGTGTATATGACAAAAAATGGCATATATCTTAAAAAGAAAAATAGAGGACATGAGAAAGCTTTAGTGCTAGAAGAAACTGTAAGGGCTTCTTCGTTCAGAGCACAGAGATTAGGACACTCACCCAAAGTCCCACAGCCCACCAGTAACAGATCTAAAATATGTCTCTTAGTCTCTAGATTCCCAGTCTCCTGCTCCTGCCACTGAACCACTCTGCATCACACGTGCCCCTTACAAACTGTGCTAGTCCCTGATTATTTCACCTGCAAAATGGAGAAGCTGAACTAACTTATCTCTACATTTTCTTCCAGATCTGAAATCTTATGATTCTATGATACACAACTGTTTTGCTCCTGAGACCTAGACTGCAGCACACACTAGTAAAAACTCTTTGGCACATCGTAAGAAATTTTTGAGCAAATATTCATATTCTTGAGGAAACCGCTCAAAGATAATCCATTTATTAAACAAGCCTACCAAATCATGGTGACACTTAGCCAAAAAGCATTTATTTGCTAAAGCATTTATTCTGAAATTCCATCTCTCCCATAGCAAAAGTGATAGAAGGGAAGGGATGCAAAGGCAGGGGAAGGCAAAGGACAGAGGCAGGCAAAATTAGAGGGAAAACATTTAAATCTAAAGTATGTAAATATGGTTCTATGTCCTTGGTTTGGAATCCATTATGGTGACACTAGCACAGAACACACCCCTTTTTGTCTGAAAGCAAAGTAACATAAACGCAAAAATTGCTAGTAAGAAGAGGACCTCTCTTCAGAAAAAAACTAACTCCTACGTGTCAAGATTTTGCATATTGTACTGTTATCCTGCTCTAGGAAACCGGAAGTACTAATAAGGTGAAGGGAAGTCACAAATGACTTGTAAAATAAAAAATGAAAATAAAAATAACCCAAGACTATGTCTGATTATTTGTGGAAGAAGCTTTCTTTAATATTAAGTAAAATTGAAATTTAGAAACTAGTATTAACCAGTGTTACCCCAATAAACTTAATTAAAAAAAAATTTAGAAACTCATTTCATGAAAATTAAAAAATTATTTTAAAACTGTCATTTTAAAAACGAGTTTTAAAAAGGAAGAAAATATTTAGGACCCTATTCAAAATAGTACTCCAACATGGCAACATTACAAAGGACAAAAGATAGTGTCCAACTGTGGCGATATGTGTTAATTGTACGGTTTTCCAAAGATGTGGGAGAACTGATATCAATTACAGTATAATTACCATTACTTCCAACAGAGTTAACATGTAGTTACCACGAAATAACATACAATTAACTGGTGTCACATTGCACACCAGACTAAATAAGATACAAATTAAAAATTCCCAAATGTAGCCATAATACTCTTCTATCTCTTAAAAAAAATAAAACAACAACTTTTCTCTGATAATGTCACAGCACTTTTCAGGAATTAGTGTAATTATTTCAAAGAGAGAGAAACAAGATATATAGGTTAGAAAGAATTAATTTTAGCTATACAATGAAAAACTGCACAGGGAGAGAGATGTATAATAGCAACAAAATTTAAACTTAGTAACCTAAAGCTGTTTAAATAAAATTAGAATTTTCCTCATGTTTCTCTCAGTTCCTGAGAATCAGACAGCTATATTTTAAAACCAAGTCCAAGAATGTTCTTAGTTTTTACCGATACCTAACATTTAAAAAATATATTTATTAAACACTGAACACGAACCTGCTTTAGTGGTGCTACACAGGGACACAGGAAAATGAGTGAGGCTCAGTCAAAGAAGACAGCTTACACAGAATTTTTCGTTATTAGCTATGTGAAGTGGTAAATTGAGTCTCAAAATGCACAATTTCTTTATGAGGAGGTGAACTGAAGGGACAAAGAATGCTATAGTTAAGTTTGAAGAATTAAAATTCCTCCTTGGAGGAATGTCTCAAGTCAGCAACAACAACACAGGATGCCTCCACATACTGCATTTGAGAGGGGCACGTGTGGGAACACGTACAAGCCAAATGCTCATCTAGGTTTAATTAGAAGAGAACTGAAAATGGCAGGGTGTGATGCTGTGAAGTTGATGAGAGGACAAAGGGAAAGTAGCTGTATTTAAAATACAGCTACAGTATATCTGCTATATCCGTTTCAAACATCTGGGCTTCCAATTATTTATTGAACTCATGTGTAAGAGTTATTTGGGAATACTGCAAACTGTTAAAGAATAGGAACATGCAAACTGCTTTGTAAAATGCAGGGTTGAACTCTTGCTAAAATCCGGAACAAATGGGTGAAAACTGCTATGAGATTATTATCTTTCAGGAAATGTGTGAAAACCATGAAGAGGTTAATATACTAAGAATAAATTTTGTAAACAGCAGGCTATTAACATAGCAGACAATATTTTATTAGAAACTTATGTTTTGCATATTTTTGAAGATTTAGCTAATTTCCTGACTTTTTTTTTGTATATAAATGCTTATTTGAGATTAAAAGAGGCTACAAAAGACTACACATCTTCTTTGAAGATTATATAAGCATATGCATAGACCCGCAAAGCTTTCAGGGCAGTTCGTACCGTATGTAGTCAATATTTTCCCTTTTTCTCTGAACATGAAGCTCAGGAATAGATGCATTACTCTTGCACCCAGTTTTATGTTCTACTCTATTAAATTCATGACCCTTTTGTTAGGCTCTGAGGGAAACCAAACTGGTTAGGAAGGATGACAACAGAACAATGATGGGTACATCATTATGTCATGTTATTTCCTCTTGTTCCCACATCACCGCTGCATTCCTCTGATTATTGCAGCCTCAAAAAATGTGCTGATCACTGTGTGTGTTAGGCGACACTGCCAGCCCCGAGAAGCTAATATCCCAGATAGAGTACATTATGCATGTGATGTAAATGAGATATGTGTTTGCCATGTACCGGCTGTTTGTCATCAGAGAGCCGGCAAACAGGCGGACGGGTGCAAGTGCTTTTATTCCCTTCCACTGTGTCCACGAATGGAAAAAAATTTTTTGTCACGGCTGACCTTAATTGGCACAAATTTGAAATATTTCCATCTAAAGTATATTTGAGGTAGAGCTTTTTATTCGTTGTCATTCGTTAGAAAAAATAAAAGGTTTGTCATCTCCACCTTCAGAAATCAGATATCGAAATGCAGTTAATTATAGGTCATAATATGAGGGCAATGACTGCACCAGCTTTATTTCTCGAAAACTCAGAAATTAGTCTTCAGTTTTTTGTTTCAGCACCAATTTAAATATCAAGATAATAACAGCATTGGAGCTGAATTTACGATTTATTTATCAAATTAGAACTTGGTCTTATAATTTCAAATTTGGGAATTAAATAATAAGATATTAAAATTTGGAACCTGATTTCCTGGTCTAAAAGCAAGGGTTCTGATGAAACTAAACAGTCTTTCCTGAAGAATGAGGGATGATGTTTAGACTACAGTTAAAATTTTCTAAACGAAATAAAAGTGATAACTCCAAGGGTTCTTTTACTGGACCATCAATAAACAAACACGTATTTATTCCTAATGCTGGAGCAGTTGCTCTCCTTGTCCCTCTCCATCACCTGCCTACACAAAGACAACCCTAGAAAATTAACCAGAGCAGGATACGAGGCAGAGAGATTATCTACTCGATCCCAGAGATTGTCTAATGAACATTAACTACAGTGGATTTGCACAGTCTCAAGGAAGAAAAGGTATTCATAGAACAAATAATTTTCCATGTGAACATTATATTTCCATGTGAACACTGAATTTTTAATGGTACTTTCAGACCAATTAATGACAAGAAAAGATTACAAGTATAACAATATACAAGGTACAAAAGTTTTAAGATTATAGCTCTTATTTAACTCTACTGCATATATTTGAAACAAAAGAGAGCATAACCTAAAACAAAACTAAATCTTCTTTTCACTGATTAAATTAAATTCACATCTAAATTTATGAGTAAGATTTTAGTTTTCCATAGCTGAAATGACCAAAAGAATAGCAAAAGAAAAAAAAATGCTAATAGGGCTGGCCAGCCTTCTCGCCTACATCTGGACTAGCATATTAAAATTTGTAATTTATATTCAAGTTGTGGATTGTTTTCTTTTTGGTAATATGATATGAAGGGCAGGGTTATTAGATCACTTAGGCCAAATAAACATACAAGTTTTAATATAATTATAATCTATTTAAGTACTGTTTGGTTTAAAATATTAGTTTTCCCTTGAAGACCAGCTAATATAGTTACAGTACTCACCCTTTGTACTTTAAGTTGTTTTAAAATTCATTGTCCATTATTCTAAAGAATCACATACTTTTCCTTCTGGATAAATCGATTTGACTACATGACTCAAACTATACTTTGGTATAGTTTCACTTGAAGATAAATCAGTATCTTCAAATATCACCTGTAGATCATTTTTATCTCAAGTTACCTTTTAAAAATGATATGATTATAGAAATTATTCTGGAAAGCTAGTTCATACAAAGCCAGGTGAAATTCATTAACTCACACAGCGTTGTGATCTCACTGTATTGTGCTGATCAGTAAATCTATCTACATTTAGCTGATTCTTAGTCCTCAGCTAATTCTTTGAGGAAAAAAAAAATAAATGTTTCCTATACACTCCAGAGATCTTTGGTACAACAGACCTGATTTACTTCAAATAGACTTCACTTCCTTTCCACATCCTCTCCTTCCCACCACCACCCACAAAGTTGATAAACAAAAAATTGTTTTATTTATGGAAAAAAAGTGATGACATGCTACTTATTTATGTTATCAGCCTAAGGCAGCTTTGAGCTCTCCCCAATCCAATGAAACAGGAGGCAGGAGAGAAACAGCATAAAACTTTCCCTCCCAGCAGAAATCACTGACTCCGTTACCCTGCTTTTCACACAATAAAAATGGCCTATACTTAGTCTCGCTAACCACCAGCATCTTAAAAACTGTGAAGTCCTTCTACACACTTATGTCATTTGTAAGGCATAATCATCATAATTTTACAGAATATATTGAGGCTCAGTAGGAGTAGAGACTTTCCCGAGATCACACAGATAGTAAGAGTCAGAGATAAACCTAGAAGACAGGTTTCCAGATTTGAAACCCAAGCTGAATTCCTTCTACTCTTGCACAGCTTAACTTAATGAGTCTTTTTTTTTTTAATTTATTTATTTAAATTAGTTTCAGGTATACAGTACATTGGTTAGACATCTATGAAGTTCATAAAATGACCTCCCCAATTGCTCCCTCCCTCCTTTGGCCCTCCACCTAGCCATCATATTAATGCTGACTGCATTCCCTCTGCCCTGCTCACCATCCCCGTGACCACCTATCAGCTACTAATTTGTACTTCTTTAACCCTTCACCCCATTCTCCCAGCCTTGACTCAGTTTTAGGTACAGGTCATGAAATCAGGAAGATTAGGAACCAAGCTGGTTTCCAAAGCCTTGTAAGTCAGTATATTTTATAAATTTAACTTCTGAAGGTAGCTGTTCAGGTCTAAGACCTGAACTTTACTGCATTGCCATTTAAATAAATAAAGCAGCGTTAGATTTTGAATAAATTTGGACTGGTTGTCTCTCTGACCCCCCAGGCTATGCACAAGATTGCAGTGAGAATGGAAGATGAGAAGTCAAAGAGGAGGGAAGGAAGAAAAGAAAAAGAGAGAAGAGGACGGGTAGGGGAGAAGATGGGAGAGTGATGGGGAGCGGGGTAAGGAGGAGGTTAGGAAGAGAGAAAGGAAAAGAGAGAAAAATACTCTCATACATAAGGATGCAGAGAGAGAGAGAAGTACAGACTGCCAAAAACTGATCAACCACCTCCAGAACAGAAGACAGGAGAAAGCGGCATGAGGCAGAGTAACAGAATGGCTAAAAGAGAATTCAAAATTCTTTTAACTAAGGTTTAATAAGAAGCAACTCTCCTATAATGTGAATTTCTTCTGTCTGAGGAAGGCCAGATACACACTCAAGCATAGACAGACGCAGAAGAAAATAAATTTTTATCCCCATAAGAGTAACTGCTTTTTCTAATGTCTGGTCTCTAGCCACAGGCAAGCAATCAACGAATAATGACTAAGCATTTTAGGCTCAGTGTTAAGAGTAAGATATGGGCTCTTCCTTCAAGTTCTCAATAATAATAACCTAAGTGTGTGGCGCAGTGGAAAATATAGAATTTACATAGAGAAGAGCTGGTATTTGAACCTAGAGTTACCTCCATGATTCTTGGTGTTTTTGTTTTTTAATCTGTAATGAAGGATAATAATAGATAACAATAATCTCTCTCATAATATTTTTATAAAATCAAATGAGAGTTTTATATAAAAGTATTTATCATCCACAAATGCCTATCAATTAAGGTGAATTATTTCCAATTTTAATTTGGGTTTATAATCCTATACCACCCTGAGGTTACTCCCACCGAGATGAGAATCACTGAGCAGTTGCTTCTATAGTTTCTATTTAACAAGCAGGATGACTGTCCGCAAGCTTATTTATATGGAGAAATACACTCAATTTATCCCAGCCACCACTACCATTCTTCTCTCTCACCTCTCTCTCTCTCTCACACACACACACACACACACACACACACACAGAACTTTGGGCTAAATTTGCTGGCCAGGCATTCAAGGCTTCCATCATCTGAACTCTGCCCCTTCTATAACCCAGAGCCTATCCCTCTCCTGAATGAACCATCATCCAGCCATTATTCCCTATATGAGGTAACCCATGCCCCATCTAGGCTTATGCTAGGATCTTGCCTGCTTAGTCTTCTCTGCATACCTATCCTGCCTGTCCTTTCTTTGAGGCATTTTAAGTCTTTCCTGCTCCACAGAACCCCTCTTTCCACTTCGGTTATTGATTTTCATGAGTTTAATTACCCTTGCAACTCCCTTTACTCATTTGGCACTTGGACCCCACATTGTCAGGTTCCCTTTTATGTATCTGTCCTATCTCGCAAATCAGACTATAAACATAGTCTTGAGGGCAGAAAGGGACTGGTCAATATTTCTCTGAATCTCAAGCATCTACCCCATGCTTCATGCATCAGATGATGAGCACATCTACCTAATGTCCTGTTATATCACATGGTCACAGACAACAAGGGAACCAGAAGAACATTTGTTTGCATCTACCTTACTATATGTACATTATCGTATTTAATTTTTCCACAATCTTATACAGTATATTCATTATATCTACCTTCTAAGTGCATAATCAAAGGCACAGAAAACTAACAGGCCCCAGGTGACACAGCCAGTAATGGTGTTAAAGTGAGAAGATCACCAATTAGTTTGTAAAGCTGAGTTTTGGACTTAGATGTAACTGATTTAAAAGTGTCCTATATGAAAGAAAATCATCAGTGTCTTGCCTAAACCTGGGGGGATCATTTTACAACAATCACCGTCATAGTCTAGAATAAGAAAAACTGAATTTATTACTGCTTCTCTAGTAGGAATGCTACTAAAGTTAGACAACTCATAGTTCTTGATAACCTGACATGATTTTTAACATAAGAGTTCACTACAATGTTTCTTTAGAGAAGATGTTTGCCTTCTTGTCTTCATTTTACAGATGGGAAACTTGAAATTAATTTTAATATTAACATCTGCAGTATTAACGTAGGCAAGACAATCACAAACTTACTGTTTCTCTTTTAATAAAATTTACGTTGACTCTCGATACAAGAAGAAAACAATTTTAGAGTGATCTTCTTCATTGAAAACGATGGGGAACTCACAGCCTAGAAAGTTTAGGGAACTAAAGCTACTGAGCGGTATATTTTACAAGATGTCCTCTGTGTTATTTCAGAACCAATAACGTTGACATCAGTTATAAAAATATATAAAGGGCAAATCAGGGTTGCACCAAAAATAAAAGCAAGCATTTCCATCCATAGTAGGAAGACAGCACTTTGGGAAATCCTAACCTTAGTTGCAAATGTCAAAGATAGCAAATTAGATCTTAGCTAAAAGTGAACTTCTTCCAGAGTGCTCCCAATGGCACATTTTTGATAACCAGATTTAAGACAATGCTAAGAAGGAAACAATGATGGAAAGAATGCATGAAATACATCTATGTGCAGAGCTTTCATATACACTCTCCATACCTAGCCTTGTGACTACATGGTGAAAATAAAAATAATCAAGTGTATTAGTACCTAACTCCATGCAGAGAAGAGAGTACAATACATACGAAGATACTTACACAGACATACATATATACACTGTTATAGAGACCCATACATACCAAGATCAACACAGACATACTGACACAGAGATTCAGAGAACGATGTAGACATGGACCCACAGACATACTTACAGACATACGAATCCAGATAGACAGCCACACATTCAAATAGACACACACACACACAAAGAGATACTGACAAATACACAGGCACACTCACAAATGCATACAGTCAGACAGACACACAGCTGACATCCACTCCCACAAATATAAATAGACTCATGGACAGACAGACAGACACACATATGTACACATGTACACAGGTAGCAAGTACACAAGTAGTCAGATTCAGAGATAGAGAGTTATGCACAGGGAGAAAAGATTCACACAGACGGACATACATAAGAACTCACACAGATTTATACCCATAATGAGAAAGACACACATAAGCACTCAGAGATGCACACACATAGATGCACACAAACACATACACACACATGTAGAATCATAGTTAATGATTCATGCACACAAACACATACACACACATGTAGAATCATAGTTAATGTGTGATGTATACTTGTATTCAGGGCTCACCAGACCACGTGGGCAGAGGTTAGCACTGGGGAGGAGAGTGAAGACTGCCTGCTATTGTGGAAAGAATGTGAGATTTGAAAATAGGGACTTTGAAGAGCCTCAACTTTGACACCACCTGTGTGAATGTAAGTAAACGATTTGAGCTCTTTGAACCTCATCTTCATCTGTAGAAGAGGAATGATAAAAATTATGACTCTAAGAATGGCTTTTGTGATTATGTATGATAATAAATTTTGAAAAATGTTTTTCAAACAATTAAAAAGACTGATACATTGGTGATTGTTATGTTCCTAAAACTGCAACTGGCAAAGAAAGCTCTTAGGAAGAATGAAAGTTATTATCCTCCACTGCTATAAAAGCTTAAGCAAATCTTAAAAAAAAAAAAAAAAATTCAGCTCTAAGAAACTAAACTTTCACATAAAATATAAGTACAGAAAATTCTGTTACTGGCATTAACTTAAATCAGCTAATATTCTATTGAGTGCCTACTGTGTGTCAGGCATGCTGGAAAAATGCAATGTTCCATTTAACCAAATATTTTGATTAGTCAAGTAATCACATATAATATCACACTTGGCATCACTATTGACAAAGATTATAATACAATATAAGCAGCACTAAGACTGAATTTAGCACTTTGAGACCATATGATGCTTCAAAGTCACCAAAATAAATATCTTAGGAGCAACTTATTATGATTCTGTAAGAATGGAAATCGACTGAGAGATTTTTATAGGGTCTCCAGACATTCAAGGAAAGAGAAGAAATTATCAGGGCCCTGACTCCCAGAGTAAAGGTCCCTGAGAAAAATTTTCAGGATGTACGGAAGCCAACATCTGTGGAATGGGATGCCAGAATCCCCAGAAAATCCACAGTTTTCAGGCAAAGCACCTTCCCCCTAGCTTAGGGAAATCCAGGTGGGTCCTGTTTCCCAAAGGCAAGCAGAGAGTAAAATACAGTGTGTTTTCAACTGTATGTTTCTTTGAGAAGTCTAAAAATAAAAATCTAGACAGACTGTTAGACTTAGGAGGAGGTACTCTGCCTCAAAGAACTTTCTGAAAATTAAGGACAGTAGTTTATAATCTACTCAGCCTCTCTTAGGCTGTATTTTAAACTGAATCTAACTTTGTTCAAGTTCTACTTGAATTTTTTAAAAATATAATTTGTCATTTTAATAATCTCATTCTTATCTTTAAAACTCTGTAATCAAATGACTTCAAACTTAATATTTTGTTTCAATTGAGAATCATAACTATATTTTTCTTTAATGTGCATTTTTTTTAAAAAAGTGAAAAATTCCTGATAACATGTGTTTTAAATTTTCTATAACTCAGATATTTTTAAATTATATAGAATATTGAGTGGCCGTGTAGGTGGAACTGATTCAATTTGGAGGTTGAGAATTCTTCTGGAATATTTAATAAATTTTCTTATGTAGGGTGATACAACCTTAAGCCATTTGACACGAAATTTGTAACACATCCTTTCTCTGCATATCGGTTGTCTTTCCACTGAAAAAGTCTGCTTCTGCGACAATAGGACAGGTTCTAAGCTCAGGAAGGGTAGGATTGCAAAATAATCTAAGGCGGATTTAAATAAATTTCAAACGAAGCTTCCCCTACAGACATGCTCTTGGAAATCCTACATAAGAGAAAGGCATGGATTTTTTTTTTTAAAAGGCATAGTCCTAGAAACTTGCCTTATAGTTTCCTGATTAATTTCCGAACAACTGAGAAACTGTATTATTATTCACAGATGCAAACACTGAGGCTCAGAGAGGTCACAGAGCTAGTGAGTGATAGATAGAACCAGAATCTGAAGTCCAGGTCAGTCTGACTCCAAAACACACATTCTTTTCACTTTTACAAATTTCTCTAAAGTTCTCTCCTATTTCTTCTTAAAATATAGTTCAGATTAAATGTGTCCCATCTATAAACACCATTAATGGCTCACAATGATCTATAAAAATAAACCTGAACTAGCCACAGCGATAATCTATTACAAACTCCCTCTCTACTGATTATATGTCGGGCAGTGGACAAGGCCTGGTACATGGATTATTTTATTAAATAACCACTGCTTGTGCTTAGAAACTATGAATATGCTCATTTCTTAGAGAAACTTGGACAGTCTTGACTTCAAATCTTCTGCTCTTATCCACAACCTTAATCAAGGGAAGCTAGAAACAAAGAAAGGAAGGGGGAGACGAGGGGGCGGAGGGAGGATCTGAAGGAGGGGGAGGGAGGGAGAGGAAGAGAAGGAGGGAGAAAGTAGAAGGAAAGGAGAGTGGGGAGAGAGGGAAACAGAGAGACAAAAGGAGGGAGATACAGTGAGAGACACACAGAGAGAGGAAGACAGAGAGACAGTGAGAGAGACAGAGAGAACAGAGAAAGAGGAAGGAAGGGAGGAAATATTTATTATGAGGTATTAATTTAGTAAGTAGTAAAGCCAGGATTTAACCCTGGTTACTATTTCACTACATATATCCAATACTGTGCTTTGTATATAGTAAGGACTTAGTTAAAATGTAAGGGGATTGAAAAAAATGTGTGTTCATGGGACAAAGGAAAAATGCACTGTCAGTCACAATACTCTAAGACAAAGAAAGCTAGGTAAAAATAGATGGGTCTAAAAGATAAATGAGAAGGTCTGTTAAGAAAATCCCTGCAAAATTATCATAGTTCTCTAACTAAATATTATAGAAACATTCTGGAGTATGTCTCAAGCTTTTATGAGGACCCGTAGGAGAAAACACATGTTTCTCCTGAGAAACTGTTCTACTCATACAGCAGAAATACTTGTGACACACTTCCTTTTGCTTGGTTACCAGGAAGCTCACAATCATCTCTAGCAATCATGTAAATATGTATGACAAAATTTTTTATGCACTTATCTTATCCCAGCTTTAATTAATTTACCTTATTTTCCTACTTTTAATTTTCTTTCCCACTATTTCCTCTCTATTCAGTTTTTATCTTGTTTTAGTATATGTATCACTGCAAATCACCCAAAACTGTTCATGTATGAAGGTAAGGTATAAATTTAAGCAATATAATTTAATTAACGGTTTTCTCCTTAATTCAAATAGAACAAAACCAATAATCATTTCTAAATGTTTACACTGATCAGTGAAGGCTGTTCTTAAGTTAAGGCGAAGGCAATTAAAACCCACACTGCATGTGTATGCACCGTATGATCTAGAAGAGCATGTATGCAAAGAGTCCCCCGCTGGCAATCTCAAAGGCCTTTTCGGAGGGTCCGCTAGACCAAAAATATTTTCATAATAATACTAACACATTATTTGTCTTTTTCATTCCTCTTCTTTTACAAACTACATGGCCTTGTGATACAGCAAAAGATTGAATGCAGATGCAGATAATGAGAATCAAGCTGTCTTCTACTTAGTCAGACATCGAAGAGATTTAGAAAAACATATAACAAAGCTATTCTTCTTACTAGTTTTTTTTATTTTAAAGACTATACTTAATATTCAAAACTTTTATTTATATTAACATGTAATGGGTTTATTATTGTTATTTTCATATAACTACATAAATATTTTTAATTCTTCAGATTCATTATCTCATATGATAAATACCGATAGATGTATCCCATATAAATAAAATCTCGTTGGGGTTTTTAATAATTTTTAAGAGTGTAAAGGGGCCCAGAGTTGTGAACAGCTGATCTAGAAAGATTAAGAGATCAGATCTGGAAAAATTAAGGGTTAGAAAGTACCTGCCATAGTGGGAGGTTAGGTCTATAAAGTCCTTATTATTAGTAAATTTGTTTCATATACACCCAAACCAACAACTCTTTATGCAAAGTTATTAACTGTGATGTATTAAATTTTAACCTTCCTACTGGGAAATCCATTCGCTGGGCATGGCATTTTGATATAAGTCACTTGTAAACAAAACTAAAACTCTATATTTGCTCTATCCCCACCCCTATTCCTAGGAAGTATCTTGAACCTGGTAAACTTATATAAATTCTCACCATTCTTTCCATTTAACGTGCAGAGAAGAAAGGAACCAAACAAGTTTGTTGTTGATTTTTATGAATTAGATCTTAAACTTGTAGCTAGGCAACCAATCAAGTAGTCCTGACAACAGAAATAAAAGGAACTTAATGATTATATTCAGCCAGGAGCCTATACACAGCACTGCACAGTTGCCCAATGTTATTGGTTCAAATGTAAAATCTAAAATTAATATAACTTACACTTTTTAATAATTTTATAGCATTTTGATCTGTGTATCCTGTTTTAGAAAAACACTATCACAAGTATAAATATAGCTATCTCTTTCAAAGAAATATGCATGAAGCATATATAGTTCGGTAGACCTCTTTAGCTCATGATTTTAGCCTTCACTTCATTAAAATTGATGTTTGAAACTCAGATGCAGGTCTTCTTTTAGATTTTAAGTAAAATCGCCCTGTCTATCTCGCAGAGATGTAGAGAACAAATGAGATGTCAGAGGAAATGCTGGAATACAGTGATCTAGACCTGGTCTTAGTTTCCTAAACTGCAAAACAAGGGTAGTATTATATCCCTGAATTTGGAAAGGTTCAAGAGAGACAATATATGTGATAACAATTTTGAAACACAGAAGCACTATAAAAATATTTCTTGTCATGATGTGAGAAGTACTACTAAATGTTCTTTAAAAACCAACAACTGTTCTGCTTTGCAAATGAGGATGTTAAAATTATATATATTTTTTTTTTAGCATACTGTAAAATG
Organism: Pteropus medius; assembly: GCF_902729225.1. Lineage (NCBI taxonomy): Eukaryota > Metazoa > Chordata > Mammalia > Chiroptera > Pteropodidae > Pteropus > Pteropus medius. The sequence goes on along the minus strand of NW_024353906.1, from coordinate 1,630,336 downwards.
TCTAATATGTCCACATCCCTCTCAGGACAAGTTGTTGTTATCTTGGGAACAGGTTGACATAGAAAAAAAGCACTGCAGTTGAACACGTTAGTCAAATGCTCACAAAAAACAACCATCCTGATTAATCGGCACTAGGTGCTCCTTTAGAAACAACGAAAGCTCACTAGTCATTTCAAACACACTTCACTAAATAATTTTTTCACAATCTCCTTTCATTTATTGTATGGCTACATTGATCATCTGTTTGAACTTATCCTGTCATGCAACAATGAATATCTGAATCAATTGTATAAATAACAAGGAGCTGTGCCAATTGACATCGTGAAATAGAAGATGTCCAGAATGTTTTCCGTTTCTAGTAAAAGGGGGCAGTATTACATCAGTGTAATACTGATATACTATTCTGATATTTTTGCAAAGTATGGTGAGGAGCAAGAATCTACACTTGCAGAAAAGGAACAACTGTTTTTTTGAATAAATAGAAATAAGCTTACAATGTGCTCCAGTGAGTAGATTATTATTTTCCTAGTTACTTGACTGAAAAAGTATCATTTTGGCATGAAAAATGCATATAGTTATCAAAAATCAGGTTAAGTATTTTCAAAAATCATGGATTGAAATTCCAATTTTCTGGAAATACATTGAAGACTATATTAAATTAATAGGAACAACAGCTCCCTAGCACACTAATATAATCAAATTTGAACATTATCATGTAGGCTGTGGCCCGATCCTAGCAGGTAGCTAGTATACACAGGTCATTCAAAGAATGAAAAAGAAAAATGCATACCTTCAGTTTGTAATAAGGTGCCTATTAGCTTCTTACTAACCTTCTATTCTATCCTAAGACATTTTGGCCCCAAGAAGCAATAGATTAATCCATTTATCATTGGACAGAATCAAAGAGTGAAAATTTAACAAAATTAACAACAGATTTGACAACCTGTCTAAGGTCTTAAAGAGAAAAAGGTCCTAATATTAATGGAGCATCTCCTATGCCAAATAAGTGCTCTACATATGTTTTTCCTCAAAGCAATCCTTCAAGGAAAGGATAATTATCTCTATTTTATAGATATGTTCATTGAAACTCACAGAGGTTAAGTAACTTACTTAAATAACAGCAAACAGCACAGGCTACTTCCAAGGTTAACCCTAGAAACTGAGACCCAGGATTAATCAACTCCAAAACCCATGCCATGAGGCCTCTAATTCCATTACTCCTCCAGGTCTAGCCATTACTTCTATCTTTTCATCTATATTAGCATCATTCAATCTTCTGTTTCCTGACTGGTTTCTTTCCAGAGCCAGAACCAATGGACGTCATGCCAAGGAACAATGACCTACCCAGACAGGTGAGAATCATACAGGAAACAGGGGGCTCAATGTTTTTCTGCTTCATAGTTCTTATTTTTACTCTCTCTTATTCCATCACAGGGTTGAAATTGCCAATGTAAAAAGTACTTTGGTATGTAATAGGCTTAAATACCTCATAGAAAATGAATTAATCTGGTACTATTCTATAAGCAGAAATACTACTAAGAATTAGGAAAGCTGAGATTTAGTTCCTGTTCTGTCATGAACCCACCATGTAACCATGATCGTCATTTTCTTTCTGTAGGTCTCAGTTTTTCCCATCTGTGAATTGAAGTGATTAGACCAGAACAATTATAATGTCCCCCCCCGCCCCCACCAACCCCCAATTCTTTTGCTCTACAATTTAATCCCACGAATATACTTCAGAGGCAGGCAGATGTAACAATAGTGTCCACGGTAGCTCACTTTACCACCCAATGAGGTCAAGCATTTTTCTTAAGAGATTCTCCTAAGATAAGGGTGACGACAGTTCAGGCTATATGTATATGAATGTGTAATCTGCCTATTTATGGGCAATTCTGATCAGAAGGTGATCTACTGGCTCCTCAAGATGATTAAGATGAGCAAAATAACTGGATTCCCAAGTTACATAATACCCATGCAGGAACATGCTGTAATCCATCACCATGTCAGCATTCAACTACCAAGAAGGTCAGAAAAGTTACAGAACATACTTTAAGACTCAGAAAGCCTACTCTGCTTTGCCTCTCTTCTAGCTTAGCTCTAAGGACGCTTAGAAGCATCCTATTTTAAATTCTCTGTATATTGTCATGACTAAAATTATATCATGGAGATGTCAAAACAACTAAATTTGGTAAGCTATTAGCCTACAATATCACCGAACTGTATTGGTACTACGGGTTGGAGATGGTTGGTGTTTTTGGTGTGGAAAGTTAAAACCCAGGGCAGTAACTTAGACTTCTGCTGGCAGGACACTCACAATCTATGCACAGAAGCTATGTTGACATGATGGAGCATAACAGCCCCCAAGGCGCCGTTACAGTCTATTGTCCCTACAATCTATATATTTAACAGACCCTAACTATCCTGTGATGCAGCCGACCAAAACAACTCCATTGGTGCTGTTCTGGCTGATGAGGTTAACAATGTTTCATTTTAAAGCACCAAAATAGGGATTACCCAATAAAGTGAAACACATGTAAACAAGTATTCATATGGATGTATATGAGATTCCATATGTGTTAACAAAGACATAAGCACCTCACACCTATGTAGTGTTTGCCTACATTTATGATATATATAAAGCATGTCTTATATACATCTAGGGCTACTAAATATCACATAAACACTCTACAGTGGACATTGTGATGCATTGCCCAGATCCCCCTTCAGAACTGAAAGATTTATTCCCTCGGCTGCAGGGGAGGTTGTCAGTAGTTCACCCTCAGCTGCTGGCATTGCCTCGGCTAAAGAGATTAACCTCATCCAAGGTCATGTCCCCTTCCCAGTGCAGTTCTCATCCAAAAACTGGTTGGCACATGTGTACAAAAGCTTACCCCTCCACCCAACTAAGACCTCAGACAGGTTGTCAATTCTGGGACAATTCTGAATGACTATGCGGCCTCGAAGCTTCATGTGGGGTTGGCTGAGGTCTTGTCCAATCCTGCTCCCGTCCTGTCCCTTCCCTTCCACAGCAGCAATCAGAAAGAGCCCTCCCTAGTAAATCTGCTTGTTAATCTCCATCTCATCGTCTGCTTCTCAGGAAACCCAAATCTGTGGCATAAGTCTTTGTAAAGAATGTTCCAAAAAAGAAAGTGACCAGGTAAGCTTAATAAATTATAAGGTTTTATGACAGCAATACTGTGAAAAATTCTCTAAAACTATATTATAGGTTATAAGAACAAATTCATAAATCTGATTTATGGATCCTTATATTTAAAAAAACTGAGATAATTCCAAAGTAGACAGTTTTTGAAGACAATTAAACTGAATTTGTCATAAATCCATTTCATCAATCTTACCGCACATTATATATTTACCCTCTTTGACCTCAAGAAAAATCTGATCCTCAGAAGAGAAACTAGTGTACTATGGAACCTCATAAAATTAAGATGGATATTTTGATTATAAGAGAGCCAAAGCTACCATCACAGGAGTCCTTTAATATTGTTCTTGATTTACTCTTCTGGCTGCAACTAATAAATATTGACTCTAGAAACAACAAAGCCTGCAAAACCACAAAATATATGTTTAAAACAGTGACAGTATTTGGAAGGGAGATCATGTTAAGGAGAGCTTATGAACACAATATCCCTGAATATAACGGATTTTTCCAGTGCTCCAAATTCAGCTTCACTAAAATCATCTACTGAGACAACAAACAACACTCCCTTTTACTAGGAAACCAAGGTTTTTCTGGTTCTGTAGAAGCCGCTTTGCCGCTTATCATTAGAAGCTCAGTTATATTCAGTTATATTTAGGTTGTTTACATTTATTATCATTATTTTCAGTCTTAACCTAATCTCTCGCCTATATGTATCTCTTGTATTATAATGCAAAAAAAAAAAGGCATTATTATTTCAGAACCTCAGACTTCTTCTCTCCAAATGAATTAAGTAAAATCAATGAGAAATACTTAAAACTAACTGTAGTATTTGAAGTTAATGGCATCTTAAGTTTGAACTTCAACTCCAACCAATAATACAAATTCAATAATCTAGAGTCACACTGATAGACAGATTCACTGCTGGAAGCAAGGTGTGTCCAGTACCAATTTACTATTAGGTTTAGTGCACACAGATTAGGATGCTGCTATTCTAAGCCTGCTTAATATGACAAAGGGGCTTTACTGAAAGAGTTGCTGCAACAATATTGAATGTATTTCTCATTTCTCCCCAAAACTAAAGGGCATATATACACATTCTATTTTAAATGTTCTCCATGTTAATATTCTAAAAAAAAATTTCTAGATGTATTTTTCAAAGAAATATTTCATTCATAACATTCATCAAAGGCTAATAATTTTTCATAATTTAACAATAAGTACGGCTATTTTAATGAAATTGTTTTTGTGTGTGTGTAGAATGAAGTTTCTGAAGTGGATTCATTCTAAATATATTTTATTTAGCCCAGTGGTTTTCAACTAGGGGTAATTTTGTCCTCCCTCCCTCAATAGAGGACATTTGGCAATGCCTGGAGACATTTTTGGTGGTCACAAAAGGAGGGAGTGCTATGGGGATCTAATAAGTAGAGGCCAGATTAGTGCCCCCATAGCAAAGAATTATAGTGTCAACAATGTCAATAATACTAAGGCTGAGAAACCGTGATCTAACTTAATAAATCTGAAGTTTCCATAGCTTTGTGGATCAACTCTTCAAACAGTTGGAAAGGAGTTTAACTAAATGAGTTGGCCAATACGCCAACATCTGAAAAATTTAGTTTCCTTCTGCTGTCCCTCCCACTATTGTATGAGGATGTCATATCTGTGACAAAACAGTATATTTGTTCCATATATTCAAAGGTCACCAATGATTCCGTTTAAGGTATGGCACACAAAAGAAAGTTCCTACTCTGTACCAGGAGCTGCACTAGGTATAGCCATATAATCTTATTACATTGTAACCCAGATTACTACCTTCATATTATAGATGAAGAAACTGAGATTCAGAGAGGTTAATTTACTTGCCAAATATCACACAGCTGGTAAGTGACAACCCAGTGACTACTATTCCAAGTGAGAATATTATATTTTTAAACTCATTGATACTTTCTCATATATGCAAAGGAAATTTCTGAATCACTAAGGGTTCTTACTACTTGAGAAAATTTCTGAATCATTAATGGTAGTTAATGGGGTGAGGAGGGTAATTAGCTTTTCACCTTGTATTTTTCTGTATTATTAGAATTTTCAGTAAACATACATTACTTTCACTTGAAAACTAATAAATAAAAAAAGACTCAAATCACTGATATCTTTCTCAAATTAATTTTAGGATTAATCGTTAACAAAACCGTAAAGTGGGAGAGGATCCTTGGCACACGTATTCTCTTGTAATAATCCAATTTCCCATTCAGTAACTCCATGCCAAAACTCGCTTTCCTACCCAGATCCCAAAAAAGGATCTTATAAAGTTATTTACATTGATTAAATATGCTATTATTCTCTGGTGTTCCCACTAAGCAGAAGACAGCATTGTAGGTCAAAAGAATGACTTTGTGTTTATCTTTAATATCAGAGTAGTAGAAGAGCTTTAGGGGCAAGGCTTTTCTTCTCTGTCGTCCTGAACTCTCACTCTCTATGTGGCATTCTATTCAGGCAGTTCTTAAAGAAGGGCCTTGCGAACCCACTGCCAAGGATGGAGCACTTAATGGAGGAACGAGTCACTTAATTGATTGAACAGATCCAGTGATTGGCATGTGCATGACAAGTCCCACGTATATAAAAGTTTACAGTTTAACAGGCACCAAAAGACCCACCATTCCCCTAGACGGTCTCTCTCCCACTTGGATCTGAACCTCCTGCCAAAAGGATTAATAAGGCAGGGGTTCCAATAGTGATCAATTTTAAATATTATATATGTTAATATTTCTCTATTAATCTGACATAATATTTTATACATATAAATGTTAACATCAGTATTAATGATGTTAATTATTTGTTAAGCTTTAGGAAGTCAACACTTCCAGAGGCAAGCTTCTTAATCTGAGTGAAGACTCTGAGATTCTTGTATCTGGGAGATCTGGGAGACAAGCTTCGAGAGTTTCATCATACTCCAATCCCTTCCAAACCCTTCTCAGCTCCCTATTCCCCAGTTGTCTCCTGGAGTGCCCGAAGAATATAGATCAATCAAAGATGAGAGGTTGATTCGACATGAGTAATGGCTCTATATCACACTACGACAGGTTGAATTGTGTTTCTCAAAAAATATACTGAAGTCCTAGCCCTTTGTACCTGAAATGTGACCATTTGAATATAGGGTCTTTACAGAGATAATCAAATTAAAATAAGGTCGCACTGGATTAGGATGAACCCTAAATCCAATGACTAACTCCTTTTAAGAAGAGGGAAATTTGGAGACACAGGGACACAATAGAACAGCCACATGAAGAAGGAGGCGGAAATCGGAATGATGCAGCAACAAGCCAAGGAATAGCAAGGATTCATCAAATAATCAGAATTTTTCACCCAATGTACTACAGAAGCCTCTCAACTCATCTCCCTATTTCCATCCTTAACCTCCTGTAGTGCACCATCATGAATGATGCAGAATGATCCTGTTATATGTAAATCATATCATACCACTGCCCTGGATAAAACCCATCTCGGAATTCCCATCACTCAAGAGTGCAAAGCCTTTCCAGGGCCTGCAAGGTCTAACATGCTCCATCCTACCGCTTTCCCTTCCTTCACGCCGCCCTGGCCGCACGGGCCTCCTTGTCGCTGGCCTACATACACTCTGAGGACCTCTGTGCTTATGGCTCCTACAGCCTGGCTGCCCTTCCCCCTGCTCCTCAAATGGCCTGCACCATGTCTTGATTCTTGTCTCTACTCAGCATCTCTTCCTCAGAGTCCTTAAACCAGCTCATCTGAAGGAACAACCCCTTCTCTCCCTATTCCCTACACTTGGGGAATCTATCTATCTTTTGGCACTTGTTCACCTCCTAATATACTGACATTATCTTATGGATTTAATGTTTATTTTTTCATTGTCTGTGTTCCCTTATTAGAATGTCAGCTCTAAGAGAGCAGGGATTTTTATCTGATTTATTCACTGTTGTATTGCCGGTGCCTAAAACAGCATCTATTATAGAATAAGCACTTGATAAATAATCTGTTGAATCAAAAAATTCATAAATGCATTTTGTAAGCTGCTTTGTTTTACTTTTTTGCTCTGGCTGATAGGAAGCTTAGTAATAAATTCAATGCCTAGTCATAGTAATTATATTAGCCTTTATCATGGGCATATATGCTTCTTCCTTTTTTTACTATTCTGATATTTTCTTCTTATTCTAATAACTTCATATATTACTTTTATTATAAGATATTTCTAAGACTTTTGGAATGGGACAGAAAGACACCAAAAGGCAGGTAGGCTGAGTACCTGGTTGGGTGCCTGGGATGCAACCTACACTACACTAAGTGGGAAAGGGTATATTTGTTAATCAGTAGGAATGCTTGAGTGTGATACAAGACAGCTCTCAAGCTGGAAGCCCAAATCTCTGGCTGCAGGTTGATGCTTGAGCGCCCAGAAAGAGTCGGATGAGAATGAACGAATGAGTCCAGCAGGGCCAGTGGAGGAGGGAAGCAAGTTTTACCTTTTCATTCCTGCAGTTGTTCAGCCCCATATTATTCATGGAGGACAGTTTCCCATCAACACCATGTGGCTGTTGCTGCTGTTGCTCCCGCTGGATCTGTTCTCGCATCTTCCGAGCCTCCTGAATGGCTTTCATCACTGTATCCTGATCCCCAAACAGGGCAGGGGAGTTGAGACTGGACAGGATATCTGCATACACAGGATGCATTATTAAAAGCTTGTGAGGTGAGAATCTTAAAAATAATACTGCCACTCTCCAGTCCCCTATGGAATGTTACATTCTCTGAACAAGGAAGGGGCACATTTACCATTAAGAAAATTGCAGTACTGTGCAAGGAGCACAGAAAGCCAGAGCAACCAAGCTGTGCTGAGACTTTTAGCTCTTGGAGGATACCCCAGCATGCCAATTTATCTGAGCTGTCAACCCACCTCACAGATGAAGGTTCCTAGATTCAAATTGTGAGTGTATCTACTTATCTGCTCTGGCTAAATCTAACAATCGGTGGGAGAGTAGCAGTGGGGAAGAAGGGGATGGGGAAGGGTACAGAGATATCAGGCTGCCCATTATATTTCGTGTGCTAATTCAGAAAAGCTATGAGTCTAGCAGAAAAATCTGTGAGTCTACATGTGTACTTTAGTGACATCTATATCTCTGTGTTCATATGTCCACTGCAGAGAGGGGAGGGGCTGTGTGAAGGAATACACCACACTCTCCATTCCCCAATCACTGGCTGGTTAATGAAGCATTCTACTCATCATGCTGCCTCAGTTATTTACCAAGAGAATGACAACCCATTCCCTGCCCCCAACCCGAACACCCACTGCTCTCAGCTTCCTGCCTTCGTGATAGTGAGGCTGTATGACTGGGAATAGTTTTCACATAAGTACAGAGCTTCAAATAAAGTAATGATAAATATTTACTTTCATTATATTCTATGCAACACAGTGGGGAAAAAATCAAAATTAAACTGACTAATTTTCCTCCGTATCTTGCATTTTACTATAGGTTAAACTTAATACTTTAGATAATCTTTTCCAATTCTAGACAAAAAGAAAGCCATTGCTTGCTGACTGATAGATTTCAGCTGCTGTGGTAAAGCTGAACATGATCCACTTGTTTGTATTGTGGTATGAGCATTTCATAGCATATGTGTGTGTATGTGTGTGTGTGTGTGTGTACACACATGCACACACCTCACACAGACAGGACAGAGGAAACCAGACTATAGTCAAGCTCACACACATTTTCATGTGTGTGCAGTGCATGTGCATATGCATTTGAGTTTAGAAAATATTCCCAAGGTTATCTATGGAAAAAATTTTTAGTCAGTCACTGTTTAGAGTATAGAAAACTCACACCTTTTGCTCTGCAGCTTTTCTGATAAAAATTCTATCCAATATTGTCTGGACCAGAGGGCTATTACTTCGGCCTATTTCTAGGCCATGATCTAAGAAATATGCTCTGCTGACGTATAAACCCCATAAGAACAGGGCCTGTGACATAGTCATCCTTGTCCCTCATGATGCTCAGAATAGCAAGCAAATGCTTTCCAAACAAAACTCAGAAGCAGATTATAGGAGGCCCATTTCAAATCAAGTCTATTATTTACTTCTATTGGCTCTTGGTCATCTCATAACTTCCAACAATCCAGCAATTGCATTCACACTCTGGAAATGATCCACTTCTCTCTTCCACAGCGATACCACTGGCTTGGGCTGAAAACCTCCTAGCCATGGAAAGAGGCATCCTGACTCAAATTAGAATAGGCTGCCATGTGGTTCCTAACGTGCCAATTTCAATGAGGAAGATTCACTTAGGCTCTGCACAGTTCAGCAAATATCCCAACTGTGAGTTCCTCAAAACAGCACCGTTATATGTGAGAGGACCTGGATTCTAGTCTTAGCTCTGCTGATTAATAGCTACATGCCTGTGGGTAAGTCATTTTACCTGTAAGAGCCACGATTTACTCTACAACGAGGGTAATATTACTACACTACCTAACTCATAAGATTACTGTGAAAAGTCAAATAGATAAGATAGGCAAAATGTTTTTTAAACTGTAAATGGCTACATTTACACATTATTTTATAATAATAAGCATTTCGGGCTCCAGGACTCAATAACGTGAGGAAGATAATATGGTGCAGAAATGCTGGTTCCAGTCCCTAATCTCTTTAAATCTCTGTGTCTTTAAAAATTAGGAGACTTAAAGACTATGGTAATAATAATGTTAAGACATTTGGCACTCTGCTACTGACGAATACGTTCACATTTATTATTTCGTTCTATATTATATGTAAATGTGTTGGTATTCATTCAGTCCAGTGTTTTTAAATTGCATGCTTTTTAGGTGCCAGATACCATGTTAGGCACTTTATATGCATTTTTTGTCTTTTAATTCTCATAACAATCTATGAGCTAGTTAATAATACTCTCTTTTCAGAGATTAGGAAACCAAATTCAAAAATATTAAATAACTTTCCCAGGGTCATACTGGTAGTAGGTGAAGGCTCTTAGTCAAAGTCTGTCTGATGCCAAAGGCCATATTTTTCCTCTATACTTCTCACACTGGGGTATGAATATTCCTAGAGATAACTGGCAATATATCAGAGAGTGTGAGAAGCCAGAGGATCATTATAACACGTCTTATATGATTCCAATTTTATTTCATATTGTGTCACTGAAACATGTCATTCATATTTGTTTTAATGCAAACTGATATAGGATTGGATGTAAAAGTCACACACATTTTAAAAAGAAAATATAAAATTTCAAAGGAATCTTGGAGTTTTGGCAGGCATCTTTGAGGTCAGGTCCTCGGAGGGTTCATAGTCACTCCTTCTGCTCAGAGTTACTTTAGCAGCAAAGCACTGACCAAACACAAAAATTCCTAAGTCTCTGATTTGCTGGATCTAACTCATCATCATCTAAAGAACCCATCCCATCAGGGTTTACATTATGGCCTTTCCCAAAAGTTCTAATCATCCAAGACACCAAATTGAGTTATGTTTCAGTGGAATAGATTTTACTTTATTATTTTTTTTCTTGGACTAAGAACACTTTGGAAATAAAGATCAGTCATGACTCAACAGGTTTGCTTTCTTTTACCTAATTCATAAGTCTCTTCCTGGTGTTGACCTTTCCATTTACCTAAAGAGGATCCCCTTCCCAGGCTTCCTCCAATAGGGCTGGGGATGCTGCTCTTGTTCGGCAGATTGACAGGGCTGGTTTTGCTGGCTGGGAAGAGGCTCGGGGTGGGAGAGGTTGGGGACTTGACAGGCTCAGCGGTCTTGGGTCGGGATGAGAGATTCAGCGGCTGTGCTGCTGCTTCATCCTACAAGAGGTTAACATAAATAATTATTTTTTAAAAAGACAAATGAAGCACATTATCACTTAGTAAGCCACAGTTATTTTACACCTCAGAGACAATGCCACATTCTCCTACGATAATAACAAAAGAAGCTAATTATCTACCTCCTTGAAGATTCATCAGAAGGAAACCTCATTAATTTCCCTGTGTTATGCTTCTATTTACATTAACTGTGTAGCTGGATCATTCTTTTTGCCAAATTAAAATCTGAATTAGCTCACATTACAGCTTAATTTCCTAATGTGTTTTCAGGGATCTAAATTAACCTAGGGCATTTACAAAGAATTATTTAAAATTTCTGCAGTTCTATCGTGCTTTTGTGTCATTCTCTCTAAAAAGTTCCTGGAACTATAAATAGGCTCTGCAGCTAATTTTTTAATATATATTTTAAATCAAACAATCGCAAGTACTTTAAAAATGGAAACACGGAAGGCCTTCTTCTGATCTCTTGGGCCTCTGCCCAGGGAACCGCATGCCACAGCATGGCTTCTATGTGGCTTTCTGGGTGTGGGCACTCTTCATGGTCTATATTCTGGTCTCTATTCATGTTTAAAATTAATTTTTGCAAAGAGCAAGCACACATTATAATTATGTTTTACATACCATGCTACATGCAATTTATTTTTCATGTCTAAAGTGATGTCTCTTTATATTCTTTGCTCCATATATTTACAGAATGTCTATTTTAAGATGCCTGCCCTATACTGAGCACTGTATTCAAATATCTGGCTTGTAACTCTAGTTTAACCAGGAGCTTGAAAGCTAAGCTTCTTGCCTTTATTTTGTCTCATTTATCCTGCCATGAAACACCCATAACATTTCCATCATTCTAGAAATTTAGTGTAATATGAGCATATTCATTTAAATGTTCAGTTTTAAGATTTGCATTATTGTGTTCTAAAATAAAATTGTCAGCAAATGTTAATTCCTGTTTTGCTCCTGAGAAGGCACAGAGAACTTGCTTTTAAAGTCACTGTTAAAAACACACAGTAGAGCTTGGAAACAGAACACTCTTCCCCTTGGCAAAACTGTGACCCCTATGGAGCTCAATTTCTTCCTCTGTAGAAAGAAAAGGACTGATTCTAGCTGATCTCTAAGGTCTCTTCCAGTACTGATGGTCATTGTTTAAGAGGAAACAAAAAAGGATGCCAGAAAATACTATCCAGAAACAATTAGAAAGAGAAAATAACATGCACAGAGGAGCCACTACATACGAAGCGTTATGCTAGACATTTTCACATATATTAGCTCATTTAACTATCAATAAATCTATGACATTGGGTAACATTATTTTAAATTTACAAAGGAAGAAGAGGACAGAGGACAGGGTGATACAGTCACTGCCCAAAGCCATACATGAAGGGACAAAATTTGAATTCTAGTTTATTAGACTACAAATCCCAGACCCTTTTTCTACTATATTATCAGAGAAAATAAGTCATTTGGTAATGTAGTGATGCCTTAGGTTTTTTGTTTTTGTTTTGTTTTGTTTTGGTCATGGTAGGAAATAGGTAATCAGGCTCATCTATGTGGCAATGTTCTTTTCTTTTTACCCAGACATGGTATAGGTTCGTAGGAAACACAGTTATGAATGTTAAAATTATCCAATATGCTTATTCAAGTTACTTCCTTTTGCTCTGATCTCAAAAAGTATTTAGACTAGTTAGTTCCTTTATGCATATCTAAATAATAGTGATTCATATGCTAGATATTTAGTTCACTTTCTCCATGTTTCTTTATTTTGGGGTTCACTGAACTTCTTTGATATCTGAGTTCAGAGTTCCCTTCAAATTTGGAAAATCTTCAGCTATTACTTCTTCAAATACATTTTTCTGTTCCTTCTCTTTCTGGCATTCTAGTTGCATATGTTAGGTCATTTGATGTCCCAGGCACTGTCTTCTTTCCATATATTTCACTTTGGATAGCTTTACTGTTATGTCATTGAATTCACTAATCTTTTATTCTGTAACGTCTAATCTGTTGCTAATCTCAAACAGTGCTAATCCAGTGTACTTTTTATCTCGAACACTGTATTTTTCATCTCCCGACATTCAATGTAGGTCTTCCATGTCTTGCCTTATAATGCTTATGTTTTCCTCCACCTTCCTGAACATATGGAATTAATAGCATCTGGTTGTATTCAGCTTTGGATATACCCCTAATTTATTTATTTTTACAATTCAATAATTACCACTTCCACCAACAATGCCACTGGGCATGGGAAGCATATCAACTCCCAATCACGTAAATCCCTTTCCACAATGGCAGGCCTGCTGTTGGTCCTCACAGCCTGCCCTGACCTGACAGAAACTTTGTAGGTGTTTTTTAGGGAGGAGATTTGCCTTCCTCCTCACCTGGCTATACTTGTAAGTCTTTTATGATGGCTTTGTTTTTTTTAACGTCTTATCTACTAATTCAGATCATATATGTCATTTTGGAGTCTGTTTCTATTGATTGAGTTTTCTCCTCAATATTGTTCTTTTCTTGCTCCTATGAAAGCCTGGTAATTATTGAATGGATGCTACACATCATAAATTTGATGTTGTTGGGTATCAGAGTTTGTGCATACCTTTAAATATTTGTAGACTTTGTTCTGAGACACAGAACAATTTGATCCTTCTAAGCTAACTTTTAAGATTAGTTAGACAAGTCCAGAGTAGCTCTTAATCTAGGGATAATTTGGCCCCACTACTCAAGTAATACCATTCTGAGGACTTGACTTGATGTCCCATTTGTCAGAAGATATTTACATTCTGGCTAATGTGAATACAAACCATTCTCAGTCCTCTGTGAACCTCAGAATTGTTTTGTCTGCTAATTTGGTATTTCCCCTGGCCTCAGAAAGTTCTCTCCCACATATCATGCATGTTGATCAATACTCAGCTACATGCAGGGGAACCTTCTGCAGATCTTCAGTGCGCACTCTTCAGTGTGCAGCTCTCTCCTCTCTCGTACACTGCCTCACAAACTCCATCTACCTGGACATCCCTAAACTCTAAACTATGTCTCTTTACTAAGGGAGGCTGCCAAACTCAGTGTGGGTACCCCTCCCTGTCCTATTGCCTGGAAATTCTCTCTAGAGAGTAAGCTGAAACAACTATCGTGCTTGCCTCACCTATTTCTCGTCTGTAAGGAACCACTATTCTGTACTTCTATTGTAAATGTCTGAAAACCACTGTTTTATATATTTTACCCTGAGTGTTAGTTGTTTAAGCTGAGAGAGTAAATCTGGTCTCTGTTCCTTCATCGTGGTTGAAAAATGGAAATCCTCTAGGTATTTTGTTAGGATCTTTCTTGGTATACATCTAGAAATGTCAATCACAAGCCCTACTACTACCATCACCACCACCATCTTATTTACTACCATCAGATCATCATCATCATCGATATACTAACATTTATGGAATACTCATTATATGCTAGAGGATGTGTTATCTCATGTAAGACTCATAATAATATCAACTTTTATTTTATGGAGGAGACAAACTAAAGCAGAAAGAAGTAAACTGCCCAACGTGACGAGGCTGGTAAAAGTGGCAGAACTGACATTTGAACAGAAGCATTCCAACTTCTGATGTTGACAATTATAGCAAATAAAAATTCTGGGGAAAAGAAGGTACATAAAACCATTTGTGTTTATTTCTGTTACCTTCAGCAAACTATGTCCTTTGTGATGCGGTCATGTTATATACTCAGGGAAAGAAATGACTATAGACAGAAACATCGAGTATTTTAATGACCATAATTCTACCAATTAGAAAATTATGAGATTTTTCTCAGAACTTCTTCAATAATAGAGAGAAGCTATTTGTAAAATTTAAAACATTTGTTTTATGTCTCGGTCTATATTTTTTACCCACGCATAAAATAAACAAACTAATAAGGATAAGAAATGCTTCCTTTGTTATTAACATAAAATACAGTTAAGTCAAATTATATAGAGAACTCCCTAAGAATTTTCATGTGGTCAAGTGAGTAATAAAATTCAGTTGGCCCACAGAGCTGGAATGGTAAAAGCAGATATAAACGTGAATTTAACCAGGGAACATTTTACTCATCCAGTAAAGGCTTAGTTTGGTGCAGTTCCATTTGGCCAACTCACTCATAAAGTGACTTTTTCATGTTAAAATACCTAATACTCAATATCTCAAGTCCCTGATGTTTGATATGCTCATACCCTAACAAGTATAATTAAATGAAATGCTTTGGTTTGAGTTGTAGTGTTCTGACTCTTATTCACAAATAGAAACTCTTAGAACACAAAAATAGATAGTCTGTTTCCATAAGTTATGTCATCTTATTAAATGTAAACAACAAAGCATAAATGTCCATCTATTTCTTTGGAGAACTTAAGAGCATGAGTGGCATTTAGTTAATTCTTTTGGGTAAGGCACAGGCAGAACTACTTCTTTCAATGATGTTTATTTTATTTTTTTATCTTTGGTATTTGGGATCCATATTTTTAAACAACTCTTCTGAAATCTCAGAATTCCTATCTGCAAATTTTAGAGAATAAAACAATTTTAGTGAGTTTGTAGCACACAATGCTGTTTTGTTGGCTTTAGATATTTTCCATGTGAAGATTTAATAATTGTAAATTTTCTCCAAATGCAGTACTCTGTGCACATTACAGTAATCCATCTGCGCTTAGTATACCTCTTTAAATAGATAAGTCAATTATACAAAACAATTGTTTCTGTGAGCTGTTCGAATTTGTTATTTCAATATAGGAAGGAAAGGCAATCATAAAAACCAACCGGTACCACCTATAGGTAACAGCTGCAGCACAAAGTTGGAATGGATCACCAATTTCTTTCGGTCGCTAAGTATGTCCTGGCTGCCCCATTTTAAGACACTGAAATCAGTGAGCAAAAGTATCTATTAATGTCCCAGTAACAACTTGGGAGAGCCTTTTTCTCTCATTACAACTATATGACGTCGAAGCGTGATTATGTAATGATACCATCATTCTTCAAAGCCGACCTTTCTAACTATTTTTGAAGGTGAGATCTTTAATCAACAAGCCATATAAAGCCCAGCACCAGGCTCTTTTTTTGTTCTTTTTTTTTTTAAATCTAAAGTTTTGAGATCCTTCTTCGTGTTTAAGAAACTTTGAGAGAAGTGTTGCAAGTCTATGACAAACAGTGGTAATAAAGCCATGGCCACTCATGCCAATAAACATTAAAAAATAAAAGCTAGACTCCAAAGGGGAAAAACTCTTGAGAAGTGAGTTGGCAGATTTAGGTAAAGATCTCACAATATGGCACTATTGTTATCAAAAGGGAAACACCTGTTTCTCAGTGCTCAATCATGAAATTTACCATAAAGAGGAGCATTTGGGGGGATCCTTTATGTTGCTGTGCTTCCTGCTGTTTATTCCCAACACAGCCTGGTTCACTACCTTTCTTGTGAAGCTATTTTCCAAACCGTTTCCACAATCCTGCAAAGCAAGTACCTTAACTTGAGTTACAGGGCTGGTCCCTCTCTTTTCATTTTTTATCCCAGTAGGTGAGACTGCCCCTGCTGTGTTTGGTGGCTGTGGAGTTGATGACATCTTTGCTCCAGGTGACACCTGCATGCTGGCCAGCTGAGCGGCATAGAGCTGCTGCAAAACAGGGAAGACAAACATTATCTCTTTAAATGTAGCTGAAATGGAGTTCCAAAAAAACAAACCAACAAAAACTTACCGTATTGTTAGATAACTACATCTCTCAGCCTTGCAATTTCTCTTTCACTATTTTTTTTTAAAGAGGAAAATCAGAAAGACCAAATAATGTGACAGAAAGAACAATTACTGGTAGGGGAGTCATCGTTCTGTCCTTGGTCCTTCTAGTAATAATTTTAAGACCGTGAACAAAGGACTCGATCACTCCAGAACTCAGTGTCTTTCATTGTACAAAAATGAATTTGACTAAACAGTCTCAGAGATTCTTTCTAGTACCTAAAATCTTTATAAAAAGTTCTTTAAATGTTGATATGTCCATTCTTGAAAGTTTAATATTCATGAATTAAGAAAGGAATCTGAATGTTCCTAGGGATTCCCAGAAGAACACTGTTCTCATTCAGTACTGACCAGCTTCCCTGGGGATGCCGATCCTCCTGGGTGAGGAGGGTGCTGCCCTCAAGATCCCTGAGGCTCAATGGCAGTGACTCTTTCCTCAGGGTCTTATTTCGAAGCAGCATATAACAGACCCCTTAAGAGAATACAGCCAGATTTGTGACAAAATAATAATAATAATAAAATAAAAATCAAGCTTCTTTTTCCTAGCACAAGATGTTAAATCGTTAACTGTCAATTTACTAGGTTTTGGGTGAAACTGGCAATAAATGAATATGTAGATCTGCTAGTTAACCAGAATTCAGACATCTCAATCTTAAAACTATTTAATGCTTGAAAACTCCATTCAAATATTTTTTTTTCTTCTTGTCATCAAGATTAAGCCATTACCTTGATAGTCCTATTTCTATCATAATAAATAGAAAGCTTCCTAGTTCATCAACCACAGAGAAAATGGCTCAAACTTTGCCACATTAGTAGGGGAGAAAAAACAGGTGGTTTGTATGTAATTTCCAGCATTACTATCATTCAGATGGACAAATAAAAAAAAATTACAGTAATCAAAAACAGACCTTTCAGCACATGTAATTAAATGAAAGCTTAATAAAGAATAATTTGCAAGAGCCAGATGTGCTTATGTCATGATTGTTGCTTTCTTTGGAACAATTTTTCTAATATAACAAGCCTCTAAAGAAATTAAAGTTTCATAATTCTGTGTGTGCAATGACTAAGTGGCAAGAAAAATTCACAAGTAAGAGTCAGTCAAACTGCTAGAACTTGGGGGAGTAAAAGGGACGCTCTTTTCTGTTTCCTTTTTACTCTGTTGTATCCTTTTCCTTTGAAATTCAGCCAGGTATCTTCAGAAGGGGCACAAGTGAAGCTTCTGAAAAATTTCTGCTTGGATTAAGCCAGTGTAGAAAAGTTCTATACTGGAAGGAGTGGAAAGGATGAAGAATTGAAAAAGCGTTGGCTACGTAGTAGCTGGTGTCATGAGCAAATGCCCTACTACTGAGTATTAAAGAGTCATGAAATCTTAGGAAGGCAACAGTCCTTAGACATCATTCATGCCTTCATTTCACCCCAATAATTCACAAGATCAGAAGAAAGTCAATTTTATTCAATTTCAAGTCCTTCAGAGAACTTCAATGAGTGGGAAAAAAAGCAGAAAAACAAGTCTTTGGAAACAAATCCATTTTTTAAAAGGCTGCCTAAATTCAGCAATCTTTCAGGTTGCTGGAACAATACAGCTGCTTTTTAGAAATAGAGTAGTATCCATTGCTTCCTCTAAAGCTTGGATGACCATTTATTTTATATCTCTTTCTAGTGGGTTATACCTAAGAGAGGTAAGACCCCCAAGAACTCTGAGATTCCTCTGAATTGTGATTCCTCGGAGTTCCTTGTGGGTTGTGATCACTGATACAAGAGAGTCATGAGGAAGTATGATCGCATTCCTCATAACTTACAGATCTACGTAAAATGAACAGTAGGATATCAGATAAGATTTAATAGAATGAGTTTTTGAAATAAAATCAGAAAATAGAGTCCGCTATAAAGATAGAGGCACTCGTGAAAACAAAATTTTCACATTCTGTCTAACAAAATATATTATTTTAGATACAAGTATCATGTTTTTTCGGAATGAAGACTTTCGATCTGACTTGGATAAACAGAATCTCATTTGGTGAATAGGTACAAGTTTAGAAAATGATTTCACAGATACCACATCTTCTAAGCTAACATTAATTGAATATGCTCTGTATGCAAGGCTCTGTGTTAGGTGCTGAGGCAGATTCAGTGTCTTGGAACAAGCATATTGCTCTGGAGGAGATGTAAGATATAGATCCATAACACTTGATTTGTACCTTTCTTGTGGTGCTTCTCACATTTTTAAACCTTGTGTTTAGTTATGCACGTATGTCTTATTATCTTAGACAGACTATAAGCTTATTAAAGTCACAATCAACCTAATTATTTTTAATACCTAGCATCAAGAATAGTGCCTTGCAACTAAAGATAACCAATCAATATTTTCTGAATTAACATACAGTATATAAAATCACTGGATGTTAGAAAGGATATTCTCTCTAAATAAATGAGGCATCAGAAGTGGTATATGATTATATTTATCATAGATGTAATGAATAATTTTACGGTGTTGAGTCAAAAAAAAAGGAAAATAAATTTAGTCCAAATTAAATTATATTGTTTCACAAGAAATGATTCTTTTGAAGTCATTTGTTAAAATGTTGACTAGAGAGCTGCTCAATAACTGTGTTTCACTGACCTGTCTTAAACTTTTTTACAAATTCTACTGCTTAATCAGTAATTACAGAGCAGTACCAATTTTTCTTCTCAGTCTAGTTACTTGTAAATTTAAAGTTTCTCTAACTGCAACTGCATCCTTTCTTTAAAGAACATAAAATAGTTATTCAAATAAATAGCTTTAGTTAGAAAATTCTTGAACTCCGATGAACTATCATGTAAGGGTTTACAAAAATGTCATGCTACGTAGGATTCTTAGATCATAGTTCATAGTCATAATCATAATAATAATGAATATTCATTTTCAAACACAGTTGACGATTTAAAAATCAGCAGCGTAGTAGAGCTTATAACAGGCTTAGCCAAAGTCCTAAAAACATCTAAACTTTGGTAAAGCTGTTTTTGTAAATATAGACTTTTTTCATTTCAATTTTGAAAAATGTTCAGTGATTGTTTGGGATATTGAATTGTTTCTTTATCCAAGATATATAAAATAAATGCTGTGCATGCATGTAAAAATGAGCCTAGCTAAATATTTTTTCAAAATTATAAAATCACTCATATTTTATAGGAGTACTTTCAGAAATGCTTTTACTATTTTATGGCTAAAAGTATTCCACCTTTATGATTAATTCAGTTTTAATAAAGTAGTCAGCATTAAAATTTTGGTAAGCTGAACAATAATATACATGGCACCTAGGACTAAAAGAACCTTAACAGATCATTTAGTCTAGTCCAACCTCCTCATTCTACTGATGAGCTGAAGTCCAGAGAATAGAAACAGCAGGCCCAAGATCATACAACTAGTTAGTATTGGAGCTAGAAGAAAAACTCTCTAGCTCTCATTTCCAATATTATCATTTAAAGTACAAATGGATATATGCTGAACCAACCTTTGCACCTTTCAAGCACATCTCCAGCATCGATGAATTTGTTAAAAGACAAATCTTTACTAAATGCTTACTATTAACTTAAACACTGCGCTAAAAACTAGAGGTTTAACAAGCAACTCAGAAATAGCCCCTGCTTTTATGGAGCTAGGAAGAGAAACATATTAAACAAATGCTCAGACAGTAACTATGAATTATGGTTAAGATAAGTGCTGAGAAAGAAAAATACAGAATGTCAAGAGACTATCTAACAAAAGTATTTAACATGGTCTGGAGGATCAGAATAGTTTCTCTAAGGAAGTAACATTTTAAGTAAGAATTATCCATATGGAAAGGTTGATAAAGAACATTCCAGAGAAGAAACATCAATTATTATGGCTCTGACGTAGAAAAGGAGGCAACGTTTTTGAGGAACTTTACAAAGGCCAATGTGGCAGGACTGTTGAGTGAATGCGGAGTGGCATAAGAAGAGGCAGAGAGGCCACATTAAAAATTTTAGACTTTGTCTCAAAAAGAGAAGTATCTACAAAGAGCAATGAACTGAAACCAAGACACAAAGAAGCTTTTCTACGGTTTACCACCCAATTCATTGACCAGTCTTCTAAATAAATTTGATTAAGCGAGTCATATGAAGATTTCACAAATCCATAAATATATACCCCTAATAGTGTTTCTAGAATTCTGTGTCCTGAGACTAGCCTTAAAGGAAAACCTATCTTGCATTTGGATATTAGTGACACTTTAATAACTGACTGCTTAGATTCAACACAAAACAATAGATCTTACCAACCAAATTCAACCTTATGGTAAAATTCTTGGGTGTCTTCGATTACACACACTAGTGTACAGCCAGGACCTAAGAACTGTATTTTGTCAGAGTCATTTTATAATGACTATTGCATTTGAGAAGAGAGGCATGTTTTGCCCTCCAAATAGCCAAATTCATGTCCAATTATAATGGGTGATGTCACAGTGTATCTAATACCTACTATAACATGAATATATGTGTGTGTGTGTGTATGTGCGCGTGTGTGTGTGTGTACACATTTGCTTTCTGTGATGAAACCATGTAATATCTCCAAAGGAGAGTGCCACAGAAAAAAAGGTACAAGGCCTTTTCTTCTCATAATCACATGATTTTCACATAACCATATAACCAATCATCCAAATATCGCCCCATTCATTCCTGTGTTACTCAACAAACACATATTGAGCACTAACTCAGGTACTGTACTAGGTATTTCATATTGTTTTATTTAATCTTAAAAATAATTATATAAGATAGGAATTATTATCTATTTTAGAGTTAGTCTCACTTTTAAGCCCATGCTTTTTCTGTTTTCGTATGTTAAAATTAAATTATTTTAAATAATAAAACCTATTTCCTGTCTCTAGCCACAAGACACAGATCATTGTCCAAGGAGAAGAGAGATTCTGATGTTGCTGCTGTTCTGAGCTCTCAAACAGCAAATTATATTTCCAGATGTCTTACAGCTACTTTTTCTAAAATAGCATTTCACAATCCTCAGATAGAGACCACCAGCCACCTTGAAGGAGCAAGAGGCACAATTTTTATCTAAACAACTCAGTTCTCCAACCAATCTTTAAGCCATAATAGAAGACACCGAAAATATCCTAGTGACACATTTTAATAGACTGATAAAGTGAATGGAACTATGCAGAGTACAGGTAGAAATAGGAGAACTGGATAAAATGGAAACTAACAGGGGCTTCAAACTGGCATCAGTATGCTCCAGTATATAGAAGCCAAGAATAAAAATGAAGGTATAACTTCACACATTGGATTCTCTTTGGAGCAAATTCTCCTGTGTTTTGTCATTTCAATTAGAAAGAGCATTTTAAAGTGGCCTGTCAGAATCTGTCCCAGAGAGAAAACAAATTCTCCCTCAATGCAACTTGCCTATAGGTGGATAATGAGGAAAGGCAGAGAAGGGGAAAATGCTATTCTACAAAAACAGATTCACAGATGCTACTGAAGGATTTCAACTCCTACCTTTACATTCACCCCATTTGCTGTGGTTCCACACTATGTCTAGGATATCCCAAGATATCCCAAGAATACCCCAGCTTCACTCACATTCTATTCTCGTGTACCAGACTCTACTCAGGGGGAAGAACAGGAGATGTTTGAGGAAACAAGCAGAGTAGGGCAGAGAGAATCCTTAAGGAAATGTCATTATTTACTTGATTGATTCTGCCTGACACTAGGCCCCCAAGCTTGGTTCAGTTCTCCAGGGATATCCTGGGTTTTGTTACCTTCTCAAAACAATGCAGACGATCTCCTCTGTCCACCAAACAAGGTGTGCTACAAAGCTGGACAAGGTTGGCTGTGAGGCTGTGAAAAGGTGGAGCGGAGACAGGGGTAATTAAGCAGCCTGATTTAGTGCTTATTCAGCACAGGGAAGAGAGTGTGTCAGTAACAAGTCATTACAGACTGAAGGAGGGGTGGCGGAGAGAGCTTAAAAATAATTTGAAAGAGATCACAAATACCTTTACTTCTCATAAACCTCCAATGTCAACAAAATGATCCAGGAAATATAGCTGTGGTTTTATGGAAGGAAAGAACTGAAGTCCTTGTTTTCAGCACAGAAGGTACTTGTTTAGCTATACCCCTAATATTTGACACCAAAGAAAATTGGCTGTAGATAGGAGGTGGGAGAAGGAATAAGGGAAGAACTACCACTCCTACTTGTCACATATTGGGTTAATTTCCAAGGCAATCTCCTTGCCCCTCCTGCATATTTTCATATTGCCATATTTTTTCCTTTCCTAATAACTCCTCTTATTTGTCATAATTCTACTCATCTTTTGATTCTCACCTCAAAAACCACTTTCTTCTTAAAGCCTTATCTGACCACTACCTACTTTGTGTTCCCACCGTATCACATCTCTATCCCTGTGTACTTTATAGAATTTTTTTCCCATGCCGTTCTCTACCACCAAATTCTGAGCTCCTTAAGGGGAGGGCTGGGTCTTATTTGTTTTTATGTCCTTAGCACCTAATGCCTGACATTTACTAGGTGCTCTGTAAACACTGACCATTAAAACCCCTTCATTTTCATTTTTGTCTCTATCTTCTTGAAATTGCTATCATTTCTGCCCACATTCTCTCTAAAAGGAACCGTAGAGATGGAAGTCATCTTTCTTTCTTTTTGTTTTCTTGAACCTAAAGCACATGGGTTCACCATATAATAAACTGATTTTATTATAAACACCAGGTAACACAATATCAGAAGGAGAAAGAATTTAAACATCATCTAATCCAATCTCTTTGCTTTACAGGTGAAGAAAACTCAAGTCTAGAGGGGTGAAAAAATGTGATTTGCATAAGAATACAAACTGGTGAGTAGCAGGCAGAATAAAATGTAGAACCCAGGTTCCCTACTTTCCCCATCCAGTGTTCACACCAACTCATTTGTCTTTGTGTTCTGTTCTTTTAGGAAACTGACTGCAAATACAATTTGTACATTGTATTAGAGCTGTAGGTTTGTCTTAAATAAAAAGGATGTTTTTTCAGCATTCTCCTAAGATTAAGAGAATTTCATCTGATATGTCCTTGAAAAGTAATGATTGGGTACCTGAGAATGATTTATGTTTTAGAATTTTATTTTAATAATTGTTTTAAAATGTACACATTTAAAAATGCGACCGTAGTAATTAGGTTAAGGTAATTATAATCAAGTTAAGATGTTTTCAGATTTTTAAAATTAAAGTTTATGCAAATACACGTAAAGGGACAAAACTTTGTCTCAGGTGAGAGCAGCCCTATATCACCTCCTTCGAGACTTCTGCCATTGGCCCTTCCACAACAACAGAAGGAAAAATGGGACAAACACTGACTATAAGCCACTGGAGAACCATGACCTGTTTAATTCATTTCATTATTCCCTGCAGCCGGTTCAAGAATGTCGAGTAAAGAAAAATGAATTGAAAAAAAGAGTTTTCCTGGCTAGAGATCTTCTTGCCCATTTTCCCAAACGCGGAGTAGCTTGCTCCTCTGATATACTGGTGCTAATGGCATGGGGGTGGCGTGTGGGAGAAACATGTTGGGTGTTGGGGAGAGAAGCTGTAAAAATAAAAAAGAATAAAAGAGAGGCTCAGGTCAAAGGTCCTACCCTTACGCAAAGAGATTTAAAGAAAAATCAGAATCCGACAGGAAACAGAGCACCCAGTCGTCTGTACCAAAAAGAAAAAAAAGAAAAAGAAAAGAAAAAGAAAGAAAAAAACAAAAAAGAACAGACAGAATTAATTCACTCTTGGATTGCACCAATTATATTGGAATACATTCAGAAGAGCTTTTCCTTATGGAACATAGTTGCACAGTGCAGATCACAAAGAATAAACAAAGTAACCTCCAATAGTTTTAACAAGAAAACTCAATCTTTCTGCTTCTTCCAAGTATCTTTTCTTTCAGGGTGCTAAATAAAATATGTAAATACATAATTCTTTATTTACAGAAATAAAAGTTGAGTCATTGAAACAATCAGTAATTTGGTTTTTGAAGCAAGGTATTTGAAGAGGTGATAATGAGGGCAGTTGGAAATTGGCAGTAGGGGAATGGATCTGACTGTTTTCCTTCTGTTTCCAAGAGCCGGGCAGGCAAAGCTGAAGAGATCCAGCTCTATGAATGTGCTCCAAGTGGTGCGGCTTGCATTTGTAATGCTCTTTTAACTCTCCAGTCACAAAGCTGTAGCTCATCAGGAAAACCTTAAACAAGTGTGTCTCGAATCTATCGATAAGATATAAAAACTCATCAATGAATCAATAGAAGTTAGATCTGAAATCTGAGCATGATTCTCCATGAGCCATAGGGAAGTTTCCAACAGGTATATGTATTTGAGTATATGTACTGAGTTCAATCAACTACTTTTAATATGTGAATATATGTCACATTCCCAGTATTTAAAAGCATCGTTTCTTTGTAACCAAAAGGTGAATTCTGGTTCAAGTTCATTGAAAAATTATCTATTGAGTAGTCACTACTGGCCAGGTACTACTTGGGAAAACAGAAGTGAGCAGTGACTTTGGGGAAGGGAGTGGGGAGAAGACAAATAAGTAAGCACGCAGACCTGTAATTCTGGTGGTGATGTGTGGTATGAAACACAAAGTGATCAGGTATATGAATATGGGGGAGGGAGAGCTAAATATAGAGGAAAACTAAAAGAAGGAAACACTTGAGTAGAGACCTGAAAGCTGTGAGGGAGCAAGCCATATCATCATCTGGGGATAGCAACCGAGACAGAGGCAAAGAATAGGTGAAAGTCCTGAGGTAAAGATGTGCTTGTGCTCGGAATGTCTGAGGAATAGCGAGGAGGCCAGTGTGGCTGGAGCAGAGTGAGCTGGGCAAAGGGTAATTGGTCAGGTGTCCAAAAGACAGCAAGGTGACCAGATCTAGTAGACTTTATGTACAACCTAACGGATTTTGAATTCCATTATGAGTTTCTGAGTTTCTAGGAAACACCATTACAACATGGCAGACCTGGAAATCCCTCAGCAATACCCACACTAAAATCTGGAGATATGCCAGGGCTGCTCTGCCTTGGCCCATGATGACTGCCAAGAAACCAGATGCTATTGCTTGAAAAATATTTTACAACTGCCCAGCTTCGATGCCTTTCCTTTTCTACCCATAATAAAGCCTCTCAAACAACACAGAATGAAGACAAATATGGGTAAACATGCAATAAAAAAAAAGTTTTTACTTAAATTGTTAATATATATTTGAGAAAATAAAATTGCATGAAAGTATAGTATTTTCTAAATGCTACTTTTCCACTTTAATCAATAGAATAAATGTTGTTGGTTGGAAATAAACATGTTTATTATATGAAAAGGTTTTTACTGTTTTTAAACTGAACTTGGTTTTAATTTCTCAGAAGACTTTGGAAGATTGAACACAAGAATCATACTCATAAACAAAATTCATACTTATGATGAAATGTATGGACTTATTAAACAGAAATTTCATGTTAATAATATAATGTAAAATGTGCATTTATAATAAATATTGAGAGATAAGGGTATATTATGAATTAACTTTTAAGTGACCAAGTAAAATGAGCAAGAAATAACACAAAAATCCTCTTCTTACTTTCCACTTATATGTTTCCATATTTTTTTTTAATTCAGAAAAATGTTTTACCCTATTTCAGAGCCACCTTCACTGTCATCTTTAAACTGCAAATTATCAGTATTGCCAATTGCAGAACTTCAGCGTATTTTGCGGTATGTAAATATACCATCTGTATCCTACAGGAATACCTATGACTTCCTCCCTAATTAGCAGAAAGGAATGCTACCTTATCCATAGGAAGCATAGTAAAAAAGTATTCGAATTGTGTGTAATACGCATACAGTGTGTTTTATTGTCACTAGATATGATTCTGACACATAACTCAAAAATCGACTCTGAAAAAATCAGATGAAGCTATAAGGTTAATGGTTAATATAATAGATTAATAGAATGATTAATATAAAGGACTGAAGAAAGTTGGAAAAATAAGGTTTCCATGTTTCTCAGACATGAAGAACAGCATAGTGATTAAGAGTGCACACTCTTTAGTCAGAACGACTGTTTACTAACTATGTGATCTCTCTGGACCTTAAATCTCCACATCTTTAAAACGGGAAAAATAAGGGTGCCTGCTCCAAAAGATTGCTGTATTAATGCACATAACATACTAAGAAGAGGATACACCATAGAGACTCAATACTTGCAGGCTCTCATTCTTATTAGTATATTCTCTTTAAGAGATGTTTTTCCAAAGATCTTATTCAGAAAAACATTTGGCATGGTTATTCAGTTTAGCAAAACATAGAGATATACAGGTGAAGAAGATGTACTGTCTTTCAGGAGCCCCACAGCAGGGATAGGAAAGAGAAAGGGAGAAAGACACAATATGATGAGTAGGATAATAGAATTATTTATAAATTACTAGTGAAACATCACTACTGGGCACAATTAGGTGTTTTTTTTCCAGTTTTATTCAGATATAATTAACAACACTGTGCAAGTTTAAGATATATAATGTGATGATTTGATATATGTATATATTGTAAAAATGACTGCCACAATAAGGTTTGTTAACACACCCATCACAATTAGTTTTGACTGAGGACAGTTAGGTGGGCTTTGCTTACCATAAAGCCCCAGAAAGATATCCTGTGTTAACTAAAAGTTTTTAAACACTCTTATAAAATTATTTAACAACAACAATGAACAACAACAAAAACCCTGAGCAGAATGGACACCAATCCCTGCAACATGTTATGTGGTTAAGCTAACAGAGTTTCTGTTCCACTTTTAGTAATGTCTCTCCCTCCCAGCCCATTCCTTTGGCTATGCCCAAAGGCGTGCCCAGCAGAACTAAGATGTTCACGCTAGGAACCAATGTGGCTTTAAGAAAGCCTTAAGATTTATAAAATGTGCCACTTCTCTGGAAAAAAAAGAAACCATCCTTGGCTATTCATTTAGGGAACAGGAACTTTTATTTTCATTGTCCATTGTTGAACAGAGAAAAACCTTCAAGTATTCAAAGTCTTAATTTAGAGGGGATTTTTTGGAATCTCAATATTTTCCCTAAGCCTACTGTAACACCCCCCAAAAACTCATGTTACATGATGTAAAATCACAGCTTTAGTTTGTTAAGAGGGCATAATTCCGAGTGGACCATGGAATATTTATATCTCCATGCAGCTCTTTGAAGGAATAATCTTATGTTTTTGTGCCTGTTGTGGGTCAGCGGTTCAAATCAGCACTCTTTCTGTCACTCCTTATATGTTTTACTATAATTTACAGCTCAGCAAGAGGACTCATAAAACAAAAGTGTCTACTTTATTTCAGTAACTAATTCTAGTTAATCAAAGATTTCCAGCCAAACAACCCAGCATGAAACTCTGCATGGAAAATATGAGAAGAACAAAGCATTTTGTCAAATAACACATCTCATGATGTAAACACATATGTCTCTTAAAGGAAATTTTATCGTTTCCACATTATCGGCATACAAAAGGAGCATTCTTGTCGCAGACCTGGTGCGACTGTGGAGCCATCGTCATTGGAAACAAGAGCCTGATTAGGTTCCCACACAGATATGAATAGACTTTCTTTTTTTAGTGAAATAGCCGCTTTTATTCCTTTTTAAAACAGACTGGTAATTGTCACCCTAAAAACACCGAATTGTACGAGGGCAACATTTGTTTCTCCTCTTTTTTCTCATCTTTTTAGAATCAGCCAATAACATTACTATCCCTTCTGGTTGGTCCTCTTCTGGAAAGTCTGAGTTAATCCACAGCTGTGTGAATGTGAAAAAGGGACACAGCAGGCTAAGTCTGCTGGGTCTCTTGTCTGCTAATAAAGTGCACAGTCTGCAGGACAGATGTTAAGAGGATCTGTTAAATAAGTCAGTGGCAGAGATCCTGACCTCTGCCAAGGAACATTTTATTATTCCAGAAAGGGGCATAATTGCAAGGCATTAACAATTAGAAGCACCATAGCTTTTCTTTATATAGATTTTTACTCCTTGCTTCATCATTTGTTTGAAATATAGTATCAAGACCTATTCACTGAGAAGCAATGTGCTAAATATGATTGAGTTTAGTACAAACTTCGGATTACGAGACTTCCCCAAATCCCAGAAATGGTTGAACCTTGGCTTTGCTTCAATCTTAAAGTTTTGTTTATTCTGTGTATATCATTACACTATTTGTACAGTTTCACTTGCCACAGGGTACCATTGTACTAAAGGGACTATGAATCTTTCCAAACATAGTTCCCTAACTATTAAATCTAGTGTAATGGGAAATGTAAACTAGAGATCAAATTAATAGAGGAATATCACATCATAAAGTTGTTCACTCTACCTTATACCACTTTACCATTTATGGTGTGAATAAAATCATGTCTACCACATGCATTGCAAATTCCCAAGTGTGGTGTAAAAGGCACTTTGTGATCTGACCCCTTACTTACCTTTCCAATCTCACCTACTATTGCTCTTGTACACTCAGCCTGTGCCAGATTGTCGTTTTCTGAACATGCCACACTGTCGATTGCTTCTACAGCTATAGGCCAGCTGTATTCTTTGTCTGGATTGCTTTTCCTCTTTTCTCCGCCACTCTGCATCCTTCCCCTATAAACCTAATGAACTTCCACTCTACTTTCAAGATTCAATTTTAACATCACCTCCATCATGAAGATCGCCAATTCCTCCCCAGGCAGAGCTTACTACTTCCTCCTCCCATATAATTTGTATTCTGGAAAAAGATCTATTTTAACAGTTACCATATTGCTTACTAGACTGTGGGCCCTTTGAGGACAGGGTGAAGTTCTACTTATCTTGTATTTCCAAATAGAAGCGAGGACCTATTACACAATAGGCACTTAATAAACATTTGGGAAATTAATGTGTGAGTTAACTAAATAATTAATCCCATTTTTGTTCAATAATTAATCATATAAATTGATATAAGTTTATATTCTGGCCTCCTCACTATTACTATTACCAGTACTGTTACAAGGCCTTATGCTTTGATATGCCTTTTGTTTTTTTAAATGATAATCTTCGTTAGGTTGGTACATTCAATTGCAAAATATATCTCTACAAAAACTCATTAATGGAAGCGAGATATACTATCCTCTTGGCCATCTGTTTTAATTCAGTTAAATTCATCCAAATTTATTTATGAGATGCAATCAAATTTAGTTCTTCACACTGTTGCCTCACAATTCTGTGCATTCTAACCCAGGTCACTTACAAGCTGTGTGGCTTAAATCAAGTTAATCTATTTCTCTGGGCCTCAGTCTCTTCAACTGTAAAACCAAAAGATTCATATAATACTTAGTGTATAAAGCATTTTTCACAAGGATTTTCTTATTTATTCCTTACAACCGCCCTATGGAGGTACTACTACTCCTAATCCCATTTAATAGAATCTGGGTATAAGAAGATTAATTGCCAAAGCTCATGGAATCAGTAGAAGGGTTAGGATTTGACCCTCTGAAAGTCTATGCAATTTTACAATTTCATTGTCTATTTGTAAAGGCTTTTCTTCCAATATAGTGGCATCTTTTCTGATTAGTGGAAAGTCCAGTTTGAAGTACCTCAATTGCTGCCTGGCCATCACTTCTTGCTAAAGAGTACTTCACTGGGCATCATGCTTTTTCAACTCAGGAA
Source organism: Pteropus medius (assembly GCF_902729225.1). Lineage (NCBI taxonomy): Eukaryota > Metazoa > Chordata > Mammalia > Chiroptera > Pteropodidae > Pteropus > Pteropus medius. The sequence continues at coordinate 1,599,910 of NW_024353906.1, read as the reverse complement.
CAATCATCAGGCAGGTGATTAGGTATTAGGACAAAAAGATTTCAAAGTTTATACACAACCATCTTGGTCAATCAATAAACGAGTCCATTTATATACATAGATAACAAATGATCAGCACTATGTTAACTGTTCTTATCGCTTTGAAGTATTTTTCATTTAATTGATTTCCTAGACTATTACTATAGAGGCAGGAATTTGCTTAGCTTGCTTGCTTAATAGAGAATCTAAATACATAGTGCACGCCTTAAAAACATTTGTTAAACTAATGAATGAATGAGGGAAATTATGTTTATTAAATATTGACCATGTAGCAGACATTGTGTTAGGCAATTAGCTTATGTTACTTCATTTAATATTCACAATATGGGAGGTGTCATTATCTCCATTTCACAGATGAGGAGACTGAGGTTCAGAGGAAATTAGCTCAAGTTCACATAGCACTTTTAACTAAAGAGGTCTTGTGGAACTAAGAAGCATTGCTTTCTTGAACCCTCCAAGCCATTCACTACTGCCTAGACTAAAAACACATCAGAGAGCAAGCTAGTTGGTTGATAAAAAGTAAGCATGTTGTTCCAACACATGGTGACTAATCATCACCTGATGATATATAGTTATTTTACTGTTCGATAGTGAGGTATGTCTGTATTTGGTGATAGTGATTCATAATCAGGAAATATGGGAGAGGTAGATCTAAAATCAGGAATGGTATTGTTGGATATAAATGAATTATGTATGACTTTCCTTCTGCAACTAAGAAATGACTCTTTATTAAAACTATCGATAAATGTGTAGAGAAGCGACATCCAGACTTCTATCTCAACAAGGCTTCTCACTCTTACTCTCACTCTCAGTTGTGCTATGTCTAAGCTAATGCTTCGACTAAGCATTATTCAGGGGCTGCCCCTTGGGCCTCGGAGCAAACCCTTCCTGGGACCTGCGGAAGATGTTCTGAGCAGGGGAACAACAGCAGCGCTGCAGAGAAGAGTTATCTTTTTCTATGTGGCCTAAGGAGCTCCAAATGCTGGAGGGCAATTCCTGTGTAGGGAGGACTGGTTGGAGCACTAACTCCGCTTCATTTAGTGACAGTGGGTGTTTCTCCTTCTTTCTTTTTTTTTTTTTTTGTAAATTTATTTGCTTTTTTTCTTCTTAAGCAGATTGAGTGATAATCCATTGAGAATGTGATGTTAAACCACTTTTCTTATAGAGTTTTTAAACTGGGCCTCTGAGAAGGAGTTTGATACAATTCAATGATTGAAGTAATACCTTTGTCCATTTGAGCATTAAATGGTCCGTTGAAATACAGCTTAGTTAGAGGAAATTTCAGAAAATAGTACTTTCTAATTTTTTTGAAAAAAATTCTGTCCCAGCTGACTAGAGCGGAGCTTGAAAAATGCAGCTCGATCACTTTCCACAGCCTCTCAGGTCAGCCTCTCACCAGTGTTAATTAAATATAACCCCCTTAGAATATAAGAGGTTAAGTGAGAGCATCATGGCGTTCCTCTCCAATATATTACTGTGAACACAAATGGCCATAATCTGTTTATAAGAAGACTTCTTTGAGCACAGAGGTCTCACTAATGAAAAATTATAAGAGAAAAAGCAACATAACATGACAACTGTTTATCGCAAATACATTTTAAACTACCCATTTTCACATCCATTGTGCTTAAATAACACATATCATAAAGGAAATTGGTGTAACAGATGTTTTCAGCTCTGGGCAGCAAATGCAGACGTTTTCAGTGTGATAAAGTGAGACTGCAAAAGCCAGTGCACAGATTCAGTCAATCTCTTACCTAAAGTCTTCCTTCTCTTCAAGTTAGAGAATTTTCATCCAGCAGTTACAAGAATTAGTGTATTTTCTCTTCTTTGCGATTGCTATATCTTCTGTAGCACAACTTGACCAAACTCTAAAGCTGAAAAATTGCTGAAATAATGGTTCTGTACTAGCCATTTTAAATTTAAAAAGTCTCTTTAAGCTACTGGGTTTATGGTTCTAAAAGTTTCATGTACTGTCCAGAGCTATTTGTAAATTAAATCATTTAAAATAAAGCTCTCTAATACTCTACAATTAGTCTTGTCTCTCTGAACATGACTTTACTGTAAATGCTCCTTCCTGACTCTCCTATTGTCCCAAGATTCCTGAGAAGAAAGCAGCCAAGCGATAATTCAACATTATTGCTGCTTCAGTGCACTAATCACTTAAAGAGCAGCAAAGACTCTATGCTCTCTGCCCCCACAGCTCCCGCAGTCTCCTAGCCTGAGGCAGGCAGCCCGACCCAGCAATGTCCAGATGTCAAGAGGGATCCCCAGCTCCTGATGCAGCAGACGCTCCATTCCAGTATGGTCAAACATCTGCTTCATCTGCTGGCATGCAACCTGCTGAACACGCTCAGAGGGCAGCACAGGCTAGGGATGGGCAAGGACACGCTCCCTAGCTACTCCAGGAGACTCATCAAAACTTTGAAATTATAAGACAGCCCCAGAAACTCTCAAAAGAATAGAGCTCTGGCATTTGGCAAAAACAGTCTAAGCATTTTCCTCAAAAGCAAGCTATAGAATAAGACAGATTTCGTGATAGGTCTTCTTACTCTTGTTAAATTCTATTAGGCTTAAAGTTTCTTCTAGACAGTTAACTGAAAATTTGGAAAATACATGAACTGTGGAATCCTTAGAATGTCATGTGGACTTTGAAATGTGTCCCTTTATAACTTAATTAACTTACTTCAAATTTACTTGCATATTATAATGAAGAGAAAATAAGTTATGCAAGAAAGCTTCTAAATGACTGTGCTTCCCACATACCAGTCAGCAGAGTTCAAAGCAAAGAATCTAGTCAAGTAGTAAATTTTAAAATACACTTAAAGCATCTATTATAGTCCTATTTTTTTAACAGATGAGTAATCTGGTCCAAGTCACTTAACCCATTTGGGCCTCACTTTCTTCTTCTAAAATATGGACATAATATTAAAGCACATTTATTATAAAGCCTAAATATAAATTGCTTAAACTGCAAAAGACTATACAATATGTATCATACTTATGTATGTGTATGTATATATGTGTGTGTGTATATATAGATATAATTCATACTATTCTTATATCTGTTTTGTTTTGTTTTTAAAAAGAAATTCAGGCTTCCTTTGTAATATCCAATTCACACTGCAAATACAGATGCTCTCCCAAGAATGATTCCACTCATCCTACGGGATCTCAATAAACAGCATCCTATAAAAACTAATGAACAGCTCCCAGGTCCCCACCAAATTTCATATTTACTTCATTCTAAAAGATAGACTTATATACTATAATAGTCAGAAATAATATTCCTTTACTGAAAGCCAGAGTATATGATATGTTTAATACAATTGAAAAAATGAGTCTGAGGAAAACTGTGACTATTCAAGCCAGAAGTGACTGGCTAGAATAAAAGTCTTAGTTTTGAAGATCAAAATGAAATAAAGAACTGAGAATAAACAACCAAATAGATCTCAATTTTTAAAAATTCTGCCCACCCAGGTTCAGGTAAACAGGTAGTTATGTGGAATATTTCTGTTAAAATTAGTTAGATTTGCAATCTCAAGTCTTGGTTATCTCTCTCCCTATTTTCTTTTTCCCTCACGAGAATGTAAACTCTATGAGGACAAGGACTTTGTTTTATTCAAAGTTTTTTCCTCAGTATCTAAAACAGGTTTTCTCAACTTCAGCACTACTGATATTTTAGACTGAATAATCCTTCTTTGCAGGGGTGGGGGCTTCCTGTGTGTTATAAGGTATTCAGCAGCATCCCTGGCTTCTACATCCATTAGATGTCAGTAGTATCTCCACCTGCACCTCAAGTCATAACCATCAAAAATATTTCCAGACATTGTTAACTTATTGCCTCCAGTTAAAGGCCACTGGTCTAGAATAGTACCCGGCACGTAATAGATCCTAAATAAATATTTGTTGAATAATTGAATGATTAAGTTTGTTATGTTTGGATTTACATACAAACTTTTTCAAATTTCCTGAGCACAATCATTTATAAGCTCCCTTAGAAAAAGAATTTTGATACAACTCTAACATACAAAGAGTGGTATGTCATTGTAATGATCATATTCAAAGCCAACAAGTATAATTTCAAGTAACAAGATTTTAAAAAGAAAGAATGTAATACTTCATTCTTTCTTTAATTTAAAGAAATAAGTAAATTAGGCTGAAAACTTTATAAACATCCCAAAAATAGATTTTCCAGGTTAAAAGCAACTCTATTTCAAACTGGTTTCAAATGAGCACTGTTATGTTTTCACTTTGTAGAGTTGGAGATATTCAACACATGTATCAATTTTTTAAAAAAATTTATCTATTTATCTATTTTTGTTTTAGTTCATTCTGCTCAAGATCAATAACATTAGAGAAATCTCTGATAAAGTAACTAAAATGATGCTCTAGATTAATATATATATCATGATATCAAAGGTTGGTTACAGGTATTTTAGCTGGTGCTATAAGAGAAATACAAAGCAACGAATGAACTCAATGCAGTTTACTGGAAATTAAAAATTCTCATTTAAGTCTTTGCTCTACCATATGACCAAGAGTGTGGGGGCCTTGTGAAATTTATTTGACTCTACTTTGCCTCCACATTTTAATCTATTAATAGGAAATACAAATACTTAGTTAAATCCACATTAAATGATTATAAATATCAAGGAACTGGTGTTTATAAAACTGGAAAAGAAGAATGTTAAATTAATTTCTCTCATTTTGACTCAGGATGACTCTACTGATGTCCTCAGTTATAAGGGAGGAATGAAAAAAGGGAATATACAATGATTTTTTTTATCCACACAGCAACCAGTACAAAGTACTGGTATATGTTTAGTTTTTGTTATTTACATTTAATTGAGAAAAGAATCAATTATTAGGGCCATTTAGGTTTGAAAGATATGTAAGAGAATCTAGTTATTATCATAATCCTAATAATCTAAAACAGTCAAAGCAAAGCAAGATGATTTCAAATCAGTACAGAGAGCTTAAAACATTAAAAATTTTTCCTGACTTTACAATTCAGATGGATTTGAGCAAACATGCATACGTACAGCATATAAACTTTTCTACAAATAAAACAGAGAAGAAGATTGGCAGAATAGTAATAACCATTTGCTAGTTCTACTGGTCAGAAGTTTTGTCCCTTCGCTGGGGCATGTCTATAAGGGGGATCCATCCAACTGCATTTCTCAATCCTTTTTAATCATAATATCATTAAAAATAACTTCAGTTTGAAAAAAATGAATATTGTTTAAATGTCCATATTACCCAAAGTGATCTACAGATGTAATGCAATCCTTATCAAAATTCCAATGGAATTTTTTACAGAAATAGGAAAATAATCCTAAAATTCATTTGCAACCACAAAGGCCCTGGATAGTCAAAGCAATCTTGAACAAAAAGAACAGAGCTGGAAGCATCACACCTCCTGATTTCAAATATATTATAAAGCTACAGTAATAAAAACAGTACAACACTGCCATAAAACAGACAGATAGACCAATGAAACAATAGAGGCCCAGAAATAAACCCACACATATACAGCCCAATGATATTTGACAAAGGTAATACGCGTACCCAATGAGGAAAGGACAATTTCTTCAATAAAAGGTGTTGGGAAAACTACCTACATTCAAAATAATAACATTGGACCTTTATCTTAAACCACAAAATGAACTTGAAATGGATTAAAGACTTAAATATAAGACCTGAAACTTTTGGGTATGTATCCAAAATAACTGAAATCAAGATCTCAAAGAGGTATTTTTCCTCCTATGTTCACTGCAGCATTATTTACAATAGCTAAAGCATAGACGCTACCTAAATGTCCATTGATGGATGAGTGGATATAAAAAAATGTGGTATGTACATAAAACAGAATCTTCTTCAACTTAAAAAAAAAAAAAAAGGAGAAAATCCTGCCATTTGCGACAATATGGATGAATGTGGAAGACATTATGCTAAGTGAAATAAGCCAGATACATAAGGACAAATACTGTGTGATAACATTTATATGAGGGATTTAAAATAGTCAAACTCAGAGAAGCAGAGAGGAGAATGAATGGTGCTTGCCAGGGACTGGAGGAAGGGAAACAGGAGGTATTGGTCAAAGAATACAAAGTTTCACTTATGGAAAATGAATAAGTCCTAAAGATCAAATGAATAGCACAGATCCTATGGTTAACAATATTATATTGTACACTTAAAGACTTACTGAGGGTAAAACTTATCTTAAATGTTCTTATCACACAAAATAACAATAACAACAAAACAATAATAATAATAAAAATAGTAATAATAATAATAATAATAATAATAGGAAGAAACTTTTGGAGGCGATGACTATAACATAGATTGTGGCATGGTTTGGTTATCTACAAACTCATTCAGCCATATATATTAAATATGTGCAGCTTTTTGTAGGTCAATCATACCTCGATAAAGTGCTTAAAAAATGTTTTTGCCCTGTTCTGTTTTGTTACTTGACATGTCAAAAAACTTCATCATATCTTTTCTGATTTAAATTTCCTAAAGGTTGCATATCTTGACTTATTCTACGGCTGGAAACTGGAGTGAAGCATTTTCTAAAATATTAGAATGTTTTGCTTTCTAGTATTTTTCTTTCTAACCTTCCAATATATCCTTAATCACATCATCTCTCTGATTTTTAAGGTAGCTCATTATAACACATACACATACAGACATATGATACATGGCACCAACCAAATAATACCTCAAAACTCCAGTCTGGTAAAAATTAGAATAAAAATACCAGTCACTATTTTAGAAAATATTGCATTTTACATACAGTCCATTTAAATATAAGTATTCACACACTGGGAGCTCCCTGTTGAGTGTATTAATTTGTGAGGCTGGAGCTAAATGAATGTTGGTGGAAATCTTACATTAGGAAAGATAGAGGACTGCACTGATTTGGTAATTCCAAGGTCCTGTGCTCCTACTGAACCACCTCTGTGAGTATAGCTGAACATTCCATCAATCGAATAACTTAAATACAGTAATTAACAGAGCTGTATAAGAAGAGCTGTACTCTATCACCTTTTAGATATTACCAACTGAAAATCCAATTTCTAAAAGAATATCCAGTTTATTCAATGTTTTAATTTTGTGGATAGCTATAAACTTACTCTATTTCACTGAATACAATGACAATCCTATTTCCAAACACTAGGGAATGTCTTCACGTTTTGTAGCCTTCTCTGATCTGCCTATATTTCTTTAACCTCCATCAGGACTCTCCTGGTACCTGCCATTTTTCTTAAGAAGACTAGAAATGAAAAGTTGTTTACATGAAATAATGCCTCCTAAAGAGAGAGCACTTGACTGAACATACTCCCCCCCCACCGAAAAAAAAGGTTTTCAAAGAGTTTGGGTCCCAGATGGCCCCCCAATAATAAATTCATTAATTCATTCATTTTACCAACTACTGTACCAGGCAAAATTAGGGATTCAACAGTAAATGAAAGAGACAAAAGTCCCTGAATTCAGTGACTTACATTCTAGAGGATTAGTTACCTGTCAGAAGCATTTTAGGCAGCAAAGCTAGAGTAGAATTGACTATTTAATAGGATATTGGAAAGTGTTGTCCTATTCTGATGATTTTTGTGTGTGTGGAAATCTAACATATGCCTCATAATCCCATTCACTATTTACAAAAGCCCTGAGAATAAATATCCCTTTTTGACAATGAACAGACTGTAAAAATAAGGGAATCTGAGACTAATATAGGACAACATAGCAAGTAAGTAATAGTAGAAACTTTAATCCGAGATACGGATTCCAAAGTGGAGTTTACTCCATTAGTTCCCAGCTCATCCAATCCAAGCTATAACAGTCCTCCCAAGTTCCATCACACTCTTAAAAGTCAAAGGGGGTGAGGGAAGGCTGATTAAGAGAAAAACAAGCATTTCTCCTCAAAGTACAACCCCATAGTTGGCATCCTCAAAACAAGCTTCGAATCAGTGCATTCCTTTTTCTCCATTGGGTAGCCAGTAATAGGTCATTCTAATCAACTCCTTATTCAACTCTCTATTCGAAATCACAACCTATCAAGCCCACCCAGCATAGCTAAGTCACCCTCTCATTCCTCCACAGAACTGAGGCATGTTTACAATTGCAAACAAGAAGACAGGGTATGAGCCAGAGAAAAATATCTAAATACAATACCATAAAGATTCAGGCTGTAACTGAAATAGAGATAGAGTATTCTCAGTGTTGATGGGCACTTCTTCACTTTCCATTTGTAGCATGAAAACTGACAATATCATTTAAATAAAATATGTGTTTGTACTCACTTTTGCAAAAACTTCAATTGTTCTCCTTCATCTTTGCAAACTTGGCAAGACTTTAATAGTTTCATTTAAGAATAACTTATGGTTGGTGGGGTTTCCTGGTGTTTTAAGGCTCCAATTATACTCCTTTCCTCAGGTTTCCCCCAAACTGTACATAATGTCCATCACATAAAAGTGCAAATGCATTTATATTAATTTTCTTTAATTTTCATATTTAATTCCTTTCATTTAGACTACTATTATCATTATAAGAACTCGTCTGTTAAAATATGTTCCAACCAAAGCTTGGTAGGCTTTGAATGCTCAATAAAAATCATTCTCTGGGGCTAATGAAGACAGAAACTCTGCCTGTAACAATATTAAGTTTGTTTTCTCCAGTGATTCAGAGAAGTGAGCAATCTGTCAGTAATACATTGAGTGAAATTACTTGTCCTGTAGGAATAACTGCTGACAGTCACTTTATCTCAGAGCTGACCCAAACATCTCCCTGCTGACAAACAAATTACTATGTCTAACTTCGAAAAGGTAACTAGCTTGTTTTTAATTTTGATTGGTCTTTCAGGATCCCTTATACATACAGACTCAGTCTCATCCTTCACTGTATTTAAAAAAAAAAAAAGAAGCAACAAAAGTGTTTTGGGGGGACAGGTTTGAATTAATGAGTAAGAAAAAAAAGTAAAGAAAGAAAAGCCTTATCATTTGGAGCTAAGAAAAAGATCTGTTACTGCTTCTTTCCAAGGCCGTTATGAGATAAAACTGGTAAGTATGTCTACCCAACATTAAGACTGGCAGCGCTGCCAGTGACTGACTGGGTGAGTGAACACATTACCAAGACAGTATTGTAGGAATTAATTTTCTTCAATAAAGTGATTTTTAAGGCTCATATATTTCACAATCTAAACATATGTCACTGTTTCATAAACAAAATAAATGGATTAAAATAATACATTACCAATATGCTGACATGTGGAGATATTTTAATTAGAAATTCTTAAGCTGTGTGATATTTAACTGCTGTATTTGTTAAAGAGAAGCATGCATCATTTAATAAGAAGGCATGAGACAGGTGTATCACTTGGCATGACACGGTACCAGATTGTGTTTAATTTAAGCTACAACTCTGAGGCCACATTACTCCCAATTAAAGACAAAACGAAACGAAATCATTTTAAGGATCTATCATATTGAAAGTTACCATGTAAGATGAATCAATACACTGAAACCACTTTTTCCTTTTAAAAGAAGTCATTCAGAGTTTGGTTTCTAGGAAAATATTTCTTCAGAAACAACCTAACATCTTAGCTATTTAAAAGCCATATTTACATGACCACCTCATTATACTGGTTCCTCCTCTTCTCCTTACAACTTCCTTGAAGGGCCAATGTTAACATAGCTGAGGAAAGCAAATGGCAACTGATCCTGAAATTTATATGGGTAGAGAATTGGAATAAGTAGCAATATAATATACTGTTTACTGTAGCAAGTGCTCTCTGTTCTCTAAAGGTCAAAAGCACTGTAACCTTAGAGTTACAGTTTCTGATTGTTCCCAGGGTTAAATACATTATCAAAATTAATGGTTTAAGCCCCTCAACCTTCAGATATATAAGTATTCATGACTCCATCTGCTGAACTGTTCAACTAAAAATAGCATTCTTTGGCCTGCTCTCTTCTAATATTGTGCCCCTGAGGCAGAGAGAACCATGCCTCAGATTAGCACAGAAAACAAAAAAAAAAAAGAAGAAAAAAAAAAAGAAAAAAACTTTCCTGCATCTTCCTTATCTTAAAGAAAGAACTGGCATACACTAATGTAAAGAGGGTATTTTTTCACTTTAAATACCTTTTCTCTACTTGATAACAATATTTCAGGCTTTGAATAACTATAAACACTGTCAAGATTTACTCAGGCATGGTGATGGTATGCATGCATTGTGGACTTTTCTTCCTGAGAATTTCTGTTTAGAAATAAAACCAGTTAACATAATTGTAATGCTTCCTTAGTATCAACAGTTTATCATGATCATGATTGTTGACAGAGCTGTGACATTTTAGCTTGTCAAAGGAGCAGAGAAAATCTTAGCTAGAAAAGAACGTAGAGTTTAAAATCAATAAAGCAAGATATTATTAAATATTCTCTCTGCTCTTGCTCAAGATTTAAAATGTTAATGTCTATAGCAGCTTAGATATGAGTATCTACTACGCTGTTCAAAAACATTCCCATAAACATGTTATACCAGAAAACTTTGGGAAACATGCCTTTTCAAACAAGGTCAATCTTTTCTAACCAGTATATCATACAAGCAAACAGAACAAAGCTTCCCTGACATGCAGTGAAAAGTTGCAAAAAATAGAAGCAGGAAAAATAAAAAACCCAGGAAACTCTCAAATCAGCTCAAACTTAAACTACAAAGCTATGAGGGCTCCTGCTTTAATGGGTTTTCTATTATTTAGCCTAATAAAAGTGACAGACATTTGGCATTATGTTGTGCTTCTAGATCAGCATTGCTATAGCAATACCCAGATTTGGCACTCATGTATATGATGTTATGGTTTTGAGAAATCCAACAGAAGCCAGATTTGACAGCATCAGGAACCAGAGATGTTTTTGAGGAAAGAAGTCAACCTAAGTGAAAAACTAGTAAAAGAAAAGACCAGGTAGAAAACTGGCTAAGGGAAGGTTTCTGGGCTGGAAATCAACACCTCAAGAGAAAATAAAAGTCAAAGAGTAGAGGAAGTCTTGCATTCATGCCAAGGCCACCTGCTTTCACATTCTATCAAGCACTTAAAAGTTTCACAAACTCTCTGTCTTGAGCACGTCAGCTTGCTAACCATCATCACATAGGAAGGCCTGCTGCTAATGTCCAGGTATCTATCTGTTAAGCAGTCAATCCCCAACATGGCAGACTTTCAGAGTGTCTAGAAACATGGCACCTTTTCTACATTCGAAAGAAAGCCTTAGAAAAGAAATCCCTTCTGGCTGTATAGAAGACAACAGATATTCTGACAGTATATGCCTGGTCCTGCCTGGGTGGAAACCCCCTGTGTACCTTTTATATCAAAGGGAAAAGGGAAAAGGGAGGTGGGCAATGAATTCTGGAACTCCTCCTTAGGCAACTTCCAAGGTGGACTTTGATTTTGTCTTCTTCTTTCTTCTTACAAGTGAGCTTTATTATTTTCCAAAAATGCAGATTCAAAAGGCACAGAGATGTCAAAAGGACCCTTTACTGAGTACATAGTTTTTGATATGTATAGACTAACAGAGCCAATAAGAGCTGAATATACAACTTTGCTAGATGTAATGATTTTCTTTTTTTTTTTTAAATCGAATTTCCCATCCTAGTTTAGAATATGAAATTTAAAAAGTTAATTGTGTGCTTCAGTCTGAGGTAACCTGTCTCCATTTTCTTGGCAACTTTCCAGTATCTGATAGTCCCAGAGGGGGACACCAGTGAGACAGGGGAGGAATTAAGCATGAAATTGTAGAGAGAAGGATTGGGTCCCTATAGAAGAAAAGTACTTGGTTTTTCAAAAGAGCCACATAAGCCTCCTTCTGCCAAGTAGTAAGACTATCCCACGAAAATAACAAAGAGCTTTGCTGAAAGTCAAATATGAAAAGAATAACTATAGAAGTTTATGGGGCAAAAGGCAATTTCTGGCCCAAGCACCTATCCCTACTTCAGCCTGAGAAAACTAAACTAGGAAACCTGAGTTAGGTAGAGTTAGAAATCCTGGGTAATAACTCCGACTCCATGAATATAAGCCTTGGTTAAATAACTTGACCTCTCTAAACTTCTGTCATTTTGTCTGTACAAGCAGAATTATATTCTATCAACTTTACAGGGTGGTTCTATGGTCAAATGAGATTAAAAAAAAAATGTTTAAGTGTTTTTTTTAAACACAGTACAGTACTATACATTAAAAAGTAGAAGAGTAAGAGAAATAAAGATTGTTTTGAAGACATTCGTAATGTAAAGAATTTGCCTAAATATATAGCAATAATCTAATTCAGGGACATCAATTTGAGGTTTGTCTTTCTTTCTGAAAGAAAAGGAGCAAAACTGAGCCTCCTTAGGAGTGAGAAAAAAGGAAAGGTTACATTATAGTGTTTAGGTTGAGTGTTTGCCACTTTTTAAAAAAAGCCTAGAATATGACTGAACAATCCAGTCCCCCACCCAATGAAGCACCCATGGAAGTATTCATACCTCAATCTGTTTGTGGTTGTAAGAGTGGCCACCACCATGTTCAAAGGTGTCCAAACTCCTGCCAAAACGGTCACTTAGGCCCTTTAGCCTTGGGTTAATTTGTGGGTGGGAGACATGACCCTTCTGTTTAGTAGCATATTCAGAAAAAAAAAAAAAGACAAAACATACTGTCAGAACTCATGAAATAGAACACATACTTCTAAACCCAGGGTGTTGACCACATCAATGAATAGAAAGTAGAAGGTTTAAGACCCGGATGCTCTTTCATAAAAACTTGGTTATAAGATCAAACAACGGTACTGGTTCTTATTTCTGCCTCTGATTCAAGGATACTGTATAGCATAGCTGTCAGAAAAGGAGAAATAAATTAGATTTCTTATGAGTGAGGTTTCTTTCTAGATTTTACCAACTTCAGTAAGCTTCAGTGTTAGTAGTGGGGAAGCTGAAGGTTTGGAAGAGAAATAGCACTGCTGCTTCTGTTAGTCAAAATTTGTAGTTCTGCTACATAGTCCATAACAAGTAATATCTTTAAGGCTTTCTGAATGAGGCTTATGATAAACAGTTCTCAAAGTACTGAAAATTTTTTATTTGCAGACCCAACTGAAAATGCGCAAAATGGTTGTTTTTGATGATAAAATATTTGTACATTTTTTATGTTCATGTCATATAGGGAATAACAAAGAAGAAATAAAAATGCCTAGCCAGATGCTATTCCTTAGATTATTTAAGAAAACTCAAAAATAATCACAGTAAATTATAAGAATAAAATACTATCTTTTCGCTGTTGAAATTCAAAGTTATTATATATTTTCAAAATATTCCAATTCTAAAGGTTTAACCATTATTTCAATGATACTACCTTTTTGTTAAAATAAATACTCATTTTTAAAGTCAATTTCCCATTAAAGCGGCGTGCTAAAAGAGTATAAAGAGCACCTAGTCCTAATGTAAACCCTTCATTCTACTGTGAAGGAGATAAGGTACAAACGATTTTTTATTCAACTCCCTAAACACTTTCTCCCCAAGTTTAGCTTTTAAGTAAAGAGCGCTTGGTCAGACACCATGCCCACACTTTTGACCTGGCATGAGGAAGAGGATCAGGATGAGGCTGCACATTTTCAGGTGCAATGTGTTTAGATTTTACTAAATAGCTAAAGTAATTTGGTAATAACAACCCCCTATTCTACGAGCTGCAAGAAGGAAAACATCCAAAATTGTTTTCTGTTTTGATGCTTATGTGTAAAAGCTAATCTGGACATAAATGAAGACATGGATGGAAAATTGATAAGGAAAAAGCTAATATAGTCAGTAACAACTAACCATAAAAAAAAAAAACCTTGTAAAACCATGAATTCATCTGATAGAGAAGATATAGTCATAAGTCATTACATCATTTTTCCTTTAAAAAATATTGAAACTGGCAGTTTTCTCTTCTATTTGCAGTATGGTAAGTACATAAGGTGTTAATCCTTCTAGGCTATGCTTAAAAAATTATTTAACATTCAGGCCATTATTTAGCATACAGCTGGTTAGCAGTTTTCCACTAAAGTTCTGGCTCATGTCCCACATTTTTTTCTTCTGGCACTTACCTGGAGCTGTAAAGGGCTGAGCCCAGAAGCAGCAGCAGCTGCCATTGTTGATGGAATGAACTGTACGGGGTAGTTATCACCTGTCGGAAAGAACAATGCATACAGGTTTAGACAATGCACAGGGAATAGCAGCAGACAAGTACAAACATGGTCCTTGGATTGCCTGAGCTTTACAACACTGCTCTAAGCCCAAACATCTGCAGAAACAAAAGGCTTAGTTGGGCACAGACTTGCAGTGCTGCCTTGGAACTTTTTGTTAACAGATAGCTGGTAGGCAAACTGGCAAAACATGAATGTGATGTTAAAAAATTAAATGTGCAATTCAAGCATGTTCACTCCATTACAAATCTTGTAATACATCATTTTTTTTTAAGTAAAAAAAAAAATCTTCAAGCCAGGCTGACACTCAGTTCACTGAAAAGGCTTTTATATTAGAACAACAAAAAGTTTGGCTTGGTACACAAGGCAGAGCATTCGAGTCCAAGAAAGAGTATGAGCTATTGACCGTCTATAACCCTAAACTTTATTTTATAAAAAATAGGAAAAAAAAATTTTTAAACATCCTTTTCAATTTGATAGGGTGAGAGAGAAGCTAATCTTATCTGCCAACATTCTTTGAAATGCCTGGTATCCCAAAGAGAGAGGAAACCTTATTTTTCTGGATTAACTTCTGGTGGATCCTAGTACAGAATCATGCACACTACGCACTTATCACTTATTCTTTGATGATGATTTCATTAAATAACCATGCATTTTACATGGAACATCTTCATTAAAACTCTGGTAGAGATTGAGCATGGTTCAGCAGAGATCAATGCTACATCTTAATGTGTTTCTGACTCCACACCACTCCTAAATAGGAATGAAGTACTGTCTGTGACCTAAGAACACAGGCTGTGTGCAGTGACCAGGAGAACCAAGAGAAAATGATGAGGAATGTACTGTGATAGTGGTAACTGAAAGCAAAATTAATACTTATGGATAAATTACACAATATCAGTGATTTAATGGAGTATCACTTTGGCTTCAGCTACTTATTTAAAGTCAGTGTTATGTACTATCTCTAGGCTATATTTTAATAGGCTGTTCCTCCACACATTTTTGACATTTATAATAATCATACGGTTTTGCATGAACTTTTCCACACTGAAAGCTGAATGCAATAATGAAGAGACAATATAGAAAGAATCACAGTAATAAAGGTAGTCAACTGGAAAGCAACAAAACCTCTTCTTTCTGCATGGACACTAATACCTGGAGCCTTCCTGATGCCCCTGGTTCCTTGGAACTCATCCTGCTTGCCACATGAAGTGCTACTCAGCTGGACCAATGTAAATGTTAAGTTGCTTTCACTTTTAACAAATTGTTAGCTTCTAATCTACACAGTCTCTTTGCATCATATCCATAATACCTCATCAGACCATTGAGCACAGTGTGTGCTTGTACACAGTCCAGTAACAATTGGCTTCTGATTGCATATGGAGCGCTGCTACAATGCATTCACTAAACTATATTGTGCTGATCTCCTATGGAGTAATGTTCAAAATATCTGATCTTGTTTTTCCCCTTCCATGAGGTTGATTTTGTTTTGCAGTGTTACATGAGCTTTTTAAAAAAGATAACTAGGCCAAATTATTTTTTATAGTAAATGACTGTCGCTTTATGCTTAAATAATTCTACTGATCTTCTTGATATTTAAACTAAATTATCTGATGAAAGAATATCCTAAACTAAGTAAAATAGTATTTCTTTGGTCAATATCTTATCAGGTTAAAAAAATCACAAAGCGATGCTGAATTAATGATGCTTCAAAAATAGGGGGAAAAAATCACCATTCCAACCATCAGCATGGACTGCCTCCCGGAACATTTTAGAGCTATTCTTTCTTTAAATATCATGCATTATTCATACTAACTCTAAACCACAACCCCTCCTCCCTGTAAGTTTAATACCAGTTGCTTTATTTGTACTAAAACATTTTTCATGTCAAACATATTTTAAAAAATCAAACTCTAAAAGAATTCCCTGGGGCACTCCTTTTTTCATAGCTGTCATGCTTCTATGCTATGAAATAGCTGATTTTTTAAAATAGTTTTTGGCTTGCCAGTTAATTTATTACTATCTCTACCACACCCTGTAGTACTCTCCAGCTCACCTGCTGGCTACAAACAGCTTTCTTTTCACCACTGACAAGCATATTTTAAAAACATTCTTAACCTTTCTGCTGGTTTGAATCTCTATATCTAAATATAATCCTTGGAAAGGTATTTCTTCAGAACATATCATTGTATTGATACTAAAAGTAAAAATGAATACATTAGAGCAACAGAGAATATCACCAACAATTATTAGAAGAGAGAAAAAGGAAAAGGCAGGAGAGGAAGAAGATAAGAGCAAAGGAAAGAGAGGGGTTAAAAGCAGAAGGGGAAAATATAAGAGGGAGAGGAATTTAGGGATTGTAAAGTTTCTTTTTTTTTTTTTGGTAACAAAATTACTTGTTCTTCCTCCTCAACCCCCTCTTAATTTTCTCTGTGTAAGAGTTTACCAAGTAAAAGTTCTCAGTGGCTGCCTTGGCAAGGAATCAGTCAACATGTTGTAGCAATTTTTTTCAAATTTGTCTCTGGATTTGAAATGCTTGCGTGAGGACCCATTCTTTTTAAATGTGTACAAAGGAAGATGAAGCCTGTTGGAACAGGCTGGTTTTAGGCACTGCTGTAATCTGGCCCTTGCTACCTCTGGTGTAGGAAGACAACCTCAAAAAGCCAATTTGGGAAATAATATCCATTCCGTAAATCCATTTTTCCAGCCTTCTGGGTTTTCCAACTATTTTTACCTGAAGATTATAGAACAAATAGAAAACAGATTTAAAAACCTATGGAGAAGTTGCCTGACTTTAGTTTCATTTGTCACAATAGGCAACATTCCTTTGGAATGAAAGTAGCTCCACAGCAAGAGTCCTTAGATGAGAGAAGGTATATTTTTTAATTTTCAAGGAAACTGAAATGAAGGCAAAAACTTATTAAGACTTAAATACAGGAGAATCTAGGACCCATTAGACTCAGGCTACCTCTTATAAGAGTACTCCTAGTTTGTGTAATTCAGAAATATATATATTTCACTTTTATTAAAGAGTTCAAAATCTTATGGTAAAATTCTGTCCATTTACTTTGATTCTTCGGAAAGACAAGGGATGGTCTGAGATATTAACTTCAAATATTAACCAACTAAGGAAATCATTTAGAGAGATTGAGAGGAGTAGAAAAGAAAAATACACTAAACTAGGAAGACAGGATTCAAAGATTCTTCAGTAACTGGCTCAAAGTCTCATTCCTCATTTTCTACCCTCCAAAACAGAAGAAAAACTATACTATACATCCCTAACTATCTCACAGATTATTGTGTAGTGATATTATAGAATGATGGTAAATTATTTGAGTTGCCAAATAACTTATAGATAGACTCCACTGTTGTCATTCTTGCTATAATGTGGAAATATTCCAATCTTTATCACCAATATAAACTTGGACATGCCACACTGCATCTTGTCTAGATGTACGTATTCAGAATAGCAAAATATTACAACTCCTTTATATTCTGAGAGAATGTCATAATCAAGCTGAATTTATCTTTGTGAGACAGCACATTGCATCAAAAATTAGCAGGTAATGGGTGATACACTTAGAATCTTAAAAATGAAACAAAACCTTTCGTTTCTTCTGAGGACAACTGGATAAAATTTGGCAAGAATTATAGTGTATATTGATGAGGTCACCATGCTCTTATTTCTCTTACTAAATTTCTCCTTCTCTATTCATCAAACAATAGATCAATGATGAGAAGAGTCTTGATCGTAGGACTTTTTCTATGAGCATGTGCATTATTTTTCATACTTTTAAAGAGCTAAGAATCAAGGATCAATCTTAATGTCTTTACTTGTTTCATAAATGCATCCAGACCCTTGACCAATGATATGAAAATCCATGGAATGCGTCACAATAGCAATTAATTAAGTGAAGGTGGATTAACTGATATAAAGTCATCCCATTATAAGAAATCAAATTAAAATAAGAAGTCATAGTTCATGCCTTAATGACAGCTCACCCATGATATAGCCTCCATAGTTAAAGGAGGGCAGAGTTAAAATGATCTCTATAAAACCAGGTTAGTTTACGTGGGTGAATATATTTTCTTCTTGGACCTCAACATTTTCATTTAAAAATGAGAATATGAATCTGAAGAACCATAAATGCTTTAATTTCAAGTAGATAGATTTAATCAAGTTTTCCGGCAACAGTGGTTACACACCTCTGCTTTAATTCTAGAAGAGGTAGAAATGGCTAGCTTTACAAGAAAGCATTTGGATAACTCCGTACATATAACTCTCATTGTTTCCAGAGCAGCTAGACTTTTCTTAATATCGTACACACTTTAACCATGTCTGCAAGAGTGTAAAATCTCAAATCAGAAACTTCAATTTAAATTCTATCTCCACTAAGTTAATCAACTTCTTTGACTTTTAGGGTTTTTTTCTTTTAGCAAAAAACAGAGATAATGCCATTTATATCTTAGAAGTTATATCTTATGAAAATTAAATGAGAATATATACTTATATATATTTATATACATTTATTTTAGATAAATATATGTCATTTATTTTATATAAATATATATCATTTTATTTATATAAAATTTTATATATATATATATGTATCTTGACAAATAAATGGTGCTCAATAAATACTAACTGAAACAAAAGAATTAAAAAGAAGCATTAGGTAACAATTACACACCAACAAATTAGAAAATTCAAGAAATGGACAAATTTCTCGAAACACACAAATTAGCTAAGCTGAATCAAGAAGAAATAGAAAATATCAACAGACTTATAACAAGTAAAAAGATTGAATCAGTAATCAAAAACCTCCCAACCAAGAAAAGTTTTAGACCAAATGGCTTCACCAGTAAATTCAATGGAACATTTAAGAAAAGTTAACACTAATTCTTCCCAAATTTTTCAAAAAATTGAAGAAGAGGAAACAGTTCCTAACTATGAGGTAATAAGGCCAACACTACCATGAAACCAAAGCCAGATAAAGACATCGCAGAAAAGGAAAACAAACCAATATCCTTTATGAATATAGATACAAAGATCCTCAACAAAATATTAGCATATTGAATACAAAAGCATATTAAAAGGATTATTCACCATGGCAAGGTAGGATTTATCCCAGGATTATAAGTGTGGTTTAACATTAAAAAAAAAAAAATCGGTGTACTATATCACATTAATAGAACAAAGGGGAAAAACCCACATGATCATCTCAATTGATGCAAAAATGAATTTGAAAAGATCTGACACCCTTTCCAGGTAGTTATGAAAAACCTATAGCTAACATCCTACTTAATGGTAAAATACTAAAAGCTTTCCCCCTAAGATATCAGAAACAAGACAATGATGCCCACTTTCACTGTTGCTATACAACATTATACTGGAAGTTCTAGCCAGCACTATTAGACCAAAAAAAGAAAAAAAAGAAAAACAAAAACAAGAAAAAAAAAGAAAGAAAGAAATGAAAGGCATCTAAATTAGTAAAGAAGAGATAAAACTATCTCTAGTTGCACATGATCCTATATATACAAAATCCCAAAGAATCCACAAGAAAGCTACAAGAGCTAATAAATTCAGGTAAGTCACAGGGTACTGGATTAACACTCAAAAATCAATTGTGTTTCTACACACAAGCAATGAACAATCTAAAAAGAAATTAAGAAAGCAGTTCTGTTTACAATAGCATCTGCGAGAATCAAATATTTAGGAATAAATCTAACCAAAGATGTAAAAAGACTTGAACACTGAACAATAAAATATCGCTGAAAGAAAATTTAAAAGACCTAAATAAAAGGAAAGGCATCTACGTTCATGAAAAGGAAGACTTAAAATTGTTAAGATGTCAATACTACCCAAAGCATCCTACAGATTCAGTGAAATCTCTATTAAAATTCTAACAATCTTTTTGATAGAAATGGAAAAGCGGATATTCAAATTTATATGGAATTGCACGGGACCGTTATAGCCAAAACAATCTTGAAAAAGAATAAATTTGGAAGACCCATACTTCCTGAGTTCAAAATTTACTACAAAGCTACAGTAATAAAAACAGTATGGTACTGACATAAGAACAGATATATAGACCAATTAAACAGAATAAAGAGCCCATAAATAAATCCTAACATATATGGTTAATTGATTTTTCACAAGGGTACCAGGACCTTTCAATGGGGAAAGGACATCTTTTCAACAAATGGTGCTGGGAAAACTGGATACCCACATGCAAAAGACTAAAATTGGACCTTTAACTTTATACTATATATAAGAATTAACTCAAATAGATGAAAGACCTAAACTTAAGTACTAAAAGTATAGTACTTCTAAGTATTAAAAGTATAGTACTTAGAAGAAAATACAGGAGTAAATCCTGTGTTGGATTTGGCAACAATTTCATGGATGTGACAGCAAAAGCACAGGCAACAAAAATGAAATAGATAAATCGGACTTCGTCAACACCAAAAACTTCTACACATCAAAAGATACCACCAAGTAAGTGAAAAGACAACCTACAGAATGGGAGAAAATATCATATATCTGATAGAGGATAATACCTAGAATATATAAAGAAATTCTGAAATTTAACAACAATGAAAAACAAAAATCCCCATTCAAAAATGGGCAAAGTACTTCAACATTCTTCAAGGAAGATACACGAATGTCCAACAAGCATATGAAAAGATGCTCAAAATCATTAACCAATAAGGAAATGAAAAATCAGAACCAAAATGAGATAACATTTCACATCTACTAGGATGTCTATAATTTTTTTAAAAATGTCGGAAAATAAAAAGTGTCGGTGAGGATGTGGATAAATCAGAACTCTCTTGCATCACGGGTAGGACTGTAAAATTGTGCAGCCCCTGTGGAAAACACTTTGGCAGTTTCTCAAAAAGTTAAACAACTACCATGTGACCCAACAATTCTACTCCTACATATATATCCTTCTAGAACAGATATTTGTACACCAATGTTCACAGCAGCATTATTCACAATAGCCAAAAGTTTGAAACAACCCAAGTGTCCATCAACAGATGAATGGATAAACAAATAACATACACACACACACACACAGACATATATATATAAAATGGGATATCACTCAGCCATAAAAAGGAATAGATAATTGATATATGCTATAAGATGAATAGACCTTGAAAATACTATGCTTGGTGAAATACGCCAGATACAGAAGGACAAATGTTGTATGACTCCACTTATATAAAGTACTTGGAACAGGCAAATTCATAAAGAAAGATAGTAGAAGAGAGATTATTAGGGGTTACGAGTAGGGGAGTAGAGAGAGTTATTATTTAATGGCCACAGAGTATTTTTGGTGGTGACGGTTACATAACATAGCAAATGTATTAATGTCACATTTACAAACGGTTAGAATAATAAATATTATGTTACATATATTTTATCACAAAATTTTTAAAAGAAGCATTAGGTACACTTGCAAAACTGCTTTTGGTCATCAGGCAGAGGGACAGTATATCTTGGTCAAATGCGCAGTTTTTGAACCACATTTCTAATGGATAAGGATGTAGTTTAATGTAGTTAAATTTAATAAGTTTCATGGTCAGACTTAATCCCCAAAGCTAGTGCTTTAGAATTTTCAAAGAACTTCCATACATTTTAACAAATTTAATATTTACACTCACACTGAGCAGTGGACAAATCATAACATATTTTTAAGATGACAAAAACATGAAGCTCAGCAAGGTGAAATGATACATTCAAGTAAGAACTAAAATAATCCATGTAAAATATTTAGGACAGCGTTTGGCACAAATAACTATTCAGTAAGTTTTATATATTTTCCTATTACAACTAATAAATGAGTAGAGAAGCCAGGGGCAGACAGAGATCCTATTCCCAGGATCTCATGGGAAATGTCGAGTGCTGTTACTGCAGCAATCATTTAAAAAATCCCAAATATACAAAGTCCATGGGTCAGCAGCATCATCCCTAACACATGAAGGAGGCCACTGTTTTTATTTCACAGGCAATTCAATCTTGATCTGATATACACATTGGCATCTATGAAAGAGGCTTAATCTTTTAATTTTCTCAAATATAAGTGCTAAATGTGTTTATCGTACCTTGGATTGCTGCATCTCTCAGTATCATAATGTGAAAGAGCAAAGCAACCAAAATTCTGTGGTTGCTATTCTGGGCCCTTTTGAGTTCCTTTCCAGAAAGAAGTTTCTAATTAGAGAACCATTAAAATTTCGGGAGCTATTAAGGATTAAAACTCAATAAAGCTATTTCTACAGAGATCAATCGAATAGATGTTACCCTAAAATTGCATAATCCCTGTGGTCAACATGCCTCATCAGCAACCTCAAGGTCAGAGAACTTGCTTGATGTTCACTGCACACTGAGACCCTGAAATGCTCTGAGCAATGGTCAATTCATCTGAAGGGGAGAAGGCCCAAAGTCCTAAATATATTTGTCTAGACCGTCCTTGTATGGATTCAGCCAACTTTGACAGTGAACATCACCCAAGGTGGACCTGGCTTTCTGGAAATCAAGACGATTACTCAAACAGCTGGAGGCACAAACAAACACCATGTACAGTTTTAAGTAAAGGAAGGTGGAAAAGAAACAGAAAGAGTCATTTATTTTGTAATTTTGTAAAGACCCAGAGAGCACTTGCACATCCTCTTGCTTTGGGGACCACAATATAAAGTCATGTCACTGTTTCAAGGCTTTTATATGTGATAAAGCTACTCGCTTCTAAAAATTTATTCATGTGTATTTTGAGTGAAATTATCATAGCTCAGTTTGGGGCAAAAAAGTTTTCCTGGTCTAAACTCTAGTCCAACAGTATTCTACTCCCCCAATCATGTGAATAACATGAACACTGCATAAATTAAGTCTCCTGAGTAATTCCTCTAATTATATAAGAACATATCATTTTAACCCTTTTAAAGTATATTTTATATACACAATGAAGCTTAGATTAGCCAAAGTATTAAAAAATTTAGTTATGGTTACTTAAATTCTCTGCCATAACTTAGGAGTCACCAGAAAATACTTCTATTTTTTTTTTTTTTTTACCAGCCTTGCTTGTGATTAAAAATAATCCTACATGTCCAACTCAATTGTCCTGCCTTACCCAAAAAAGTTTTAGCCAACATAATAAACACAACTTTGCTACCCCAGGATGCTACTCTATGCTACACATATGCTGTTCAATGGAGGGAACTCACTCCTGCACGATATTGTCTCAATCTCTATATTCTTCTCAGTTACATGTTATAATTCCTTTGAAGTTGTATAAGACTTTTTAAAAAATTATCCAAATTCACTGACTCTACGACATCTTCCCCCATGACAAACGTCATCATTTTAACAAAATTAGGTAAGTAACATGTTAACTATGTTGATGTAGAAAATAAAGCCCCTTTCTGATACTGAAGTGAAAATTTTTAAATTTAAAAACACTGAAATTAAATAGAGTTTCCACATTTAGTTCACTTAAAAGGTTTCTAAGATTGGTATAGGGATGGCAACTCAGATTCAGGATAAACCAGTAAATTTGGTTTCTATCAACATTCCAAAGGAAGTCAAGATGAAGACACAGTTCAGAACAACTTATAGGGATCAGAGGAGAACTAAACCACTGCACTGACAGAAACATATTCTCTGACAAAATATACTCCTGTTTTTAATATTGATACCAATTTCATAGGGAATATAACTTGTTCTGAAAATTCTTCTCTAGAAATATCAATTTTTAGCAATTTGAATAACATAATTTTCTTTCACTCAGGTATCCAAAAACCTTTGATAATACTAGGTTTGACTAATTTGTACCTGAGGAATTTTCAACATCAGTCCTTAAATTAGCCAATCCCTTAACATCTCTATTCCTTGAATCATTTGAGTTTTGACATCAACATCTTACCTTTCCTCACAAGGAAAGGGGTTTACTGCAAAAGAGTCATAGACGGCAATGAGCAATTAAAATAGATTTAAAAACTCACTGGATTTCTTCTTATTCTATTTAGTAAGCTTCCTTATCAAAAATTTTAGTAAAGTGATTTATAGTTTATTATTGCCTTAAGCATATTAAAATGCCTTTGTTCACTTTATAAATCTCACACACAAAGAAACTGCCACACTCAGATTTGTTGCATGCAGATTTGGCGGTTAATATAAGCAGGTTAATATGTTAAAAAGAACTTGACACAGAAATTATTAATGAGTAGAACAAGGTCACTACTTCTGAGCTGAGGTCACTTACAAAGAATGCACAAATGAAATTAAGGTTGACTTTTATTTACTTGACTATCTTCTTACATTGGATTCCTTTGGCAACATATCTTTAAACATTTAAAGCCCTGTTTACAAGGAGGCTCTGAAAGAAGCTTCAAACCATTATGTGTTCCTAATTGAATTCCCCAGGAGTCCAGTAAACTCAGAGGAATAAAGAAAAATCATAACATTTGCTAAATCATCTCAAAACATATTTCGCTGCAAGGTTATGTGACCCGTTTTTTGAGGTTCAAAGATGAATGAGAAAATACTACTGAATGCTTCATTATTTAAACTAAAATAAAAAAAGAATTTTACCTATTAATGGTAGGCTAATTAAATCAGTCCAGTTTTAACTTTTCTTTTAAGATAAATCAGACAACAAACAATAATAACATTTTATACTGTATGTGACCACTCTCCCGAATATAAAAGCTCTCAGGGGAAGGAAAGCATCTTGAACCAAAGACAATTATTCACAGCAAAGGTATGAGAGAGAGAGAGCTGACAAAAATTGGTAGTCCCCAGGGAAAGTAGCATTTTATCTGTGAAATCAAAACAAACTCAAGTGGAAGAAGAGAAAGTAAAAGTTTTTAGCAACCAATTAGTTTATTAACATGACACCTTCCCAATTAACTTCCCAACTCTAATTTTTCTTTAAAATAAGCTTTTATGATCTTCTTATTCATAGTTCTTTAGTATGCTCCTGTGTTTGTTGTGACTATTAAGCAAAAACATGTGAATTTTAGCATTTCCAAAAGAATGTTCAATCCCTCTCTACTTACCTGGCTTGTATGTTATTCCAGGGGGGAAGAGGAATCCCTGTTGGGCAGCAGCAGCTGCTGCCAGGGTCCGCTGGTCATGTGGAAAAATTGGGATCATGAGCGGAGGCATGTGACCCTGAACCTGCTAAACAGAAGAGAGCCTATGATCAGCCAGAGACCAAACATATGCCAAGAAGTATTTGTTTTTCACTCCTGGTGGTGCTCTGGTACCCAGACAGCCACCCATTCCTAACCTCATCTCCAATATGCTCCCTGAGAAAGTTTGGGCAAATTTTACCAAATCTCTTGTCTTAGATTCCATTAGCACACCAAGAAAATAACCTCATGGTGAACTTGCTACATTCCTGCTTTCACTGAATTGTAATTAACGGTTTCCTTTTATCTTGACTGTTTTCCTTTTATTTTTCTCTTTTTTTTTAACCAAGAACTAGGAGAAATGTTTACTTCTTACACGTACAATGTTAAAAGGTTTCGCCCTTTCACCTGCTTTGCATTCTGTGTTTTATTTTGAAAATAGTATTTAGTATCCTTGGTCAGAAAATAATGTCTAACTGTTATATATTCCGAACACTGTAGCTACCCAGTTTAGGTATCTTATTTCAAAGCCTCACTGCATTATGTTAAACATATAGCTCTTCAGATTTAAGGTTACTACATCTTGGCTCCCAATTAAACTAATATTCTTTGCCATACACACCTCGATGTAACATATAAATTGCTTGTCTGGCTAAGCAGTTTTACAGCTTTATGCACTACCATGTAGCTCAGTAATTATGGAGTTGTATTCAGAGAGCATTTCATAATAAATCCTACTATATCAAATTTCATTTGACCTCAATAAATGTATCAAAGAGCACAAAAATGCAAAATAGAAAATCTTCACTCTATATCAGTATTTGTATTCCATATAAAAAAAAATAAGAGCTATGACAGAATCATGTCTGTGAAAATCACATTTTAATTTCCTAGCTCCCTTTACTCTATGCACGCTGCCCTGATTCCAGAAGAGCATCACAGGAAGGTTTTGCCCCGGCTTCTAGGGCATGATTTTATAGGTTGAACTATAGGACTTTTGTTATTTAGAGATCAAAACTAGGATGTATTAACAGAAACGATCTTTAAGTTCAACCTGGGTCTTTGGCCTCTTTACCAGTATAAAAGGGCTACATTATTTCCCATTTAAGATACAGATCTTTACCAGTAATTCTACCAACCCCAATCTCTTTCCCTATTTAAATTCCTAAATTCTTCTCTTTAGGCAAAATTCCATATACTGGCTGATGACCCGTTTAAATGGCACCAACTTGCAGTGTCCCGTCCCTGTTCCTGTCCCTGTTCCCTCCGCAGCCAGGGACATGGTGCAAAATGCTTCTGTGTGGGTCTAAGAGGTTTCATTTACTAACAGTTTTTCTCTAGGGAAAGCCCTAAGATGTGGGTTAATAAAGGGCAAGCAAAAAATAAACACTTTACAGTATTTTTCTGAATTCATTTCTCAGGAAAATCAACTTATAATAAAAAGGTCTTTGTGCAATTACTACCTTGCCAGCGGGGCGTGAAAGAAACTAGCTTTGGGCAGCTATTTCTTCCATTTTAGCTGAGGTAAGCCCAAGTTTTGTACATTAGAGTACAAACTTAGCCTGCTTAAATTGGAGCTGATCCCCTAGTGCCCGAGTCTTGCCTTTAACCCTGAAGAAATGCACTAGGTTTGCTGTTCCACTCTAGCTTGTTGTGACCTGATGCAAATCTGAGATGTCAAAGATGAGGGCACTGTTCTATTTCAGAAAATAAAACACAATATTTTTTTGTAGGCGACTACTGTTTCAGTGCAAGAGTATATCAAAGGAAACCACTTCATTTCCTTCTAGAAATATGGTCCTAGCATGTATCTAGAACATAGCACAGATGCTTCACCCTCAAAGAAGGAAAACAAGAAAGTGAGAAGTCTAGGTGTCATGTTTATTTATTATTTCCTTCTTTCATTTTAACAAACACTTATTATGTGCTATGGATCTTGAGAAGTTGCTGAATAAATGGGGGCTAGTGAGCTTGAGATAGAGAAGACACAGGTTATCTTCAAACATGTGAAGGAATGTTACATGGAAGAAAAACCAGATTAAGTCTGAGCAGTTACAAATAATGAGTTATTCAACAATCACTCTGATTAAAGAGGTCACGTGTGCCATTTCCCTGGAGGTAGTCAAGTAAGGGCTGTACACATACATGTATGTTAAGAATTCTTGGTACGACTAAAAGAGTATTGCAAATACTAGGCTTTAACCCTGCCTCTGAAGCTGGAATCTTGATGTAATTCACCTCTCATCCCAGGGCCTCGGTTTCCTTATCTATAGCAACAAGAGGCTTAACTAGATCTGTGCTGTCAGTACAGAGGCCACTAGTCACAAGTGGCTACTGAGTACTTGAACTATGACTAGTCCAAATTGAGATGTGCTGTAAATGTATAAAATATACACTGGATTTCAAAGACAGAGCAAAAAAACAGAATGTAAACTTTTTCATTAATAATAATGGTATTGATTACATGTTTAAATGATAATATTTTAGATATGTTGGGTTAAATAAGTTAGTAAAATTAAAAACATCTTTGAAGGATATACATAATTAAAACCCTGATTAGACAACAACCTACAGAGCCTTTTCAACTTTATAATTCTTGATTGTTTAAAAGCCAACACTAGAAAGATAATATGATATAATCATTCCTTTATTTATTCAACACACATTTAATCAGAATCTACTCTGCCTACAAAGGTTTTGTTGTCAAACAAATATGAGCTTAAGTCTATACACTGTCACTCCATTAGCTGTGTGATCCTGAACACTTACTGAACCTTTCTGAGTCTATTCCCTCATGTAAAAACCAAAACTAATGATATTACCTTACAAAGTTACTGTGAGGATTAAACAGACGAGAAAAGTAACACTTGTGGCACAGTGACTGGCACATAATAGGCACTCAATAAATGTTAGATTCTTGCTCTTTTTTTCATATTGTTTGAATATTCAGTACTAGAAAATTATCGCTTTACTGATAAAACAAGAAGCAATAGATCTTACTCACAACTCTAGTTCAGAAAAGAAAACATGAGCCAACTAAATAATTAGGTTTGGCAGGCAGAGGCTTGTCGTGTTCTTAGCAGATATCATGCCTCACAGAACATTATCCCATCCCAAGTATCTAGAAAACCATGAAAAAGAAGAGGTGGGATTACAAGGATCATGAAGATGTAATTTGGATTTTTTAGTGTTATTCATTAAGCAGCATCTTATAATGTAACATAATTTTATTTTTACATTGGTGCTCGAGCTCTTCAGATCAAGAGAACAATGGCAATTAGGTATCAGACCTTAATTCTTGAATCTTGGTGCCTGAAGATACTTTCTTTGTAGCTAGTTAAGTACATGGGATAACTAAGTAAACCATCTAGGGTCATTTTTAATGCCAAAAAACTGTAGGTGTTTCATATTAATATATGCTGTAAGAATTTAGGAAAGCTTTTTTTTTCTGTCCATTACCCTCCACAAAGTAGGATATGTCAGATACTTTCAATGCTGTTAACTCAGAGGCAGTTTCATCAAGTTGAGGGTCAAAGTAAAAATGAAGGGACAGAATAGTAAAAGCAATGGTAATGGCAGACTCATAGAGGTAGAATGGAGTTTAGAGCTGATCTAACCTACTAGATCTCAGTGTGGTCCCTGACTGGCGGCATCAGCAACACCTAAAAACTTTAAAAAAGCAAATCATCAGGCTCTATCCCAGACCTACGAATCAGAAACTCTGGGGGTTGGGTCTAGCTATCTAAAATTTAGACTGTACTTCAGAACAGTGATGCTCAAGCTTTAGTGTGCATCAGAATCTGGAGGAGGGTTAAAACAGAGATTGCTCGACCCTGCTCTCAGAGTCTCTGGACTGGTAGCTCTGAAGTGGGGGCTTGAGAATGTACTTTTCTAACAAGTCCCTGGGTGAAGCTGGTGCTGCTAGTCCAGGGACCATTCTTTGAGAATCACTAATCTAAATCAAACTCCCAATTTACACGTAGGGGAACAGGTGGCTAGAGTAGGTAAAAGATATAAGCCTGAGGTCACACTGCCTATGACAGAGCTGGATCTAAAGTCCAGAACTGCTAATTGCCCTGTTCAGTGCTTTTCCCATTACATGACATGGACTTTAGTGATAGAAAAAACTGAAATCACATGTATGTACTTTGTTGCTGGAGAAAATCTGGAGGTCTGCAACTAAAAGTAATTTTATATTTCAGAGGTGTATTGTTGCAGATGACTCTGGAGTACAGATATTATGTTGTTCAGTTTCAGTTTCTTCTCTAATTTTGTATGCAGAATAATTTGATCTCAAATCTACTGTCATTAATTCCAATAATTTGCTACAATTCATTCATTAGCAATGATCATTTAGCTCCAAATGATAAAACTGTCCTTAGCTTATTTTAAATAAAAAGATTGCAAATTCAAAGTGCCCTTTATTAAACACAAGACAAAATATCCAGTAGCCAATCAGAATCGAGGCTGAGAAAAGATGATGTACAGTTCCTTTCTAGTTCTAATTACAGAAGTTATAAGAATGATGATGATGATGATGATGATGATAACAGTAGCTAATATTTTCCAGTGTTTCTGATATACCAAGCACTGGAAAAGTGATTTACATGCTCTAAACTCTATGGCATACTTACTCTTACTATTATTATTCTCATTCATTTAATGAGAAAGACAAAACCATTAGAGGTTAAGTAACTTGGTCAATTAAAAAGTGGTAAAGCCGGTATTCAAGTCCCAGTGAACCAGGCTCAAAGTCTATACTTTTAAAGTACCATCTGATATTAAACATAAAGGTGTCTTTTGCTAAACAGATCTATATGAGGTAAAGAATATAATTCTTTGTGATAATTATTTGACTGAAAGTTTTATAACCATAACTGTAAATGTACATGCAGTTGTAATAATACACAGAGATCCCCTATACCCTTTGCTCGGTTTCCTCCAATGGTAGCATTTTGAAACACTAGAGTACAATATCAAAACTGGGGTACTGACATTGGTACAAGTCAACAATCTTATTCTAATTTCCTCAGAGTGATACTACTTTCAAGAAATTATGTGTCTTAAAAATTAGCAAGGATAATGGAGGTCTATGAAAACATCCAACTACCACCTTTTATAGAAAGCTCATCAGTATGACCCAGTGCACATACAGTCATGCACTGCACAATGACGTTTCGGTCAATGACAGACCACATATACAACAGTGGCCCCTTAACATTATAATAGAACCAAACATTTCCTATCACCTAATGACATGGTAGCCACTGTAACGTCTAGCGCGATGCATTATTCGTGTTTGTGGTGATGCTGGTGTAAACAAATCTGCACTGCCAGCCATATAAAAGTGTAATACATACAATTACAGTAGTGGGCTATACCATCTAGGTTTGGGTAAGTACATTCTACAATGCTCGCACAATGACATCAACTAACAAGGCATTTCTCAGAACATATGCCAGTCATTCAGCAGTGCATGGTTGTAGTCTAAGTGGAAAGCATGAATTAAACAACAATTTCCCCCTTTCATAGTTTTCCATTCGTTGTACTTACTAGAAGATTATTGGTTGAAAGTGGGACAGAAATGGAAAGCAAAGCAAGATAATGGGGAGAGATAAGGAAAGAGGTCTTGGCGGCCACATAAGAATCACATAAGCATACAAAATATTTTCTTCCTATGGAAATCGCGAATTAAGTTCACTGGACTGTCAGTGCTTACAGCAGATAAAGATTTCTGAAGATGGAGAAAAGCCCCACTGTCTTTCCTTTTCTTTCCTATCATCTTATTTTCCCATCTGGTGACATGCCAGGAAAAGCAGTCACATTGGAAACAGCAACATCCAGAAACATTTTACTAAAGAATAAAAAATAATAGAATTCCCCTCACTCCATCACAGAATGACCAGCCTCCACATGTCTTTTCCAAGAAGTTAACAAAATTTCAAATAGCTTCTTTTTTTCTTGAAAGTGTAGCTTTTCCTTAGCACAAATTCAGAGATGCTTTAATTATCTTATAGGTAAAGAGGTAAAGCTGCTTTTGTTAATACAGAGTAAAACTTGATGTGGCCAAAAATATATTTCTGTGTATGAAATTGCATTATTTTTGTTGCTTTGGAAGTCAGCACAAACTGACTAAATATGTAATTTGAATGACTAATGAGAAATCAGGAACCCATCGTAGGTGAAGCTCAGTCAGTGTGTCATGAAAGACACACTATTAATTCTAAACTTCCACAATCCCTCACCAAATCGGTTCCCTCTTGGAGAGGGTGGGAAACACATTCTTGATCAAATAGGGTACACGCCTGGAAATTTTAATTGCTCAAATTGCTTCCTTACATAGTTCAGACAGTCAAGACAGCAACAGATGCATGTGAAACACTTAGGTTCTGTCTTTTCCGATTCGTAAAACAGCATTGTTGCATCAACACTTATCCCCTTTGTTTTCTCTGTGCTAAGTTGTTGATGATGCCATTTTTTGCCATCTGCCCCAGAGCTTCATTAAAGATACATGAATGGGCTAACTGGCCTGATATCTTGTGAGGAACAGGTGCTATTGTTTGTCCCTGAAGACTTGCACTAAAGATATGACTCAGAATACTTGAGAAAGAGCATCTGCAGCAGTCAGTCAGAGAGCAACTTGGCAGAGACCTGGCTACATGCTAAT
This sequence comes from Pteropus medius, assembly GCF_902729225.1. Lineage (NCBI taxonomy): Eukaryota > Metazoa > Chordata > Mammalia > Chiroptera > Pteropodidae > Pteropus > Pteropus medius. The sequence goes on along the minus strand of NW_024353906.1, from coordinate 1,567,878 downwards.
GTGCAAACAGAGTGACACCCAGGGGGGCTCATTTTCTCTTTCATGAAGATTATTTGACTTTTTTAGTGATGGGAAATAAGAATTTGTATTGAAAATCATGAGAATATTAATGTCTATTATTCAGTTAAAGACAGAGAGCAAGTGAAGATTTTTTAATGCTTTATTGCTAGCAAATCTTTCCTCATGTGGTTTAATTGGAGAAAGTGTCTTTAATCCGTTGGAAGGAAAGTATCCTATGTTTGTAAATCATGATTGAGAGAGGGAAAAAAAAGATAGAAAATAGAGTGAAAAAAAGTGATCGGAGAGGAAGAGGTGGGGCATACAGACAGAAAGAGTGGGGAGGTGAGGGGAATTTTCTTAATGGCCACATTCTTTATTGCAAAGAATAACCGAGTCATTTGTATAAAGTGTTACCACTGTAAAAACTGCGGTGCCTAAAGTGAAAGAGATAAAGTCCCCAGAAATCTTACATGAAAAGCCATCAAGGTCAGGGAGGTGTCTTCTCACTACCAAAAAAATGCATGCAGAACCCTATGGACCTAAGTTAATGTTGGAGAGTTAGAAAGAAAAGGGTCTCATTTGAAAGGATAAATTAGTTCCTTTAACAGAAACCTTTTTAGTTTCAAATCTTTTTTGTTGTTAAAATCTGTCTAAAATGTTAAGACCCCTAGAAAGCATACTGTAATGGTCAACATATCGAACTTCTCTTGGTTGACGATAGTCTGAAGTACACAAAGGAGATTATATATGTGTTAGCTGAACATTCACTAATTGTTTCAAATCATTAATTTTCTCTCCCCAAGTAAAGCATCCTGAATGGCTTGTGCCATTTATATTTCCATATACCCCACTTCCTTTATCATAGGGCTAAGAACATAGTAGGAATTTTGTGTCAACTGAGGAATGTGAGAACCATCTAAGACCTAAGAACTCGTTTTCTGAGCACCAGTTTCCATGGGGTAGTATCGTTAATGCAACTGCAAAAGGTATAGAACTTAGTTGTTCTCATTCCAGGAGAGAATTTAAGAATGACTTAAATACATCTTGATATCACGTTTGCTTTTCATTTGTCTTATTTAGCAAAACTCTGGCTGGCTACAGCTAATGGAAGATAGCAAAACCTTCTTTGTAGAGAGTCTAGATAGCTCTAGCAAGAAAATAAAGTAAAATTTTAAAAGAAGCAATTCTGGGACACAAATTTTCTAAATTATTTGAGAACACAGAGTACTATCTTCCCAGATGTTTCTCACCGACATCTGATAGACACACATTGTAAAAATAATGTCGCTGCATCCAGAAGAGGATGTTACTTTGTTTTTGTTTGTTTGTTTGTTTATGGCAGGATTCCCCACCCCTCTCTCCTACTCACTTACTCTTCCACCTCTCACTCAAGGTTAATGTACAAACACCATTGTTACCATTCACCTTTCTTATAACGCAATTTCTTTCTAGAACTTGTATACTATTGCCATCACTCTTTTCAAAATCCTCGTTAAAGGGGCAAGAAAAATCCTGAAAAGGTAGAACAAACTTAAAATATTACAGTTTAAAGGCATTCTTTAAAAACTCAGGTACTTATCTTTCAAAGTCATACATTTTAGTTTGAACATTAATGAAGAGCTAACTTTGCATGTATGATACATTTTTCTGTATGTATATTGTACTTTAATGAAAAATTAATTTAAAGAAAAAGAAAATAATCCCAGTAGTTCACTTATCTTTACTAATTTGCATTATTACATATTTAATAGAAAATCTAAAATATTCACAAGGGAAATGGAAAAGACACATCTTGTCCCTAGCTTCACTATATCCCTACTTTCACTACTAAGAGTATAATACATGGAAACAAAAGCAATTCTCTTTATTAGGTTGGTCTTTAAGATAGCTCCTTCAATCCACTTCATAGTCTGGTACTTTCTAGCTCCCTTCCTTGGTCACACAGGAGAGAAACAATCATCCAGAGTAAGAGCACGATGACTTAATCTATAAGGTCAATAGCACATATTTAAAAAATCTTCTTTAGGTATATATATTCAGAGAGAAACGTTAGCCAATGCTGACCTTTGTATTAACTCCTCTTTTTATATTCTCAGCATACTGTATACATCCACTCTATTGGCATTTTCTTTTTTTTTCTATTTGCATTTTCTAAAATGGGCAAATATCTCATTAATTTACCAGAATCATTAGTAATCAAATATCATTATTTTATCTCTCATTCATTTGTACATGTTTAAATATTGAATTTTCAAAAAAAAGAACATGGATTTAGCACTAACATAATTGTACTTCCTAGTATCTCTCACTTATTTGTCCTCTTACTCCCTGAAATAAAAAGCTCCACACATATAAAATGACCTCTTAGGCTCCCAAGAAACCAGTGACTCCATGAGGAAAGTCAATAGTGCCTGCCTTCATTCAAATATTCGATAGACATTTATTGAGCACCTAGCACTATTTGCTTGGTACCATGCTAAGCATAGTAATATAAAGATACCTTAGGCTTAGAGAAGTCCATAGCTTTATTTTATCAGGTAGTTGGATTAGGTTTTTCTTCACTATAAATCATCCGGTTTGTCAGCTTACTTTGGGATAGGGTCAATAAAGAAAAGATTTGCTTAAAAAAGAAAACTAAATTACAACAAAAATTCCATTAAGTGTCTTTCCATAATCTTATGGCCTATAACCTCCCAAAATTTTTAGAGTATTTATGAGGACAAAAATCAGATTACTTAATAAGATGAATGATAAATGTTAATTAAGGGTGTTTAAATTATCTTACTATGTTTTAAGAAACTCTCACCAGGAGGGAAGTAGAATATCCTGGCCATAAAGAAATTAATAAAACATGTTATGCAAAAGTAAAATTTATGATTCATTTGGAATTAGATATCTACCACCTTTTCAATCCATACAAATGCATAATCTTGTCAATTAAATATTATTGTTAAGGTCTAGTAGTATGTTAAAATCACTTTAAAGTGCAACTAAGGAAAATTCATGTGTGTTTATTACTCCTTAAGGATCTATTAGTGGGTATTTTATTCAGATTCGTGCTGTAAAATCTGCATAAACTCAGCATATTGTTATCCCCATGTGTGCATTTGTTTGGTTAAAGCAGAACAGCAAATCTCAATTTTTGCAACTTCTGGAAAAGTCAAGAGAACTAAAACAGTCCTAATTTTAATCAGATACAAACAGTTATCACTACAGAAGTGAAGAGTTGACTATTATGCAAATAGTCACAGTTAGTGGTCACCAGGCCATCACAGAAGACTGAGCTAGTCAATTACTTTAGATATTTCCAAAGACTAGTGAAGATGAATGTTTCTTCTTCTACCCTGTCTTATTTCCATAGAAGTATGAAACATATTAGAGACTAATGATTGTTGTTCTCAAATGAAAACCCCATTAAGTATACAATTATCAAAGTGTTTTGCCAAGATGAAAATTCATTTTTTTAAATTTTGTATAAATGTTGTATAAATATGGTAACATTTGTGAAGAACGTAGCATTCCTTTCTTTGTAACAACCAAATTCAATATAAACCTTTCATAAACTTTTGACCTGTAATAAAGGCAATCTGGCTTTTACCCCTGAAGTATTTTATACAAGCTTATTCTGTTAGCAATGACCAGAGTTCAATTATTAAATTCCTCCTTCAGAAATGCAGGTTTACATCTTGGAATATAGGTCTCGTTAAAATTATGCACAAGCAACTTAAAGGCAGGGACTTTGTATCTCCTCGGGGCTTAGTAAAAGTCTCTCTTACATAGAATAGGGACTCAACAAATATTTGTTACATAAATACATTAAAGAACTTTCAGTCTATGTTGTTTAAAAACTAAGCTACAAAAATCCTGATGATTTTTTAAATCTTCTGAATCAATTTAAAGTATTTTCATCATTTACAGTCCTCAAATTGAGGCAATGGAATTATACATCTCCTCCAAGACATTTCATCATAGTGATCTTTTGGCATTCTATAGTCTAACTTTGAAATCTACTAGTTGGTATGAAAATACACAAATTGACTTTATTAATTTATTTGAAGATATTTTTTAATGACTGAGCTCTCCTAGTATATCTGTTGAAATTCTTCTATAGTATAATTCAGAGATGCCTCTAAATTACTTTAATAATTTCATCTTCAATTATAATCCTTACTGACAGAAATAATAAGCTGTTCTCATAGGAAGAGCCAAGAATACGGTTTTCCAACATAATAATTTTAAAAAAATGTTTGTCATGTCACACTGAGCTGGTAATACAATATAGAATAAATGAAGAAAAATATTTAAGCATCAGCTTCGTGGAGAACAGAAGCAGTTTCATCTAAGCTAGAAGGCCTGAGAAACATACTGTGGGAGTTCTAAACAGAACATAAGATGTCTATCTAAGCAACTGACATCTAGGGTTCAATTATGGCAAACGGACCCACCCTGGAAGTATCAATGAAAGATGGTACCTATACATGTGATTTGGAGTTAGGGGTTGGGGTGTTTTGCAGAGAGGTAAATTAAAGTGATATTTATAAGAAATGAGTAATGAGTAAAGGCATAAATAGTGACTATAGCCACAAATCAAATAGCCTTCAGGTTTTCACTCTTTATCACATTCTAGTATTTTTAGAGCAAAAAGTCAATGGCACACAATTTTAATGTCATTTTGGAATGTCACCTACAACTCCTGCTCCATCCTCAGCATGCACACTTACTTACACATATGCACACTTTCTCATTCACACATACACCCTTCTATACTTGCTATCCCCAACTAAAAGGCACATGAATGTTCAACACTGAAGATAATCATAAGGATAAGCTAACGTGTTGATTTTAAAAGAGTAATTTTCTTTATTTTTATATTTTTATTTAGTATTATGTTCATATTAAATAATTTAGACACATAAAGAAATGTCCCCACCAAAATAAGACCCAAACTTCCTAGCCTAGGCTGGCAGTGAAATCACTCCCCAAGATATTTTTAACATACTCCGTCAAGCCTCCTTTTCTACTACCCTTTATCATTTTTCTACTCTTGCTTTCAATAGTTTCTAAGTCTTTGTTCATCCCACTTTTCTCACCATACGGAATGATCTTTCTTCTCTTTTTTGCCTTCCCAAACCTAATCTGCCCTTCAAGGTTCAGCTCAAATTTAATCCCTCCCTAAAACTTCCCCAAGTACAAAGATTTCCCCATCAAAATTTACATTGTACATACTGTGTTGAATTATTTAATGGTTTTCATTGCAGATAGCTTCTTAACACACTACTAGGAAAGTGTCTCTAAATATGAAGGACAAAAAGTAATTATCTGACTGATTGATTAACTGACTAAAACATGACCTGTCCAGTGATTCCAGATGAGGCAAAAAACTACAATCCTTTCAAACACTGGTACTCTTTTATGTCTATAAGGGAGAAGAGTACGAGATATTAAAATCTAATTTCTAATCTGCTGCATCACTGCAATTCTTTCCCTCAAATATTATGTCTTTTAATAAAATTTTAGAAAGCAGAGAAGCTTACTGACAGAAATGAAAAATGTAAATCCATAATTCAGTCTCTGTGTGAGAAAAATAGGAATATTTAAAATAATTCAAGCTACCTGCCAACTTACCTATGGGAAAAAAAATCAACTGTTACTAAAGATCAGAAAAGTAGAAAATTTAATATATACAAACTGGCTAAAACCTTGGTTAAATTAAACTTTTCTTGCTTTTTTTTGTTAGTTGAGACTAATGTCATATTTGCCAAATGAAATTGGAATTTCCAATATGGAGTCATATGCTGCAGCAATTCACCTCTCATAAAACTCTTTGCTGTTACAAAGAACAATAGGTCAGTAGCATTATTTAAGACAGGGACAGATGATTACTAGACTTATCATGGTGATCACTTCATGAGGTATAGAAATGTCTAATCACTATGCTGTATACCTGAAACTAATATAATAATGTACGTCATCTGTAATTAGAAAATAAATTAATTTCTTGAAAAATAAATAAAAATAAATTAATTATTTAAAAAACTAATTAGGAATAACTCATGCAATCGCAGCTGAAAAAGAATAGCAACTCAAGCCCAAAAAGAAATAGAAAGATATGCTGGTCCACTTAGGCCAATAGAAAAAAATAACCAGAATTCAAAGTAGAAAATTAATACATTGAATTTTCCACATGTTCTTAAAGTAAGAAATTCTACTCAGATATTCTAATACTACTTTATCCTCTACTTTAACATATTAATTTTTTTGTCATACTCCATCTAAAATACAATATTACATAGCCCTTAATGACAATTCTTAATGGTAAGCAAATAAAGAAGAAAGAGGAGCACTCGTGTCTTAAAGGTAAGCACAATACAAAATTTTAGCAATTTTTCTGTACCACCACCAAAAAAAAGGTAGTATTAGGTTTGTCCTAATTACAATAGTTTTTGAAAAGAGACATGAAGACAAGAGAAGATAAATGAAAAGAGACGTGAGAGGAGAGAAAAGAAAAAATATTAAGGGAAAGATAAAGAAAGTAAAGAAGGAAGAGGAGGAAGCAAGCAGGCAAGAAAGGATATTGTGCACTTTAAAAAAAATAGTACTGTCTTTATTATCAACAATTTTGACCTGATTACTGCCTACTCTGCCCTTCGCACTTCAACAGATGTAAACTCCAAACCCCAGTATTACACTTACCTTACAAATATTTTGTAAAGATAAAATGATAGATGTAAATGATAGATGTAAATCCTCGCAAAATAAAAACTGCTATAAAAACTTTAACTTGTAATTATAAAAATTTTAACTAAATGAAGATGCTTATATCCATTGTTAAACTTGAGAACTCATGAACTACTTTAAATTATAATTTAAGCTGACAAGTGAAAAGCTGTGGATTTAGGTTGCTGATCAAGTTAGTATAAATGCAAAGACCAGTCTATCAGTGTGGCCTACCATCCGCCAATCATGACTTGGGAGACAAGGGACTCAGAATAATATTATAATAACTTAACCAATTGTAGAGAGAGATTTTCTCCAAACCAACTCCACAAATTTTGAGTAAGTTCAACTTAAACTTGTAAATTTCTATGGGTAAGAGAGACAAAGAGAGAAAGAAAATACCCACTTCTACCACCTCTCCAAAAAAGGAAAAAGAAAGAAAAAGATATGTCCCATGATATGTTCCTCACATGGTAAAGTTCTAGTCATAGACTTAATTTTTGACTTTTGTTTGCACTAACTCTTGAATTCCTAAAAATGTAGTTACAAATTGGTGAACAGGCATTTTCCATTACCCTAGTAGCAGATCCACAATGATCTAGAATCATGACGATCAAAACTATAGACATTTATTTTTACTTCCACATGACAATTCCCAAATATGAATGACACCAAGCCCAGCATTGATTCTCATTAACTTTTTAATTTAACTATATTTAACTATTAAAAAAGGTCAGATGAGCTCCTTTAAAAGTACACTAGGATTGTAGTTTCCATGGTAGAATAAGGAGTTGAATCTACATAGAAATTATCAGCCAATAACAATAGGTCTTTGTCCAGCTGTGACTGCTTCCCTTCTCTACAACCAGTCTTTATCTGGTTCAGGAAATGCCTGTTTTAACTGACAGGTAGGAGATTAAATCTACAGCTGCTGAAATACAATCTCAGCTCTGTTAGATAGGCTTTCATTGAAAAGCACTACAAACACATAATTTGTTTATGTTGTACCAGCAATCTCTGACAAAGCAGACTGTCTAGCTGAGACAAATGTGGTTAAACCCATTTATTGTATTATTTCTGCTACACAGAACAAGCTCTTAAAACACAGAAACTAGACAAGGCACAAAGCTCTAGCTGTCTAAAGAAATCAAGAATAGATGACTTCTTGTTACACTAGCCCCTTTTACACAGAAAGCATGTTCTCCTCTGAAAAACATCTATTCCAATTTCTCTTTTAAGTGGGTGGTTCAATTATGTTTATGCTTTCAGTTTTTAAAGTTTCTTTTGTTCCTTCCAGCATAAACAGGCATAAAATCACCTAATCACTGAATATCTCCAGGTTTAAGAACAAGATGAATATTTATAGAAAGTGCTATATCACCCCCTCAAAAAATACCCATAATAATAAATTTTAATGACAATTCATCCTCTTCAATATTTATTGCAAATTTTTATAACGTTATTTGATTCTTTTATTTCACGTGATCAAAAAATAGCTTTTCAACTTATAAATAATATAAATAGTAGTTTCTTTAAAATTAAGAAGTTGAACAGAGATACCTAATTTTATAAAATAAATGTCAAAGGGGGAGATTTTAACAACAGCAACAATGAAAGCTGCTAGTTAAGCGACCGTACACTACTTGCTCCAATTTAGCAATAGGAACTACAAATAAAAAATTATTGTTTTATATCTAAAATCTATTCTTAAGGTACACTTACTCAACTTTAACTAGCATTCTGAGTACACTGTACATACATAAACTGCAAAGTTAGTAATAACTAAAGTCTTTATCTACCTTTACTAAATCCTAAAACTTATGATCAATAAAATGAAACAACAGATGGTACACAATATGGTTTTAAAAATAAGAAAACAGATGCTATAACTCACACTTGTCAAAATTTTTTAGGAAGAATAGCATAGTAAACATAAAGATTATAAAACTGTATTTGAAACATGGCCAATAGGATTATGGTTAGCCACTCTCAAACATGTCACCATTTCCTAAAACTTTTTAAAATTTTTCCTTAATCATTATCATAAAACAGGAAAGTGAGAAAATAATCTTCCAACTTGGAACGTATGTGCCACTTGGAACTCTGAGTTAGTCTTAAAATATAGAAAGTATGCAATAAACTAGCTGAATCCATGGGGTCTCCCTCAAACAGCATGGATAATGAGGAGAATCCATAACAGACATAAACAAACCCAGAAAGATGTCTAGACCCCACATCATTATATATGATATATGCCCAAGATATATGGGTATACATTTGAATGTTCAAGTTCAAACTTGGCTTCTATTAGACTGATTCACTCACAGCATGGGGTTTCTTTAATAAACAAACCTTACTGTTAAAAAATATTGGGGACTCAAATCATGTATAATGCCCTAGCTAGTTAAAGATGTGGTGCTCTAATGCCCTGTATCCCTTGAAGCTTTCTTACAACAGACTGTAAATAATAAAGAAAAACTACATCCTAGAAAAACATGTAGAAGTTTTGGATTTTTGCATTACAACTTGGGGGCAAATACTACAGAAAGCTAGCATTTCAATATATGCTCAAGAATTTACATTTCCCATTAAAAAATTAGAAAGGAGTTTAACAATGTGAGCCTTGGATTTTTATTTCCCATGATTCTTAAGAATGCCGAATGCATTCACACAAAAGACAGAGCCACAGTTATTTATCTCACTACAATATTAAGAAATTTGATAAATATACACATGTATAATATAAATAGGTTTACTACACTTTAGGACACAGCCTTTTAGAACTAGAATGGCTTTAGAAAACCATTCTTTCAATACTTTATTTTAAATTATAATAAAGTCTAGAGAGGAAAAGTGACTTGTCAAGGTCACAAAACTTGAGGGCTAAGCCAAAGTTAAAAACAAGGTCTTTAGTCTCCAAGTTTATTGATTTCACAAAATCATAAAATCAGATTTTCAGGGATGGAAAAAGATTTGGAGACTATGTAATTCAGTGATTTTGACCTGGACAAGGTGCTCTGGTGAGCTTTTTCAGATATACATGTGCTTTTTCCTTCTTTGTCCAGAACAACTGTTCAGGCTTAACCACAACTATATAGAGGCATAAACTGAGGCACACAGAGATGATATGACATGCCCATGGTGACATAACTAGCCAAAATCAGCTAAGATTAGAACTAGATCTCCTAACGTCCAGTTCAGAAATTTTCATTTTTCCTTTCTAGTTGTCTTTCTGTCTCCTTTAAGGTAGAACCTAAATACAAACATACCGTTTCTGTTTCTAACTTTAGTCTAAATTTGTTTTTTTTTCTTAAACATAAATCTACATCATGTGACAGAGGATGAAGGCAAATTTCAATTCTTCTACAAAGACATTCTGGCAACATTTACACACAGTGACTCTGATTATTGCCTCTCTTCTTCTTTTTCCTCCACTGCCCAGCCCCAATTTTGTATGCCTGTGACATACGTTAGAATCAATCAGGTATTATTCTTATTGTTTTAATGTAGGAGACCATGAACTCCTCTGCAAGAGAATCATAACTTCTCATATTCCTTGCAATATACATAACACAAAGACAGCTTTTAGCAAAATAAAATTGAGCTATTTTGCTGAAGGTCAGGGTACTGGTTTTAAAAAGCATAAAAGCAGAGTGGCTAAATAGAATGCAACTGTATATAAAAAGGATAATAAATCATGACCAAGTGGAGTTTATTTTGGGGATGCAAGGTTGGTTTAACATTTGTAAATCAATAAATATAATTCATTATAATAAGCGAATAAAGTAGCAAAAAAGTGATTATTTCAATAGATGCAGAAAAAGCATTTGAAAAAATTTAACACCCATTCAAGATAAAAACTTTCAGCACATTTGAATAGACAGGAACTTCCTCAATCTGATTAAAGGTATATTTGAAAAACCTATAGCCAGCGTTATAATCACTGGTGAAAGTCTCCATGCTTTCTACCTAAGACCTAGAACAGACAAGAATGTCTACTCTCAGCACTTCTATTCAATACTGTACTGGATTTCTTAGCCAGTGCAGACGCAAAGGAAAAATTTTAAAATACACACAGTTTGGAAAGAAAGTAATGAAATTGTTTTTAGCCGCAGAAAACATGATCATGCCCATAGAAAATCTTAAGAAATCTTTAAAAAAAAAGTTACCAGAACTAATAAGTAAATTAAGCAAAGTCATAACATACAAGGTCAATGACAAAAATCAGTTGCCTTTCTATATGATAGACATACTAGAATAAACAACTAGAAAAAAGAAAATTTTAATAACTCCATTTACCATTAGCATAAAAAAAAAAACCACTTAGAAAAATGTAACCAAGTATACAGGGCCTCTACTCTGAAAGCTATAAAACAAGGCAAAAAGCAATTTTAAAATACCAGAAAAAAATGGAGAAATATACCACATTCATATAATGGAATATTCATTATTGTTAAGGTGGTCATTCCCCCCACACTAATCTATAGATTCAACACAATCCCAATCAAAATCCCAGAAAAACATTCTGAACACAGTGTCAAACTGATTCTAAAATTTATGTGGAAAAAAATAACCAAAATAATTTTAAAAAAGAACAACAAAATTGGACAGCTATAGTAAGATGTTAAGACTATTATAATACTACAGTAATAAATTCTGGGCGGTATTGGTGTAAGGATAGACGTATAAATCTGTGAAACAGAAGAGAGAATTCAGAACTAAATCCGTATTTGATTTTCACAATGATGCCAAGGTAATTCAATTAGGGAAAGGATAGTCTTTTAAACAGATTTTGCTAGAAATGGATATCAGTATGGAGAACCTTTATCTGACCTAAGCCTACACCTTTACCTGAGACCAAACACAAAAATTAACTAAAAATAGATTAAGATATAAACATACGATCTAAAACTAGAAAAGTTTTAGAAGAAAACATAGGAGAAAATCTTCGTAACATTAAATTAAGCAAATATTCTTAAAACAGAACACAAAAACATGAACCAGCAAAGAAAAAAATGATAAAATGTCACCCTAATTATAAACCTTGCTCATTGAAAGTAACAGTTAAAGAGACAAAAAAGCAAGCCACAAACTGAGAGAAAATATTTGCAAAAGAAAATAAGGGATTTTCTATCCAGAGTATTAAAAAAAAAAAGACTGCTACAATTCAATAAATGAGATAAACAAGTTAATAAATAGTAGCTAATAGATAATTTACACACAAAAATATATAAATGGCCAATAAGTACAGAAGATGACTCTCAACATCACCAGTCATCAGACAAATGAATATCAAAGCCACAATGACATACCCCTAAAACCCATTAGAATGGTTAAAATTTTAAAGATTAATAATACCAAGTGATGATGAGGCTACAGAGCAACTAGAACTCTCATATATCATTGGTGGGAATTAAAAATGATGCAGCCAATTTCTTATAAAATTAAACATACAATTTCATACAGTTCAGCAATCAATCCACTCAGATATATACACAATAAAAATGAAAACATATGTCTTAAAAAGACTTGAAACATTATTCATAATAGCCAATATCAACTGAAATCTTCCCGTGTCTATTAACTGGAGGATGGCTAAACAAATCATGATATACCCATTCTGTGGAATACAACTTAGCAATATAAAGGAATTAAATATTGATAGACCCAGTAACATGAAAGAATTGAAAAAAAATCATGCTAAATAAAAGAAATTGGACATAAAATGGTATGAACTGTATAATTCCATTTATATGAAATTCTAGAAAAGGTGAAATTATAGTGACAGAATGCAGATCAGTGAAATGGATCCGGGTGTCTCGAGAGGATCTGAGTGCAAAAGGGACATGAGGAAATTTTTCAAGACAAAAAAAATTATATATGGCTGAATGTAATTTCCAGAATTTATCAAACACTTAAATTTTATTACATATAATATACACATCAATGAAGCAGGAAAAAAAAATTTCAAAACTGAGAAACTTTTAAACTGTTCTGTGAAGTAGTCATTCATTATCCATTTTATAGATGAGATAACTAAAATTAAGAAAGATAAAGTAAATTACCCAATACCATCGCTAGTAAGTGACAGAGCAAGAATTCAAACGTGTATCTTCTGCAGCGTGTGCGCTTTCCAAAATAATAAGGGCTTTCCTTTGGAAGTAAAGAATATTAACAACATTCTTGGGGAAAAGGAAAAGAAAAAGGCTTCCATTGGGAAGACTGAGCTCAAACTGTAGTCCTCCTAAATTATCAGGTTGCCTGGTTTTTGTTTTGTTTTGTTTTGTTTGTTTTGTTTTGTTTCATTTACACTAACTTGTTAAAATGACAGCCTTGTTCCACCTGCTTTTCTAAAGAAAAGCAATTTATACCACAAGGACATCCAAATTCACCAAGTACTGCAAACTCGGGAAGCCCAATTCCTTGGTCCCAGGAACTGATCTCTCAAAATGGCATGTACTAGTATATAGATCGAAGAAACAGGAGTACATAGATTTCTGTTACTTTTTAAAACACTATTTCAACAACAACAAAAAAAAATAGTGAACAGTGCATTATTTCATTCAGAGGTAGTTAAGTTATGGTAGAATAAGCCTTGAAATACGTGAATTTTAAGTTAAAAGATCTAGGTCAGAGTCAGTAATGTCACAAATTGTTTAACTTTAGTTTTTTCCTCATTAAAAGAGGTATAATAATACCTATCTCACAAGGTTGTTGTGAAGAGAAAATGATGTAAACTGCTTAGCACATAGTAAACAGTATCCACTGATTTTTAAATTTGATCATTTTAAACTAGTTCAGTGCTCTCTTAAAGAGACACACCTCCTTTTGGAGAGCATTTCAGAATCTTGGCAGGTGGAATGGGGGATGTCTATGTGTTTGTATGTGTTCTCCATTACACATGTTCTCCCCTCCCGGCGATTCATTATGCCTTGAGGGAAAGAGTGACCTGCCCCATTGCTACTGTTGTTTCCCTAGAATGGTATACATGACTTTAGAATCATCAAAGCACATTTGTGAAGAATAGGTAAGAGAAAAGGCTCTGAGAAATACAACTGGGTCTATCTTATCTCATTTTCTGCAGGAAGAATGAGTAAATAAGGATCTTGCAAAGCTGTAAGAACAATATTTTCACTGAAATAACTAAGGAAGGTAAATAGGAGAGATTTCGAATTGTTTTTATCAGGCACAAAAATAAGAGATACAGACTGAAGAAGATCTAATGACAGGTTAATCTAATTTGATTCTCATGACATTATGACATTACCATGCTGTTATATTGCTTTAAGCCACTATGATAATTGCGTGGGTGATGATAATGATGATGATAATAATGATAAGAGTAATAATAGTAATAATGTAATAATGATACAGCATTGGCACACTTGCAATGTGCCAGGCACTTTTCTAAGTGCTTTACATTCATGAATCCATTTAATTCTCAAAACCTCTTCATGAGGTAGGTACTATTATTTTCTCCATTTTATAGATGAAGCACAAAGAAACTTAGTAGCTTGCCTCAAGATCAGGCAGCCAATAAGTAGAGGGGCCTGGTACTCTAGTTCCAGAGTCCTGCTCTTAACCAATGCTTCATACTGACTAATGAAGGAGAGATTTTCAAGGCTGGTATCTCAGGCCACATTGCGGGAGTAAGGGTGGTAAAAAAAAGGGGAAATTAGAGAGAAGTAAAGAGAGCCTTAAGAATTTCTTAGAGAGGGCAGTTTGAAATAGTATGCTGTAAACCAAATTTTATCAACATAGATTTGTGATTCTGGTTTTACTCTACGGTATGGAAAGCAAAGCAGAGTAACATGGCTCATGCTAGAAGTAACTGACTTTGCACTCTCGCTGCCTAGGAAAAACTCACACATATTTAAAGTAAAAAAGTGCACCTTGGAAGATAGAATAATTTTCTGTGTCACCATTTAGCCTAAGTGGAAATTTCTGTAATGTTAAAAAATTGTATGAGGTTATTTTTATTTATCTAGAGGGCACCATGGGTTTTAAAAGGTTAAGAAATACTGGATAATAAAAATTCCACTGTTTAGGTGTTAAAAGAGTAGGCTGAAATACTGGTTCTTCTACTATCTTACCTTTGAACCAGTAAATCTCAATTTTCTTATAGATAAATGAGAAAATAATATTTCTACTGTTTACCTTACGGAATCATGGTTAAAAACTACTTAACAGATATGGAAATTACTTGAAAAACATGAATTACTATACAAATGTACATTATTTCCTCTACAATTACTCTCTGTAAATACAAGTGAATGGATGTATATTTACATTATTACCTGTAAGCCAGGAAATTTTTTATTTGGGGTTTTACCATTGTTCTAGATATAGAGTTGTTTCTGGTAAAGCAGCTTAAGAAATGAGACTTAGGACTTCTTGAAGACCTACCACATTCCAGAAAATATATGCTAGATACTTTCACATTTTATCCCAATTAATCCACACAACAACAGAATTTAGTAACATATCATTGTGCCATTTTATCGATTCAGAAAGGTTAAGCCTACAGAGTTAATAGATTGACAAAGCCAAAATTCAAAATCAAGTGATTCTGATGCCTTTTTACCATAATGCTTTTCCATATAAAGGGAGATTAAGCTTTAATCAGCCAAGCAGCTACTACTAACTGGAATTTTTCTATGGTTGTTAATATTTTTCTAACTTTCTAAAATTTGAGAAGATCCCATTATTGATCAAAGTTTAAATCTGGCTCCATCATTACTGGACATTTTATAGTCACTTTTGGGGGGGACCAAATGGAAGTAATGAAGCAGCTATCCAACCTCAATACTCTATTGAAGTACAAGAATAAGCTATGTTTAATTCTTGATGATGAACCTACATCAGCATCTATTGATGATGAATCTCCTGCAGAATACTATTAGAAGTTTATTTCATCAACACTGAAATCTTATCAACAGTGACATTTCTGGATCTCAAAAGCTAAGAATAACATATTGATTAAAATGTTTGTAAGGAGTAGCAGTAACCATGCCTTAGGCCCAAGTATCTCACCATTTACAGGGTTCCTCCAAACATGAAGCAAATGCATTCAAATGCAAGTGAAAAGGACATACAAATGAATCAATAATGTGTTCTTTTAAAGAATTCTTTGTCAGAAACTTCTAAGTATCACTGAAACTACAGTGTTTAGCTAACCATCACAGTGACCACCACTTTCTGTTCTTAAACTATCTGAATCAAAGTTAATTCTTATTTTTCGTATTTGAAGTATTTTATTTTTAATTTTAAATAATTTCAAATTTACAGAAAAGATGTGAGAACATTGTAAAGAACTGCAATATACCTTTCAAAGACCCTACTGAAGTTTTTCCAACTGTCCCAATACATGCTTCATAGAATAAGATCCAATCCAGGATCATGTGTTGTCATGTCTCTTCGGTATCTTTCAATATGGACCCATTATTCAGTTCCTCAGTGACCTTTATTGCTTAACAGTACTGAAGATTTCAAGCCAGTTATTTTGCAGACTGTCTCTAAATTTTTTTAAATGTTTCCTTACAATTAGATTTGGATTATGCATTTTAGGCAGAAATATCACAGAAGTGATGATATGCTTTTCTCACTGCATCCTATTAGGTAAAAGGATATTGATTTGTCCCATTAATGTCACCTGAGTAATATGGTATCTGTCTGGTTTCCCCACTATACTGTTCTACTTTTCTCTTTTGCAATTTCCTAGGTATGGTATGGGGAGATACTCTGAGACTATATAAATATCCTATTCCTCATCCAACTCTCATCTATTAGTTTTAGCATCTCTTCATGTTTCTTATTTGAATTCATTATTACTATGATGGTGGCTAAGTGGTGATTTTCTTTCCATAATTTCTTATACATTTGTTAGTTGGCACTCTACTATAAGGAAGAGCTTTCTCTTTTGTCTTTCATTTTTTAATTTACATATATATACATATATATTTCACTGTGGGTTTGTAGATTTTTATTGTATTAAATGGAATATATCTGTTGTTATTTTTTTGTTTTATTTTGATTCTTACTTTGTGCGAGATATAGACACAGGTTGCCCCTTCGGGCTGAATTTTGTATCCTTTTTTATAACCCTATAATTCTTTAAGTCCTTCTTTACTTTCTGTAATAATAAAAAGTTCTAGACTTATCCAGTATTTTCCCTGCTCCAGACTGTACTTAGAAGAATGATATTTAGAAGCCAAGATCTGAGTGCAAGGTGTGTTCATAACTGCTGGATTTTAATTTGCTCCTATGTCCTTTTCAGACAGAGCTTAGAAATGTATTTTTGTACATATTACAAATATACACATTTATGCTTATACTCACTTCTATATATCTAGATAGATCTATGTCTATATACTGATGTAGATATATATATGTATGTGTATGTATATGTGTATATATATATATATATATACATATATATATATATATCATTACCACAGACTTTATTCTGTCTTCCTCTTTTCCTTATTTATAACTGTCTAAAAAGAAAAAATTAAAACTTTATCAAAATTCCATGGACATTTTTTTACAGAAATAGAAAAAACAATAGTAAAATTTGTATGGAACCACAAAAGACCTTGAATAGCCAAAGCAATCTTAAGAAAGAAGAACAAGCTGGAGACATCATACTCCCTGATTTTAAACTATATTGCAGAGCTAAACTAATCAAAACTATGGTATTGACATAAAAAAGACATATAGATCAATGGAACAGAATAGAGAGTCCAGAAATAAACCCACGCAGATATGGTCAATTAATTTCTGACAAAAAAGCCAAGACTATACAATGGAGAAAGAACAGTCTTTTCAATAAATGGTGTTAGAAAAACTGGCTACAAACATGTAAAAGAATGAAAGTGGACTGCTATGTTATACCATACACAAAAATTAACTCAAAATGGATTAGACTTGAACGTAAAACTGAAATCCATAAAACTCCTATAAGAAAACATAGGTGCTAAGTTCCTTGATATCAGTCTTGGCAATAATTTTTTGGACTTGACATCAAAAACAAGGGCAACAAAGACCTAAATAAATAAATAAATAAATAAAGTACTACGTCAAACTAAATAGCTTCTACACAGCAAGGAAACCATCAACAAAATGAAAAGGCAACCTACTTAATGGGAGAAAATATTTGCAAATCATATATATGATAAAGAGCTAATATCAAAATATATAAAGAACTCATACAACTCCATACAACAAAAATACAACAAAAAAATCCAATTTAAAAATGGATAGAGAATCTGAACAGAAATTCTCCAATAAAAACATATAGATGGCCAATAGGTACATGAAAAGTTGTTCAACATCACTAATCATCAGGAAAAGTCAAATCAAAACCACAATGAAATATCACCTCATACTTGTCAGGAAAAGTATTATCAAAAAGACAAGAAATAAGTGTTGATGAGGATGTCGAGAAAAGGTAACCCTTGTGCATTGTTGTTAGGGGTGTAAACTGGTGTAGCCACTCTGGAAGACAGATGAAGTTTCCTCAAAAAATTAAAAATAGAACTACCATTTGATCTACAATTTCACTTTGGGGTATTTATCTGAAGAAAACAAAAAAGACTAATTGAAAAAGATATATGCACTGTCATGTTTATGCCACATTATTTACAATAGCCAAGATATATCCATTATCAATGGATAAATGGGTAAAAAATATGTGGTATGTATATAAAATAGAATATTATTCAGCCATAAAAAAGAATGAAATATTGCCATTTATGACAACATAGATGAAACTTGAGGGAAATATGCTAAGTGAAATAAGTCAGAAAGAGAAAGACAAATACCATATGATCTCACTTATAAGTGGAATCTAAAAAACAAGCAAACAAAAAACTCACCAAGCTTAAGCTCAGCTCGCAGATACAAAGAACAGATTGGTGATCATTAGAAGAGCAGTTTGGGGAGGTAATATGGGTAAAGGTATAAACTTCCAGTTGTAACATAAATAAGTTACGGCAATATAAGGTACAGCATGGTGAGTATAGGTAATATAACTTTTTTGCATATTTAAAAGTTGCTGAATAAACCTTAAAAGTTCTCATCACAACAAAAAATTTATAACTGTATAGTGACAGATGTTAACTAGACTTATTATGATGATGATTTTATAATATATATAAGTATTGAATCATGTTGTATACCTGAAACTAATAAAATGTTATATGTCAATTATACCTCAATACAAAAGTAAAAATTAAATTAAAAACAATCTGGCTCTCATTTTATATATATATACACATATGTACATATATATACATATATATGTATATATATATACACACATATATATGTATACATATGTGTATATATGAGTATGTTTTGTTTATATATAAATGTATGTACTAATATACAGATATGTATATATGTACGAATTTGTGTGTGTGTATCTGTGTGTATTTGTATATCTGCATTTATTTTTCTACCTCCTATATGTTACGAACCACTCTCCTGACCCTGCCAAACCACTTTCCCCATTTGGCACTTTTCATCTAGTTGGTCCCAACTCTTACTGAGCCATCACCCTGATAAGCTACTTTCCTCACAGAGGCCTCAACCTCCACCTGGCTGCCAAGCAACTCAGCTACCTTCCTCAACTGGGCTGACTAACGACTCTTTGAATATGAAAGGTAAGGAGGAAGAGAGGGAAAAAGAACCTCATTATCTTTAGATTTATGTCACTAACTCCTATTAATTAGGCACTGCTCTTTCCTCTTTCATTTAACTGAGAGGCAGCATGGTATAGTAGAAAGATTACAGGTTTTAAAGGTGCAGAGACCTAAATTTAATACCTAGCTCTAACAATTTGTAACCTTAGTTTCCTCATCTGTCAAATGGCAATGATTAAATCTATATTATTGCATATGTATGAAGGTTAATGAAAATACACATAAAGAAACTGATTCAGTGCCTGATAGATAAGACCATAAATCAGAACTATTATAATTTTAAATTTTAAGCTTAGATGGTAAGCACTAAAATAAAGGTATGTACATAGTTAATTATGCTTTGTTGTTAGGGCTAGCAAGGTGAATACAGTAAAGACAATCAAAGAATTAAATTCAGCACCAGATCTTGATACCCAAGGACCAGACTACTGGGCCTTCAGTGCTATGTTTTGTCAAGAATAAGGGAGAGATGTGTAAAATAAAGAAGAAATAATATAACAAAAAATGTTTTAAAAAATAATTTAAGAAAAATTGAAATAGGTGCTCAAAAAATAACAAGGAAAAAAAAAAAAGCTTCTTCACGCTCAATATATGAGAGAGAGGACAGTGAAGGTCATCCTATGGTCCCATTTGGAGTTCTCAACTAGATCTCCATTTAAAAACACTTTCGAGAGGAGATAGTTTTTCCACACCAAGAATGGGAGTGAAATGACATTATATTTATTCAGGTGTTGTGAATACCTAAAAAGGTGTTGAGATGAATCACTTAGTAAAGCTGCCAGCCCTAATAGCTTCATCTTTCCTAATAAAATATGAATAAAACCATTATGTCTTAGAGACCAAACACTTTCATGTCACCTAGATATCTTTTAAGAGTCCATAAGAAGTTCTTTCACAAAATGTTTCCTTAAAGGGAAAGGGGTAATGAAGTTTGAAATAGTTAAGCATAGCACTGCCAATCTTGCTTTTTAAGCCACTTCCTTCCCCATATCCTGCTTAATCCTTGTCCCCCCTCCCCACCCCCTACACACACTACTAAAAGAAAGCTTAGGTGAACATGGAAAAGTTTGCTTCTAATTTTTTTTGTACTTCTCACATTTCTTATCTCCTGCCCTCCACGAAATAAAAATAACTTGGTTCGCTTCAGCACCCTGAAGAGCATAGGCAGTTAACCATGCTGATATTACAGGTTGGATTTAAATCTTTCAAAGTTACTCAATTCTTCCCTAAATTCTGTTATTCAGTGTGATATTTAAAACTTGCTAATGACTGCAAACCAGGAATTCAGCCTGGCATGAAGATGCAAATTACCATGAACATCTTACTCTTTCACACATCTTTCAGAGATTAACTACTGCTTCATAACTACTTGGTTATAGCATCCTTTCAACAAACAACTGTGACTTAACAAAGTATAAAAAACAAATGATCTATAGTACCTCCTTCAGCTATGGAAAGGTGGCTGCGTACCACTGCCTGAGCCTGCTTTTTAGCTGATTAACAAATATGATGAATGTAACCTTGTAGACCCTTAATATTTAAAGACAGCCTTCTAAAGAAATTTAAAGTAGATTCTGCCAATCAGTTATTGAGTAAGACCACCCATAGCCATTTTTTAAAAACTCTTCATTGTTTGAATAATATGGGAGGAAATTTAGTGTATACTCTCTTCTTCCTGTATTTTCCAGCTAGATTAAGCTGTTGTCTTCACAATTGCCTCCCAGCTGCTGTGACTCGTGAAAACAACAGACCCTGCTCTGTTGTCTGGAGAAAGCCGGGATTGTTATGAGTAACTTTATTGCAGGCACATGAGTGTGTTAAGACTTTAAAACACGCTCAAATGTCATGTGCACACCCAATGACGGGCAAGAATAATTATGAAAAAACAAGAAATCTATGTCTATGAAACCGTGTTGGACAAAATGGGCCATTCATTGTGTTCCCCTGGGAATGCCTGGACTCTGCAGTCAGAAAACAAAAAAGGCACTTTTTTCCTGCCGTAGGCTGAATGCTTAGCTTTGCCATCTGAGCCCTAAGAAAACACGGGCCCCTCTAGTGCTGGCGCACCCACGCACACCAAAAAATATTAATGCCTCTCTCTCCTCACTTTTCTCCAGGCATCCCTTCTGTGTAGGCTGTAGTCGATATAATGTCAACACAAAGACAAAATAGTTTATCTAACATCAGTCCCCCACAGTTTCCCTCTTGTCCTCAGTTAATTGCCCTTCCCCCAACAGTAAGAAAGAAAAAAAGATAACCTTTACTCTAATGGAAAACTTGTCTCTGGCACAGATTTTATTTTCAGCAATATTTCCTTCTGTTCTGTTATGTGTTTGCTACCGTTAATGTTTTTACCAAATACTATGTAAGCATGCTCATCTGCCTTCAAATTGTTTTTTTTTTCCCCTAGGAGACTTCGGAAAGCCATTTTGTTGGATAAAGTTTGTCAGCTCTTTCTCAAAAACTCCCCTTCTTAAAGTTAAGTACTGTGTGTCCTTCCTGTCAGTGTGTTCATGTCTACTATACAAATGAAATGACAAATGAAACTCCAAATCGTTTCAGCCCTGACACATTTTAATATACATTTTTCACTGGAAGTTCAAGGTTTTTATGTTTTATTGTAATTTCAACCACAGTTATTTTGTTAACTGACAAGATGAGTTATTCACTGATTTTCCTAGATAGATACACTGCACTTTGATGGTCTGCTGTAGACTCTAC
This sequence comes from Pteropus medius, assembly GCF_902729225.1. Taxonomy (NCBI): domain Eukaryota; kingdom Metazoa; phylum Chordata; class Mammalia; order Chiroptera; family Pteropodidae; genus Pteropus; species Pteropus medius. The sequence continues at coordinate 1,545,736 of NW_024353906.1, read as the reverse complement.
AGTAATTTCCTTGGCAGCTGAAATGGCAGAAAGAAATATCCAATAAACGGATTTCCAAAATAGCGAGCTTTTACCCTGGATTTTCAATCTTAAAACTTTTCAATATGTTCCAGAAAGAAGAGGCTGGGTGAATATGTGCTTCCCTACACGGTGGAAAAATAGGAGGCTGATAGAGTAGTAAAGACTATAAATTCCCATTTCATCTTCCTTTCCACAGCCCAGCTCATTGCTCTTGCATTTCCCGCCTAGCAAACCACTGACTTCAGAGCCTGCTGATAAACTAGGGGCAAAACTGGAAAAGCGAAAAACACTTCTTTGGTTGTTTTACAAAATGTAGCTACAGAATACTTATGTCAATTCCTTTGACTAGAAAAAAGTATTTTAAAACTCATCAAGTTTAAACATGTGCCTCATCTTTAGCTAATGAGCAAATTACTTAGAAAGGCAACAACTGGAGAAGTGATATATAAATTTTGTCTGACAATAAAATGTGGTTATCTTTTATTTAGCTAACTGGTGTTAATGACCCGGTACCAGCAGCCAGTGACAAAAGAGAGGCAAACATGGTACGTGTATACATATCAGCAGAAACCAGGGGGATATTTAGTCTATTTTGACTACACCATTCCCAAAGCAAATTATTTGACTGAAGTAACCAGTTGATTTTGAATCTGTAATTGAGTTTGGGATTTAGAAAGCCTTTCGGAGGTCATCTAGTTACTAAATTCTACTGTAAGCATATTGAGGCTAGCGAAACCGACAAAGATCACTCAAATTCATGGTGAAGCCATTGTGTAGATATAGTCAGAGGCATAAAATAACACTAATTATTACAGGAATGACTTAAAAGAATTAGCAATAATTACATAGGTGAAGAAGGATACATTTCTCTAATTTGGGATGAACTACTTTTACGGTAACCACTATCTAGAAAGAGGGAAATCTGAAAGTTGCCAAGCCAAAGTGCAGACCTAGAGTTCATTTCAAATATTTGCATAGTTGGAATGGCCCTGTACCAGCAATGTTCCTAAAGTAGCATTTTTCAGTGATGCTCGGGGCCAGTCAGCAGAACTCATGTGAGACCACTACACGTAAGCCACTACAGGATGGTCTTGAGTAACACTTCATCCTTCTCTCAAATGTGAAGTTGATTTCAGGAAGTTTTCTAGTCCAAAAACCCTAATAAACAAGATTTCCTCTCTCCCCTGGATCCTAAAACCTGTGAACACATGAAACTCACACTGACGGAGTACTAAGCAACGAGTCCAACACTAGTTCTGTCCTCCAGAATAAAAGATAATGTACTTACAACTTAGCCAGCTATCAGACCAGCCATGAATTTGTTTTAACAATTCAACAACATCACTATTCCTCATTCATCCACTTAGCTTAATTTTCCTAGCATCACTTTCACTGCTGAGGTTGTCTCTATTAAGCCATTTTTTTTGCATCATTAACTTTTAACCAGGCATCGATAGCTTTATTGTTTAAATTGCGTATGACTTTATTTAACGTCAGCATTTCTTCTAGCTCCTGACAAGAAGTCACATTTTATAACTAATTAAATTGATCCCTGGGAAGCAAAAGCCACTAAACGGAATTATTCCCACCCAAGTGTCAATATATTAAATCAAAGGGCTAATGAGTTGGGTCACTGCTTCTTTTATTGGGAGGCTACAGCAGAATAGGACTCGTATTATCCTCTATTTTCTGCCTTAACAATCAATTTTATTTAAACCAAAGGCAGCTAATTAATACTTCTGGATCTTACAGTAAATAATACCTCCTTTATAACACATAAGTGGGGAATGGAAAATTTCCTTTGATGACATCTGCGATATACTTTTTGCATCTTTTTATGACATTGGGTCACAGAAACATCTAAGATAATCTAAAAGGTGTTTTGCAAGCGAATGATTTTGAGTATTTCTAGGTTTCAACTATTAGCATCATGGGTTTAAATCAAGATGAAATTTTGCCTCTTGGAGCTGACAATAGTGCCTAACGAAAGTGATTAAGAAATGACTAAATTTGTCGTGTCAGCCTTTTCTATCTCTCTTGCAGCTGCTGAGTAATACTTTGAATGATTTCACTATTTACATTTGGACACTACTTTTAAAATCCGTCACTTAATAATTCATACCACTCACTGTTTTCAACATAACTTAGCTTCTTTTGACAAAATCCCTACAAACAATGGAAAGCACCCTTTCCATTGATGAAATTAACTGTTGCCTTCAGTTAATTTCATCAACCCAATTTACTGAGTTAAAAATTTATGTCTAATTATTTGTATGTGTGAACTTTACATTTTTTCTGAGGGACTTCAGGCTGTAATTTATCATTTCGGTATTTGGGGAAGAAAATAAATTCATAAAATTGGGTATGGAATCTCTTAGATCTTCAAAAATATAAGCAATACAGTCTGTAAATCATGCCTATAGTATAATTATGTAAAAGTCTGGCAAGTTGAAAAATTTAATCCTATAAAATTAGGCCTGGTGGCAATTATCTTATGACAGTGAGGTGACTACCTCTAAGAAACACAGTAGTACGGTAGAAATAAAAATGAGGGTACAAGGAACATATACATAACCAACTGCATCTACTGGATAATAAATTCAGGCAATGTCTTTAATTTGGGAGTGAGGACTTCATCTTGCATACCCGGCAATTAGCCAAAATAACAGCAGTTTAAAGTCAGCCCAGAGATCTTTTGGATTGAATTAACCTTATTTATCACATAATAAGTTGTGAAAAGTCAATTTTGTCTTTAATACTTAACTTTGTTGATTTACCACCAGGATCAAATACATCATAGGGAACACCACAGATGTTTTCGACAAAAACATGTTCTTTCACCCACACATAGTTTGCTTTTTCAAACACTGAATTAGGGGTTCTTTCTTTGTAGACACAGTGGTTCTTTTTCGAAGCAACCTTAAATAGGCACTTTTATCCATTTATAGATGTGTGTGCTTTGGAGGTCAAGCATGTACTGTTGTTTCTTACCACAAATGTTTTCCTTCATTTTCAATGGTCAAAAGTCACAGGCGTGTTTGACCCCACCCACAGAGAGCTCTGTTCAGTAGCTAGAGAACCCAAGGCTGGCTAGAGATCACTGAAATACAGATGCTTACTTCACAAACAAATAAAAAGGTATCTCAACACAGACCAATGGAATTTGATGCTGGACCTTCAAAAAGTTACAGAAATAAAACAAACAAAAAAGACTAATTACTATTTTCTTTGGAATGTATGTGTATTTCAATTTAAAGAACATCCTTCCTCATTAAAACAGACTACTAATGTAAATGGACATACTAAGATGTTCCTGACACTTGATTTTGTTATGTAATACACAGTGACTGAATAACAGTATTACATTTCCCTCTACTTCCTAGCTTCATGTTTTAATCTAGACAGGAACACGCAAACACGAGCACTCTGAAACAAAGCTATCAGGGTTTTATATTAGTTACTTTTTTAAGAAAAGAAAATCATGCCTCAAGCAAGGGAAAGATTTTGTGAACTGATAGTTGTCACACATTTGTTTGGCAATATATTACCCTACAAAGAAGTATTATACAGGGAAATAAAGAGTAAGTTTTTTTTAACCCTATGAACAAAAAGGTCAACTACCTCCGATAAGACCAGTTAGACAAGTAAAATATCTTATCCAGTCACCCCAAAGAAAATAGAATTAGAACCCATCCCACCCTCTACTAAACACAATATGAGCAACTGAACATACCTGAGTTTGTAACCCACTGGGCCCATCAGAACTCTACAAACTCCGTTGTGTGTCAGAGAGTACAATCAATAGCGATCACCATAGATCTCTAGTCCCCCGTCCAAAACATGCTTCAATCTTCCAGTTGCCACTTCTGTTCAAATGCTCACAGAACTGAGGAGGCTAGTTGGCAGATATGTGGCCCAAAACTCAGACAGTGTTAACGAGATGTAAATAAGGTTCCTGGCTTGCACACTTGCTGACAAGATGCTGAGGAAAACCTAAATATTTTTAAAAGCCAAAATGCAAAATCCTAAAGTGAAACATAGTTCAATTCTTTTCTCTGCAGAGTGTCACACAACCTCACTAATTAATCCTAAACCAAGAATCTTTCTCTAAATTCTACTTTTCTGATAACAAGGTATCGTAGTGTACCCATAGCTTAAGTAATGATACCCAACAATAAAAGGGAATAGCAAAGTAAAGCGAGATTGCAATTTATTCCTCTTGGCTCAGATCACATTCCTGTCTTCATTATAGTGGCTGAATATTACCAAAAACTTTGTACCTATTTTTCATATTTTGATGTTGGACAAATGTAATTCATAGCAAAGACAGCTTGAGACCAACAATGAACATACATCACATGGCTTATCTTAATATCATCAAAGAACTATGCTTTAATCAGGATGCTAAGTGGAGTTTACAAATGTATGAACAAAATTGAAACAAGAAGCACAACTGAACAATATAAATAGAAAAATAAAAGGAGAGAGCATTTGCTAACAATCATCCCAATAGAATAACAACATTCCTCCTCCCCACCAATTAAAATGCTGCTATAAATTACAAAAACCTCTCCAATATTTTGTGTAATCTCTTCTTTATGCTACATATCCCTGTGCAGCATCTTTTTTACTTTCCTAGAGAGTCTCACTTTAAAGTGTGTGAAACCTACAAAAATGAACTATTGATGCTTCTCTTTGGTGCCCCCATTTTGCCTTTTAAGTGACTCCTCTTTGTCCTTTAATCAGACCTCTTCTAATCACCTCACTCTGAATTAAATTAAGTACAATGGTCCTCTGAATTACTTAACCATAGTGTAATTGATTTTTTAAAGCCCCTTAATATTTGCCCATGAAAAATATGCAAAGTAGCTTTATATAAAGACAAAAGAATTCTAGTGATATAAACATCAAAAATTTCTGTCTTCATCTTCCCATGTATAACTGTACAAAGAGCCACAGACTAGCCTGCAAGGCACCTACCTACCTTGATAAATCTGCACCTTGAGTTTGTAACCAGGCATTTCCTGGGCAACCAGTCTTTCAGGGAGTGTTCAAATATTTGTAGTAGAGCAGTTCGGGCTGCACATATTTTAGTTCTTACTCATGCATTCCTCATTTACAAGTTGTAAACCTGGTAAATTTCCTATTTTGAGACTATTGCTCCTTCTTTTCTGTAGGTGGTCCTTGAATTACCCTCTTTGCTCAATTGTGGAGTATGAGTCAGACTGTCAGAAAGAAATCTCATTTTTTCCTTGGAAATTATTTCCTAGGCAAATCTGTTTCTATGACCAATTCTCAATTTGACAAATGAGTCTACAGGTCTCTCAATCAAAAATTCTGCTCAGAGAGATGTAAATAACATAGTGGCCAGGAGTGAGGACTCTAGATTCACATAGACAGAGACAGTAGAGTGCAGTAGTTAAGACCACAGATTTTAGAGCCAGACTAAGTTTCAAGCCCAGCTCCTACTAAATGTATGACACCTTGGGCAAATTACTTAACCTCTCTGTGCCTCACTTTTATCATTTATAAATGGGAATAATATTACCTACCACATAGGGTCCAATGAGTTAATGTAACAAGAGCCTTAGAACAGCATTAGACATATAGTAAACATTATATAAGTGTTTGCTGTTGTTGTTAATTAGGTTAGAATACTGGCCTGGACACTTACACCTTGTGTAAATTGCTTGACCTCTCTGAAACTACCATTTTGTCAATGGCAAATAGGGAGTTATTGCATTAATTAAGTAATGTAATACACATAAGGCATTTACCACGGTGCCTAATACATAGTCATCATTTAATAAACATTAGCTATTATGTTAATATACATTTAGTGTCAGTCTAGTATATCTATCTTCCTCTTCCACAGCATGCTTTTATTAAAGATAAACTAGTTTTATAATAATTCCCTATTGCTTTCCTATTCTATCAAGTATACAGCCCTTATTCTGACCAAAATTTCCAAATTTCTCTCTCCTATTTCCTAATAAAAAACCCCTCCATCATGGAACATAGATGCTATATACACCAAGCTCATTCTCACTTCTTTGCTTTAATATTCACTTTCATATCACCCTACCCTTCTCCATAAATATCCAGAGTTTCAGAAAGTTCTTTATAATTCCTCCAATCTAGTATGCTCTTTGCTTCTCTAAATTCAAGTGTATTAAAGCATGCTGTAGACTGAATGTTTTGTCCCCCAAAAGTCCTGTGTTAAATCCTAAAGTCTAAGGTGATAGTATTTGTAGATGGGCCTTTAGGGGCAGTTAGCTCATGAGAGTGGTGCCTCATGTATGAAATTTACGCCCTTATAAAAGGTACACCAGAGAGCTCCCTCACCCCTCTGAGATGTGAGGACACAGTAAGAAGACAGTCATCTATGAACCAGGAAGTCAGGCCTCACCAGACACTGAGTCAGCTGGTGCCTTGATCAGGGACCTCCCAATATCCAGAGCTGTGAAAAATAAATGTTTATTGTGTAAGCCATCCAGTCTATGGCATTTTTGTTACAGCAGCCCAAATGGACTAGAACAGAGCAGAAAGAGAAAGCTCCAAAGACTTGGACTGCAGTCCTACCCTGACACATATCAAACTATGAACTAGAGTGTATCACCTTGCCCTTTTTCGTCATAGTTTCCTCAAACACAAAGCAGTAGGTTTAGATAGATAATTTCTAAGAGCCCTACCATCCTACTCTTCTGAATCCTATTGCATTCATGTTCATGGTGGTATGCTTATGGTAGATGCTCAATATATATTTTATGATTTAATCTCACAGAGATGAACTGATATGGATCAGTCAGTTGGTCCCTTTACCAACTTTTCAGTAAATTCTACCAGCAAGGTTTATCACAACCTCTCCTTCTTAGTCTCCATAATGTATTCCAATTGCTCTGTTACTCCACCCTTTAAATGTTTGAGTTCCAAAGCTTCTGCTCCCTACCCTCTTCTCACTCCTTATATTTTTGTACGAACTCATTATCACCTATTGATAATGATACCTAAATCTGTATTTCTAATTCAGACACCTCTCCCAACTTTTGAACCTACATGTCCAGCATCTAGATTGCATTTCTATCTGGATAATTCAGAATATGGAAAATAGAACCTTTCATCTCATTCAATCTTTTTAATCTGCTCATTGTTCTGTATTTACATGACCTATCCCCAGACACCTCTCTGACCTTATCTCATACCACTTTTCCCTTGCCTTGTCTACTCTATCTCTACTGGCCTTGTTGCCTCTAAAACATGCCATGTACACCCTACTCCACATATTTTATCATTTAGTTCTTCCTTCCTGGAATACTTTTTACTCTAACATCCACATATCTCATTCCTTCAATTTACTCTAATTATTTCCTCAAGGACACCTTTCCGACTAACCTCTATAAAATAGTAATATTCATGACTCTATACTCTTACTTACCTTAACCTATTTTTCACCGTAGAACTCATCATTTCATGACATTATCTATTTGTTTACAGTATCTATCCCCCTAAACTTTGTCTGTTTTTTTTCACTGCTATCTTATCAGTGCTCGGAATGACCTAGCACATTGTCTGCCCCCAATAAATATTTGTGAAATGAAAGAAATACCAATCCTGTTAAACAGAGCCATCAACTATATCGATCAGTGCAGAAATATGAGGATTCATTTAAATTTCTTCTCCCCTCTATACCAATCAAATAAAATAAAATTAAAGAAATAAAATCTTTAACATCACTCAAATCCATTTTACCGCTAATCCCCCTGCTACTGCCATAGCTCAGATCCTGTCATTTCTTCTCATTTTGATTACTTCAGTAGGACCTTAAATGTTGTCTTTGACTCTACTTTCAGCCTCCCACAAACTATTTTCCACACTGCTGTCAGGAGTGATCTCTCTGAAATGTAAATATCATTTCCTTTCTTAAATTCTTTAAATGATTGTTCTTAATTTTTCAAACAAGGTCCTCGAAGATCTAGTATACATTTCTAATCCAGTTTCCTTTTGCTACACCGGTACTTATGCATGACATTCCAGACTACTTTATTTGCAGTTCCCCAACATGCAACATTCTACAACCCTGTGAATCTTTGTATAGACTCTTTTCTGTCTGGAAACCTCCCATCTTGGTTCATTCCTACTCCTCCTTAAATGTTCAGAATCAGCTCAAATGTCACTTCTTTGAGCAAACCTCTCTTGACCTGTCAATTGAGATTAAATGCCACTTCTCTACACTCTTGTGATAGGGAATTCATCTATCTTAACACCTAGCACACTATATTACTGTCATTTACTAGATTGTGAGCACTCAAAGTTCTTTCTTCTTCATATTTTAGGTCTTAGGAGGAGAGTAGTGGAAATTAAATAAATAAAATGTATTGCTGAATTAATCAATTTCAAAAAAAAATTGTTGAATTAATCGATCTCCTTCCTAAAATTAAATATATATCTTTTTACTTGGATGCTTTCAGTTCTAGACACTGTATCACCAGATCTACCCCAATCACCCATTCGTTCTTTCTAATTTCCCTATCTTCTTAAAGCCAACATCACCAAAAAACATTATATCCCTTTGGTATGTGTATCACATTCTTGTGACTTTCATAGAGCATAATGCCCCTCCCCTCCCAGTGTTGACTTGTTATTTGGATCAGAATCAAACTTTTAAGACACTGTGTCTTTATCTGGCACCAAAATGCATCAAAGAGACAATAAACAAATAAATAAATTTCATGGGCAGTTATTTCTTTTTCCACATATCCTGAGTCCTAAATTTACCTTTATCACAACTGTAGTTCATGTAAAAACAACAATATGAGAAACTTGCTATTTCTTCATATTTTTGGCAGGACAAATGATGACGTGTGTGTATATGTATGTGTGTAGAGAGGAAGTACCCAGGCGGAATGAAAAATTGTGGGTAGGGCTTCCAGGAATGATAAAAAAAAAAAGTATTTCTTGCCTGCTTGTTGCTTTTCTGAGTGTTCTTCTGGAAATCTCAGAAAAAAGTCTTGGTGAATGTGATGTGAATATTGATATAAGATTATTTTGCTTCATATAAACATATTTATCATTATTATTAATACTACTTCCTTTAGCTACTAAAAGTACTTCTCTATACACTAACTCTCACAACAGTCCTATGAGGCTAGAAATACAGAGGTGTGCGTGTGTGTGTGTATGTGTGTGTGTGTGTGTGTGTGTGTGCATTAATCCATTTACAGAAAAGGCTCACAAAGGTTAAACGATTTGTCCAAGATCACATGTAAAATATAGTAGAGCCAGACTTTAAAACTATATTTTTGAATATTTGCCATCTCCTTTCTTTAAAGTTATTTTCCCTTTAGTTAAGCCTCAAATTAATATAGTTTTCTTAAAAACAGCTTAAACAAGCAGTTAATTAAAGTTATGTAAACACATTCTAATTTGTAACATTTTCTCTCTTTTTACAACTATTTCTTTGATGGGAACTTATACTTTCAAGTCCACATACTTCATTGTCTACGCAATCTATTCTCCACTGTTCTCTTCCTGTTCTTATTGTAAGAGAATGATAAAATAAAAATGGTAGAGGGAGGGAGCGGGAAGGGTAAAGAAGGAAGAGGAGGAATTAAATATTCTGGGATCAGTTCCTATGGATTCACTTAAGTCAGAGAAAGTTACTGGTTTGATGAAATGCATGGTAGGACATGATCCTCAGTAGGAGATAATACACCTAGTATCATTTGGCATGAACCCGTTTTATACTTTCCACTTTAAAAAAAAAAAAAGGCATGAAACATGAAGTAAGTGTATCACTCATATAATGCACATAGTCCGCAGAAGCTCACTTTATGCCTGGATCAAACTAAGGATGCTACAATAGTCTACACCTTAAAGAAAAAGCTTTCATCAAATTATTTCATTAGTGCCACTTCTATTAGCCAAAATTATCTAATACTAATTCTTTATCAAATATTATTGATAATTTTTAGCTTTGTCTAAGTCATGTTCTCCTACCTACTTCTCTAACTCAGATAAGAACCAATTCGAGTATGGATGCTAAAATTTAGCTCATTAAAGATTCACAACTTTAGGATAAATATTACTCTTTCTCATATTTCTTATCTTTTCCACTTATCTTCTTTCTCACCATTTTCATGCAACTACCCAAAATAGTTATGTGAAGAAGTTGGTGTTTGTTAAAAGAAATATTTGCTTCCTTCCTTTAAATTTTTTATTTGATCTTCTAGTATCAGAAAGGAATTTGATAGAGAAATATTAGGTGATGTGAACTTTTAAACTGATAGAAAAAAATAAGGGAATGAGACCTTTATGCAGTATTCTGAGTAATATAAGATCTATAATATATACCACCCATGGATTTTAGTAACCTGATAACTATGCATACAAAACTGAAATATTTAAAACTTTTTGACCACGTAGAATTTTGGGTTACATTTTAAATGTAATAAAGTTTGTAACATATATATTTACTACTAAAATAATTTCCCTTCTATTGACTTTTATTGCCTTACAGAACAATCAGATTTTTTGTTAGTCACATGAAAATCTACATAATGAAACAGAATATTGGGGTAGGTGAAACTTCATTATTAAATGTTTGTAAATGGCAGAATTCTGGGAACAGGTACTGAAACATGGAGAAAACCACAAAAGTGGCTTTTTCATAATAGCTCAGGCCATAGACAAAGTCACAGTGTAACAATGATGAAAGAGGACTAACATACCAAAAATGCAGGGCTCAATGGTACTAGTGGGATCTAATAAAATGCCTTAACATAATACTAATGTATACATACTGTGGTGTTGCAGGTTGGGTTCTCTAAAAGCAGACACTGAGATAAAGTTTAGGGATATTTACCAGGGAACAACACCTGAGGGGGGGGGGGGGGTGGGGCAGGACAAGATTGAGCAGAGGAAGAAGCTGAACTACAATACCAGATGAACAAAATTCCATCCAACTCAGCAGGAAGTTCTGGAGTGAGTGTCTATCTTCAGGCCTAAAAGCCCCGACCTTCACATCCCATGTCTTTCACTCAAATAGGAGAGAGCCCTGGGAAGGAAATGACCTGGGGCTATGCAGCTCTCTGCATCTGAGGCAAAGCTGAAGGAACTGGCAGCTGGAGGCTGTCTCCTGGACTCATGTGGAGCAAGTGCTCCCTTGAAATAAGGGTCTGGACAGTGCACGTCCACGTCTACCATAATGACTTCTCTTAAATACCAGTTTGTGGCATTATACTAAGTGTGGTAAAATTACTTACAAGGGATGGAGGCTAATGTGGATACTTCCAACATAAAGGTAAATAAGAAGAACATATTAGAGTCATTCACAAGTCTATCAAGGAACACAGAAGATATAGCAGCTGTTGGAAAGAAATTATAGACTAAGGAGAAAAACTGTAGAGTATTTCATTTTCTTAAGCTAGATTCCGTTCAGACTTCTAAATTTATCTTCTTTCCTGAAGTCTATAGAAAAAAACACACTGAGCCCAAGGGGCTAATTATTTCTGGCTGTGAATTACTTTACAATGTTTCTAAATTAGTAAAGAATCATTGGAGCTGAGTTCCATTTTCAATTCTTTGATTGACTCCCAGTTCTCAGCAAAACTATAAAAAAGTTGTTAATCCTTGATCCAAAACCAATGATATTGATTAATTAAATGACATCCAGTACCTTTAACTCAAGAATTAATGATTCACAGGTTGATCACTTAATTGTTTAATATTTTCCCCCTTTATCACACCCAGTTGTAAGCTAGTAAACCAGCTCTCAAAAAAAAAAAGGGGCGGTGGTGGGGGAGAGATGATTTAGAGCATCTACTAATTTCCAAGGTGTACTCACACCATGGTTGATTTCAACCTATCAGCACGATGTCACTAAGCAAGGAGCTGAGAAAAGATATACACGACTGGCTCCTGTGTGCCCGTGTGGGTCGGCTCCAGGGTACCAATGGTACACCTATTCCTCTCTTTTACATTTGTTCTCAGATTTTGTGAGGACTGCACTACTTGTCATTTGGCAATGAAATCTGTTACTTTTAACATATATATGATAGTCTTAATATTAAAACAATTTCAGTAGCTAGTATGCTCTAGTAGCTGTTACGCTCTAGTAGCTGTTCCCCTAAATCCAAATATTATATCAATATTACATCCAATTTTTTACAGTTTGCTTTAAATTCCATGTTTGAAAACTTGGTATACCTTCCTAGAAATAAAAAAGAAAACTGATGGAAACTAAATTACCAAAAAATATTAATAAATAAAAAACGCACAAAATATATTCAAAGTACATTCTGAAAAAGGATGGAATAAGAGTCTGAGGAGATAAAAGCAGGACAAAGGAAAAATAACGTGTTGGGCAACTTTACTGACACCACAAAACTCCCCTCAAAATAAATGTTGTTCTATTGTCAATAAATGCTACTCATTCTGATAGTCAAGTCGGGTCTCTACCACGTATATTAATGTTTCTCAGTCTTTGTTTCTTTCTTTCCTTTGATATATCATAGTATCTGGTACCTGGTAGTACTTACTGAAGAATGAATTTTAGATTTTTCATTGTTCTCACTTGGCCTTGCCCTTAGCATGTTTTTGGTTTTTGGTTTGTTCGTTTGTTTGATTTTGATACTTGTTGGTCAAATATACTAACCCCTGGCAGGTGACTAAATTTACACTATTTCATCAGACTCTGGTTGCTTATAGTTTTCACCCCATACCCTTACCTAGAACTATGAAAATAAGTTAATAGATTCTCCTGTTTCTTTCTTGTCCTAAATTTAATGCAAGGATTTTGTGCAATTAAATATAATGGACCCTTAAAGTCCTTCTATTTTTACACATAATTATTAATAATTATTCCTTGCTTGAAAAAATCAAAACTTTAAGTTCATAGTGATAGCAACCTTATCAAACTCAAAGCTGTATGAAATTCCAAAATTTTACCTAGATATTTTTGCTTATAATTTCAACTAGCTATATCTTGTGTTCTTCAAATCAGAATTAGTTTCAGAAGTTTAATAAGATGTCCATGTAACTCGAAATGTTTTGGTTTCTTTGGAGACCTTTAAAGTCGTACATTCTCAACTTAACTCTGTTAATAACTAGGTGTTTCCAGGACATAACATATGATCTTGGAAAACTCCATCTCTATCAGCCTCCCTAGGCTTCCTTAAGTGAAAAATAAGTGGTTTGATCTGGGTCAGTGTTTTCCAAACATTGTGGTTGTGACCAATTAATGGGAACACAACAAGCATTTTAAAAATAGAAGAGAAGAGAAAAGGGGAGAGAGGGCAAAGAGTGTAGAGGCAGAGAAAAAGAAAAAAAATAAAAGGAAAAGAGAAAAGAGTGAGTGAAAAAAAAATGAGAGAATTAAGAAGACAAGAGAAAGTGAAATTTCTTTCTGTTATACATACATATGTGTATTGTGCTGCAGGCATGTATCAGGTAGTGATATGAAATATACTTCTTACTGTGTTGTTAAAAAAATTGCAGGTCAGTGATCTATGTTATCCTTAAGATCCCATCCAGCCAAATCAGTCTAATTCTCAATAGTTTTTTTATTATATCTTTTATAAATAAAAGCTTTAATTAAAAGAATTAAATGATAGATAAAAAGCATATTAAAACTATTATAACTACTAATAGACCATATAATCCTAACTTTTCAGAAGGTTAGGTATCATCCACCAAAGAAAAGTCTAAACATCTCAGGAAAAACAAAATCAAGAAAGAGGAAAAAACTTTTTCTACACAAACTTTCCAGATCAAGTCTCAGGATGAAAAGTATCTCTCCCTTAAAGTGAAAAACAAATCATGCCAATTAATCTTGAGTGACATCCTCATAAGTTATAGGTTAAACCATTCTCCCAGAGCCTTGACACCACATGGATTTGGCTTCTAAGACTAACCCAGAGACAATGTTAATCCCAGCAAGATGACAACCTGTAGGATCTTCCTCTGTGGCTTCTGTGAACTGTAGCAGTTCAGATGTGGTATGTACTATATCCTCTGTTAAAAGTTGGGGCATCAATAGGTATACTTGTGACTCAACCACAGAACCAGTTAATATGTTAAGTTCCCTCCATTTCTGAAAGATGTTTTTTGCAATACAAGAAAGAGGTAAGCCTCTAGAAATTCTCAAATAATACATGAACTAATCCATACTGAAAAGTACAGTATACTACTACGTTCAATTTAAGGCAAGTAAAAAGTTTGTAGTCTCTTGCTTGGTCTGAAACTTTGTACTTTGAGACACTGTAGTCGGTGGACCTGTTGCTTTTAGCCATTTAAAACCAGTGTTTTTGTACGTGCTGACAAGAAGCTCTGTGATTTCTCTCACATTTTAAAATATATGGACATATTGTTTTCTTGGCTTCTTTAAGAGCTCTTTAAGAGAAAACAGTATATTTCATATTTCCTCTATTGCCTTCACACACCTAGCTTTCAGTCATGTTACACTGAAGAGATATTTGGTGTAGGCTGTGAAATTAACTGCTTTTTTCTTTCTTTATTGCTAACTGATTTTTCCTATAGTTGACTGCTAAAATAACAAATAGTAAAACAGTTCTTAAAAAAATCTACTTTTGAAGGAATAATTTTCAGTGTATTTTCTCGGGAGTTCTAAAAAGTGCTACTGTCCTACTTGGTGTGAAATCTTTGCAAGCCACCCATATCACCATCACTTTTAAGAGATATACCTTTGATGTTGATAAAGCTAAAACACTTAGGCTATGCTCAGTTAACAAAGCTAATTAAAGAATAGTATTCAATGGGAAAAAAAATCAACATTTTATTTGACATGATTATTGTTCAGCTGTCTCTTATTAAATCGTGAGCTTCTTTAAAGGTAGAGATATTATCTTTTCCACCTTGATGTCTCCTGCTGAGTACTAAGGCACTTAATAAATGTTTAAATAATTGAATTAAATCTACCATTCTCCAGATTTCTGGTTTTAATAGATAAAAGCAAGAATTATAGAAGATATGAAGCTTTAAAAAAAGACCAGACAGTATATTTAGCCTGTAAAAACCATAGCTCTTACTATTCCTTTTTGAATTTCTCTAAGGAACCATAGCATTTCTGACTTCCCCAAATTATAAAGTCCAAAAATGCTGAATGAAGAATTCTAAAGGACTAAATATGTAGGACATAAGGAAGTAATATTTATAAAGAACTTATAAAAGCCCTTATTATATAATAAGTATTTAATATTACTTTTTATAAATACAAATTACTCACTAATTTAAAGACAGAAATGAGAGCTAGTAAAACAGTGTAGTATAAGTGCACTCACACTCATATTTGCTCAAAGGACATTAGAGTCAATCCAAACAGGTCACTTAAACGATTATTTTAAACAGGTCACTAAAATTGTTTTTTTAATTTATAAAAGGTATACCATTCATTTAATCAAGATTACTAACTTTATTCAAAACAGGAGTTGAATAGCCGATTATATCTCTAAATTGGATATCTGTTATATCTGTTATATCTCCAAATTGGATAGCCTTAACTTCAGTAAGAATATCAGTCCCGGAGAATTCAACAAACCAATTCAAAATTTCCATCATTCCATTTAATTCATGGAATCATGAGCTAAATGTTTTAGAAATATTTGTTTCAGATATATTTTTGCAGATATACTCTTCAAATATATTTTTCAGATATATTTGCTTCATTGAGTGATGAGCATGCACAATAAGGAAGATAATTTTGATTCTTTTGCCCACTAAAATTATTTAAGATCTCACGTATTTAATTCAACAACATTCACTGAACATCTATCATGTACAAGGCACCAAGCTAAGCATGTTGGGAATATAAAACTAATATGATCAAGGATACTATGATCTTATAGGAAGTATACAACATGCACAAATAGCTAAAATATGGTGCAGATAGCTAAGCGCTATAAGAAAAGCACAAGGGGCTGTGTATGTAAGCTCAGAAGAGAAAAGGATGACTGGCTGAAGTAGGGAACAGGTGTGGTGGTGAACAGTGAAGGTTTCATGGAATTGGACCTTAATGGAATTCTAAGCTTTTAAAAGACAAAGATGAATGTGAGGGGGAAAAAAATGGGCATTCCAAGTAGAAAAAAAATATGACAATTGACTTGGAGATGGGAAAACACAAATCATGTTTAGGAGATAACACATAAACAAATTTGATTAACTATCTAGCAAAAAGTAAAACTAGAAATGAGAGTAGGAACCATGTTATGAAGGGCCATGAAATTCAAGCTAAAAATTTTGAACTTTAAAAACCATCCATATTGACACTCTCAAATGTACATTTCTAGTCCTTACCTCTCTTATGAATTCCAGATTTCATGTCCTACTGCCTACTCAACATCTCCACCTAGATCCCAACTGGTATTTCAATTTAATTCAACACTAAACTCCTGAATTCGCTACGTCCTCCCTCTTGTCCTCACAGTCCCTCACCCTCACCCACTGCTGATATCTGATCCTACAATTTTCCCAGTGAACGGCAGAAGCTAGGTGAGTGGCAACTCCATTTTCAAAGCTGCTTGGATCAATATCCTTGAAGTCACTCTTGACTTTTCTATTTCCCCTTCACTCTAAATCCCTTTGGCTTTACTTTCACAATATATCTAGAATCTAACTATTTCTCACTACTTCCACTGCCCGGTCCAAGTTACCAACATTTCTTGCCTAAATAGCCTTCTCATAGTCCTCTAAGTTTCTACTCTGGCCCTTTTCTGTTTTTCCCCCATATTAATTCTTATAACATGCTATAATTTTACTTTTCTCACTTATGCCTGCTCCTCACCAACTGGAATGTAAGCTCAGCAGTGCAGAGATTTTCGTAGATTGCCACATCCTCAAAGACTAAAAGAGTGTCAGAAACATAACAAGTGCTCAATGAAAAATTGTTAAATAAGTCAAAATAATAGGCAACAAGACACCATTAGAAACTTCTGAGCAGAAGAGAAACACAAAGAGAAATGTGCTTTAGAAAGAATTTTTTGTGATGAATGTGCAGAGTGAAGTGGAGAGGGACACACTGAAGGTGAAGACACAATTTAAGACTATATTTCAGCAGTTTGGGCATGAGGTGATAACCTGAATCACATTAGTAACAGTAGGAATGAAACAGAAGATAAATATGAACATTTGGAAGTAAATTGGACTAGAATTGAAAGTTCTACTAAGCAGGAAGAAAAAGCAAGTATCAAGTACTATTTGAAGTGATGATGTCATTTTTAGGAACAGGAAATATAAAAGAGGGGTAATTAATAAAGAAATGATATTAATTGTTCATTTTGGATAACATCCTAAGTAAAAAAGGAAAAGCAAATTTTAACCCAATTAATTTATGTCAGAAATAAGGGTTCTACAATTTTCTTTGACTTTCATTTCTGAAGATCCTACTGTTTTTCATATTCAAATGCACTCCAAATCTGGAACAAAGATGGCTTAGTCATTAGTTTAAGTGGTTTGGCATGTGTTATTTCTACTAAAGCTTGGCTTCTTATGAAAACCACAGTACTTCTGGGTAGCAAGTAAAGATGCTAAGAAAAAGCATCTGGGAGAAAATGACTTTTACTTTTTTCTTCTCCAAATCACACAGTCACCATTTCACATTCTAAGTAAAGATACCGCCCCTTTCTCCTTCAGAGTTAGATCACCGTGGTTGTACACAGGGCTCAGACACTTTCAGGAGTTGCCTATACACTAGAACGAATAGTAATGCGGGTGGAAACTATGGTTTTTCTATTACAACTGCTAATGGCATATGAAAAATTCGATTCGCTTATGAAGACCACTTTGATAATCAGTTACAATCAAAAGAGTTATCTGTCAGATATCCATCATTATAAATAAAATCAACAGTTTCCCCACCTTTTCTATCATGTCATACAGAGCCTGTCATGTACAGTAAAATGTTGTTCCCATGAAATGATAATGTTGCATGTTTGGCCGTGGGCCAGTCAAGGTTCCATTTGAGGATGTTCTAATTTTTCCACATTAAAAAACTTAAATGTAGACTTGTAGTAATGTTTTTTTTGAGGGGAGATTTTTAAACAAATTGATTGTGGGTACTCTGCAATCATGTCATTTATTTTTTTTGCAGAGATCTGAAAAATTATTAAAACATAGAAGTTTAGAGTTGGAAAAAACCTTCACTTACAGTTAAGGTGATTGAGACCCCAGAGATAAAGTGACTTGCCAAAGGTCATTCAGCAAATTATTGGTGATCAGCAAAAGAACCAAGGTCACTTTTTTAGTTCTAAGATAAACTGAGAGGCCAATTTGGCCAAAGGGTCTCAATATTCAACTTAGTGTCCTCACTAGAAATTATAAATTAATCTTTCATTTCTAAAATTCTTCTTGTAAACAAGTTAAATAATTGGTGTGTTCCGTTATAAAATCATCCAACACATAAATAAGGTGAATATTGGTCATATTTAAGTACTCCCACCATTATAATGTAATAGTTGCCATATAAATACATTTAAATATTTATTTATAGATCATCTCCTACTGAAAGAAATACCAAGCTTGAAAGGACAAATACAGAAATTTAAATATCACTAGTCAAAATTTAAGATAAAGGGCAAATGAGGATTATAATACAAGTTCAAAAAGGAAAAATGATCCAGTTTACAAAACATTTTTAAGGAAACATGAAACATGTAAGTGGAGATATACCTGTAACCTCTTTAACATATGGATTTTTCCCTAAATAGCAGAGTCCAGAAATCAAGGCAAACTAAACAAATCATAGTTTGAAACACCTACAGAAAATGTTAAAATAAAGATCCCCTCCACATTTTAAGCAATTACTATCTAAAGTAAGGGTTCACAGTTGCCAAGGATGTTGCTTCGTAAATAGTTTAAATTCCTTCTACTTGAGAGAGAAAGGATCCAAAGTATATTAGCTTCTCCCCTCCCCCTCTAGTGAATTAATATTCCATGATATACACCGCCACTGCTGATGGAGGCACCTCTTTTCAATGAGCAGAGATCAGCAAATGGCTATTTCACAAAGAATAAAAATATAACCTTGTAATTCTAATGTGTGTTTATGTTTTTTTGTTTTTTGTTTTTTTAAAGTGGCAGGTCCATGTTAATAAACCTTGCTTAGGGAAAAAAATAAAATAGTTGCTAAGCCATGGTAAGTAATTAGCCTTTTAGCATCCCCTTTCTTCAAGAATGCTTCCTCCTGTGCTGGTTCTTTTAAATAGCCCCAGTCCTGGCTGCCTTTGTTGGGCTTGGAAATTGTTCACATATGAGAGAAATTAAGCTCTCATTTAACAGAGACACATGCCTGTCAAGACCAGAGGAACAAAGACTAGTCCCTGGGGCCTGTTCAGCTCCCAGAGGCTGCCACTCATTCTGTTAGCAATGCTTACCCTTTACAGAATGTGTATAAAACCCAATAAATCATTTCATCTGCTGTGCGTAATACACAAGAGCTCTAACCATTTTTCAAAGTGTTTCCTCTTTCTTATACAACTTCTCAGCTAGTTAGTTAAATTAAAAAAAAAAGACCTATTGTTTATTTTTTTTTCAAAATACAGTAAGACTTCTTTTTAGTCGAAAAGGTAATGAGTATGTTCCTAAACACTGGCATAAACAAAAAGGCAGGATCTCCTTAGATTTCTTCCCAGATACCTTTCCTGCATTATATGATTAATCCTTAGAACACTCATTTTATGAATTACCAGTACATCTCCCAGCTGCTTTTAAATGTGGATTCAGAAGCCAGCTCTGGCGAAAATAAATAAAAATAAAAATAACTAAGGGACAGAATGGGGAATACTTGCTGTCCTATTTAAATTCATTACATTTTGCCCCTTTGGAACACACAGCCAACAGGGTGGAGAATAACAGCCAGCTCTTTTTACTAGGAAAGTGAAATGGCCTTCGTATAGACCCAACCAAAATACCCGTTCACCCCTTCACACGTTCTCTTTTCCAAAGAAAATATAACGTTCTTTGACCCTTCTTAAGGAGAGAAGACAACTTTCGTTACCTTTTATATAGAAATCTTCTCTGCATTGTCCCTACCTCATTCCCTCACCTACTCTTCCTCCTAGGGTAAAATATGGAGGCTATGCTAAAAAAGTAACGATCAGACTTTGAAAGCCTTCCAGTTTAGACTTATTCTGGGGAAATAAGAATCTGTCCATAATTATTAAAATAAATACTTTAATCGAAAGTAAAATGTTTTTTAACCTGACTGTTATATATAGAGCAAACTTACCAACGAGTTACTCCAGCAATCTTTGTACAGGAACACTGGGAGTTCCAGGGCTGACAGCTTCAATGCCTGAGATGCTGTGGACCCCAGAATACTAAGAAGCTGGTAGCACAAGGAACTTCACCTTGCTCAGCACGGGTAAAAATGCAGATCTGGACTTGATAAGTAAAAGCAGATCTACACAATGGTTACATGTTAAAGCTCTGCAATTAATGGAGACCATAAACAGTTCAAGCAGCCAGCACTGCAGTGGTCTCTTCAGAATAGGTTTTACTCATATCCAGTTAGATACTAATCAGATGTATTCAGATGTGCAACTGGCACAAATGCTTTGTGCAAACACAGATAACTGTGCATGTGCCTTAGTATAAAAGAAAAAAAATAGAAGTTCATCAGACTCTTTTACATTCATTTTTATGTATAATTTCTGAAGGATTTATCATTTTTCAAATAATAATTTATTTTCATTTTAAATCACAAATCACATCCTGCAGGCCTTCGCAGATGCAGATGTCAGAACGTGGTAGTACGACAAAATTAATTAAATAACCCTTGAAAAAATAAAACAAAGTTTATTTATAAAAAATGACATTAAGGTGAACTGCCTAATAAGAACATGGATTTGCTTAAATAAAACATTATATAGCTCTGTTTTAGATTCATCCCTAAAGCCCTGAAAGATATTAGAATTTTAGTGAGTAATTACCCTATTTACTTCAAACAAAATGGGAGGAAATCGGAAAACCATATTAAACTCTACCACACATCAGAAATGAAATTCTCTCGTTTCTTATCTTGCAACCCAATAAATAAATTGTAGTTGGAAAATTTATTAGGACTAGAAGATGAAACCTAACAAGCTAGAAATGAGGAAATGGCCAAAAGAATATCCAAATCAACATTATGCTTCAAGCAGTAAACCCACTTCTAGGAAGCATAACCAGGAACTCTCCCCTTCAGAGCTTAATAGTTTTCAGGTAGCCTGAACCACACTCAGCACCACCTCCACAGTCAGACAAAGTTCTAACTACATAACACATCTCTCTTCAAACGAAAATGCAACACTTGGGGTGAAAACAAGAGAGACTAGGAAAAGGTGTTATATGCTATATATGCCACTGACATAATACTGCACTGGGATGCTGTAATTTCCTGCAATTAATACTTTAGCAAAGCTATAAGGATTTTTTCCCCAAAATTATAATATTTCAGTTGCAACACTAAAATTAAGTTTGTGTCACCCTTTCCATTATATAGCCCTATGCCAGGAGTTTGTCATTGGCTACAGAAATGTGTTAGGTGTGGCCTGAAAGCTGGCATTTATAGGCCCTCTTCCTAAATGTGTTTTCCTAAAAATCCCCATAGCTATCATTTCATGTGGCAGACATTACAAGCCATCACAATACCCCAGAAAAAAAAAACATGAATTTGACCTCATAATTCAAAACCTTTCGATGGTTTAAAATGCAAACATTGCTAAGTGGACATGGCTTATGCTGTGGCCAGACATGACATTTGCCTGAAAGCTTTCTATGCAAGACTACCTAGTTCTCTCCATTTGCTAAGGACCAGAATTAATTCCCATCATCTAGAATTACAGAAGGGCAGAGTCAAGGAATTTCAGCAACAATTTTGTACCATAATCCTTGTTCTAAATAAAAAGAAAATGAGAATTAGTACAGAAGAATGATTTGCCAGAGGTCCTGTACTTACCAGCAAAAAAAAAAAAAGGCTAGGCACAGATTTCCTAAATCCAAGTCTAAGCTTCTTTTTGCTACTCTATGCTTTTCTCATACTATGTTGTCTCCCAGTAGGGACTGCATACCTTCAATAGAAGGAAGAACAAGTTCTGCTCAAAGCAGATCAGTAACCATCTCTGCGTCTTCTCTTTTCCTGGACTTGAAATCATGGCCTCCCTGAGCCAATGGGAACATACAAGTCTATGGAATTAATTCAGTGTCCTAGATAAAGTTGGTTAAGAAACTGAATAAGAAATGGGCAGGCACAAAATTTAGTAAAACAGCCTGAATGCATTAGGATGATATATATCTGCATATTTTTTTCCAGTTACCTGGAGACCTTGTTGTTTGTTGTTTTTGATTAACTGGAAGCTCTACTTAAGTAACCAGAAATTAGATATGACAGTCAAGCTGCAAGATTTGATAATTCATTGGTGATCACAATCTATTCCAGAAGTGATCACAAGATAAAAGGATAGATGCTTGCTCCTTTTCTGTTACCTACATTTTTAGAAGTGAAATATTAATAATAACAATAATGTTAATCATAAAAGCAATACATTCTCTTCCAGTCTTTTTATAAATGACTATCTTTATGTAGTTGAGATTATACTGTACTTACATTATTGTGTTCTAGGGATTCTGCCTAATGTTATTTGTAAGCATTCTCACGAATCATTAATATAATTTTTAACAGTCTATAACAGCCCATTACATAAATATACCATAATAAATTTATTAATTTTCTAATATTGGATAACAGGGTTCTTTCAATGTAAATTAAACATTTTTAACTAATTTTTTTCTTATACAAAAGCAATGTGTTAGAAAAAAATTTAAAAACTAAACTAAAATAAGAAATTATAGTTTAACTGTAATTCCACTATAGTTCTAAGACATTTACCTTAAACACTGCACTCTTAACTATTTGAGGCAGACAGTGTATCACAAATCCAGGTCTTTACCGTCAGAGCCCAGTCTTATTTAGAAGAAAAGATACTGTGTTGATATGGAGGCCAGGGTGCTAAACATAGAGTTTAGGTTACCTCCTCTACTGGACTATCAATGATCTGAACTTCCCTCCCACAAGAAATCTCTAGGAATTTCAAAGATGTACTTCCACTCTAAAACAGAGTCATGAAAGGGCTTTGTCAGAGACCACATCTAATGTATCTAATGATCTACAATAGAACGAAATTCAACAACCTTAACAGAAAAACAGTTGTCGTATGGAAGCTAATCTCAAGAGCCCAACTTCATCGTTCTTTCCCCTGGTTTCCACCATTGCATTATAGGTATATCAGCCAAGTGCTAGAAGTCCTTCAATAGTAGATTATATGTTGCTCTATCATTGTGGATCTGACCTAGTCTACCTGATCCTCTAAGACCAGATTCTGGATAAACTCAATAATGAATACTAATATCTCATTTTTGTCTGCTCCTCTGGGCTTTTCCACAAATGTCATCTCCACTCCATTTGGCCCTCAAACATAAAATCTAGAAACCTGAGTCTGCATCAAGTATCACAAAGAATTACAGAGAGGAAGGTAGAGAAGAAAACTTGGAACTAGTTTTTCCTTTTCTCATCACTAAGCAAGGTGAGAGCTCCCTATCCATGTGTACTTTCTTCCTCTCCATCATCTTCTGCTATTATTAAGTTCATTCTCCTACCACTAAATCCACACTGATTCTTTCAAACTACAGCTTCCAGCTACTAAACTGATTATCTCGGAGCTATCTCGACATTCATTGTTCTCACTGAAATGCAGGTCGGGAGGAAGAAGATGGGGCTGACAGCCACAGAATGAATAAAGGTCCTTTAGGACAAACAAATACCTGAACCAACAGCTGGAGATCCTTCCTGTCCTTGAAATTTCAGGTCCCTGACTGCCTCCTCAGACACCACTCAATTATACTAATCCTGAAGTGCCCTGTATTTAACTAATTCTCTGGATATTAATGAATGACTACTTCTGCCACATGCAGCTTAAAAAAAACCACCAAACTAGGATTTACTTCATCTTTTATCAAGCAACAGTACAAAGGAATGATTTTCCATTTGGGTAACTGGTTTGTGACGCAATCACAACTTTTGAAAGGTAATTAGGTTATTAGGTAATTAAAGCTAAAATCGGTTTTCTTAGTCCCCCCTCCCCCATTTTCTATGAATAATGCAACTAAAGAATGTATAGGAAGAGCCATCATTCGTGTGGCCGAGAGATAAATGATGCCATGACAGTACAAACTAAGCTGAGCCTACTGGAGTGCTTTAGAATAGTTTGTCCGCCTTGTCAACCTGTTCAAGCATGGCCAACTCAGCCTGCCTGAGAGCCCTTTCCATTTGCACTAATCTCAGCCATTGTAGAAAATTCATTTGTAGATGTTTTAAGAGAAAAACCGTCAGCAAAGTGTGCATTTAACAAAAGTTATGATTATGTTCTCACTGAGGATGGACTTTACCCTTTGTTCTGCCCTGTGAATTCCTTGACTTTCGTTGTTTAATGTTATAGCTTTAACATTTCCTTAATGAACTGGGTAGTGGAATGAATTCAGCATCTTACAGTGAGGCATTATACCTTTTGCATCATTTATTTTCTTTTATTTTTAACAAGTAAAAATATCTTACTCTAAACATTAATAACTTTGAGTGGGAATTACCTTATGTGAATTAAAAATGGTTATGTCAGTACATCCCTTCAGAATTTAAAAAATATTTCCCTGTGCTATATCAAGTGTCACACAGTATATCAATTTTTATTTCCCATCTCTCAAGTCTGGTATGCATACTGTTTAACTTCTTAAATTCTAAGTATAGACATAATTCACAAAAGCTGGGCAAATGCTTGACTTACAGGAGATGGTATACATAAGATTTATATGAACAACTTTATTTTAAACAAGAAGGACTTTTGCATTTTGTGCTGCTACATCACATAATTTCATCTGTGTTTTTTAAAAAAGGCTATAAAATAAATTGGAAAGGTTCATTTACTATCTCTCTAACTTCACAAGCACTATTGATCTAATAGTGCGAAAGGTGAGAATTTGACCCTATTTTCCAGAATAAAATGCTATGCTCCCTTTTAGACAATCTCCAAGCAGCTCTGTCTAATTTTTGGCCAACCATTTTTGAGTGCCTGATAAACCTTACTCTCTTCTCAGTGACAACTTAAATACCTCTCATTTGGCAGCCAAAGAAAATTGTTGCTTTTTCTTTTCTTCTAGATTACCATGATGATAATAATTGATTAAAGTGCATATACATTGATTACCCTATATTCACATCACTAATTTGTGGGTTCTAATTATGAATGTGTATATAGCTACAAACATGCTTATACATGCAGATACAAAATATATACTTATATGTTTCTCTATAAGGGACTCTGGAATTATTCCTGTATCTAGAACACAACAACAATAACAATGACAGTAACAGATATTATGCATTGAGGACTTACTAGGGGCTTTATACGATGATCTTCAATCAGCTAGTAAAGTACATGAAATGCAAGCTCAGAGACATTACATACCTTGTCTCTCAGCTGGTAAGTAGCAAACAAACATAGAGCTAATAAATAGAAGAACTGGAATTTAAATTTTGATTCAATTGTCTCCATTACCTGTGCTGGTTCTATAAAAATTTTAAATTACATACACTCTGAAATAATACATCTTATCCTCTATACCTTCTAGTTATATGTACAAATGTAGCTGAAAAATGCATTCACATTCATATATTCTTCATGCATGTCAAGATGTAGTCAATTTCACGGAGAATTTTTTTTTAAAAAAAATTTTAAAAGACAGGTTGATTTCCTGGATCAAAATTCATCCTGTTTAGGTAATAGAAGTCAAATGGTATCTGAGAATTTATTTTCTAAAAGTTTTTGTCATTATGAAAAACAATGCTTCATTTTTATTTTAAATGCTTCCCCCAAAGGCACAAATCTGATATCAGTACATTCCTGTCTTGCCAATATACCCATATGTAAATACAAATCAAGTTATAAGAACTAAATTTATTAAAATTGTTTGAACCATGATTCATTACATACTTTCTGGCTATTAAGTAAAATAGCTATGACCAGAGTCAAAAGTATATTTTAACTGCCCAAAAATTATTTGTTTAAGCTATGCCCAATCTTCACTCTATAGATAGGTAGTAGGTAGGTAGATAGGTAGTAGGTAGGTAGGTAGGTAGGTAGGTAAGTAGGTAGGTAGGTAGGTAGGTAGGTAGGTAGGTAGGTAGATAAATAGATAGTCTAAACAACTGAGAGTCCACATTTAATCATTTAATCTGCATTACTTGTATAAAGCAGTATTTCTCAATCCTGATTGCCCTCTAGAATCACCTAGGAAGATTTTAACAGTCACAGGAAGATTTTAATTAAATCAGAATCTCTGGATGAGACCTAGGCATCAGTATTTTTAAAAGGCTTCCAAGTAATTACAAGGTACAACCAAAGTTGAGAACCACTGGCGTCAAATGCTGTCACTCACTGTTCACTTATGTCAGCTGGAGAAGATAGCTGCAAAAAATAATATTGACATTAAAGGTGACTGACCTTCAATATAGAGACATATCACTTTAAAGCCCCCAGAAAGTAATATAATCAACTATCTAAGGAGTTTATATGTAAATACCAGAAGAGTCACTCAGCCATGAATCCATTTCATACTACACTACAAAAAGATTCCAATTATGTTCTTTTTATCTCTTTCCTTGTGGGTATGTACCCACAGTTGTAGTAGTTCTGGGATATAAACCGATTCTAATAACAAATCTTCCATTTTTCCCCATTTAAGAATAAAGAAGATGTAATGAGATTTTAGATGTTATATACTACTATCCACATTTTACAAACCAGGAAACTAAAGTGCACTAAGATTTATTCAAGTCACGAAAAGGACAAATTGAGACACAACCTGACATGCTGAAAATAGTACTAGACTAGAAAGTTGAGTTCCACTCATGGCTCTGACAATATTTACCTTTTTAAGCTTGGAAAAATCTATGGTCTGTGCCTCAGTTTCCTTATGTAAAGTCAAGGCTCTAAACTAGAGAAAGTGTCCCAAAGAAATTTCAAAGAAAAACAAAAGTGGGGACTTATATATATTTGGAAACTTTTTATTTCACCAAATAAAACTACTGGAAAATAAAAGAAACAAAGTTCATGTCATTTATTATCACCTTTACTTCATAAAAAGAAAGGGCATTTGAATTCCAAAGAAAGTAGAAAAATCATAATCTCAGAATTATTTTTAAGTCTAGCTTAATGATAAACTCACTGTATTGTTGTCCAACAGGAATAGCTACCCACCCAACCCCCAAAGTAAATGAGAGAATCATTAGGACCTCTAGGTGACGTTTCCAAGTTTAACATTCTGTGAAAGTAGAAGCAGGGTAGTAGTGATGAACATTTAATACCAGCAGTGCTCTTTCAAGGGTTTGTCAAAATTCCATCATTAAAGAACTACCTTCATAATTTTTGCCTTATCCAAATACCTAATTATTATTTGCTTATGGTGGTTATTTAAATTGACTTTTTTTCTTAATTACATTTATTTCAAAAGGAAACTTTGTATGACTATCTCAAATAGAAAACTAACATCACTTGTAATAAATAGAAGATAACCAGATAACTATGAAAATAAAAGTTTTATTTAAATTTTGGTTAAACACTATTGCCTCCAAAGTCTCTGAGACTAAGATGATCTCTCTCTCCCCTACAAAGAGAGATTAGCACATCCTAGAAAGGTATTAAAGACTAACACTAAACAGAGCCCTCAAATGTAATCAGAGAGATCCAGAAAAAAATTGAAAAGAGATGCCTTTTCTCAGGAGGAGTGATTCGATGTTGTATAATGTCACATGCTGGCACCACCTGGATCATCTGCCACTCTGCTCCATACCCTCCTGCCTCTGGATACTCTCCCTCTTTGGCTAATCCAAGAAAGCAACAGAGACATTTGTTTCCCTGAATTTTCAGTACCATTAGTTTGCAAGAGAGCAGGGGAGTGGAATCTGAGGGATAAGCACAAGCAGATACGATAGAGAAAGGAGGGTCAGCTAGAAGGAGCTGAGGAAATTGAAGGATAGTGCCTGAAAAGCATTGAGATTCCCCACCAGCTTCTGGTCTGCTGAATGAGATCTTTGCCACAAGGCCACATTTAGAAAGCAGATAATAAGCTGATTAATAATTCCATATAGTAACTCATAGGATCTGTTCAGGTACTAGATCCACTCCAACTTTAACAAGCAGTCTAGCATGGTTAACTAACACAAAGTTTCTGATCCATAATAATAATATATGTTTTTAGTTGTGAAGGCTCTTGCTATTCATGAATTATAGCAACTTTACCTATTCTTTATAATTCAGAATTTTCACTATTAAAGTGTTTGAAGCAAGCTATGGAGCATCTATCATTACTTTAAAAGTTAATTAGATTACATAAAAGAAATAATTAGATTTGCATTTTTATCTTGGTTTTAAACTTCCAAAGAAGATCACAACAGTCTGCCTGTGGGCAATTAAAAACAGCGTACAGCAGAAAAATAGAGGAGAGAGGGTCTGTTTTTCCTGGCTAATTCATGATTGAAGATAGAATTACAAAATATTTTAAGGGCTTGCTAAAGCTAGGGGCTAATCCTAAACTTCTGAGCTTTGTTTATAACCCTCATTTCATTGCAAAAGAGTATTAGATACATGTACAGTGCCAATAGAAGTATCAAATTACTTCCAATGTGTTTATTTGGTCCTTTCAGAGGGTTTTGGACAGAGATCCTTTACCTGATCAATAACACACAAAAAAAGACTATTCACTAGAGCCAAAACAGAAACACTGTAATTGCTTTTTGTTTATCAGTGTTAAATACAATTAACAAAGAGATACAACATAAGACAGAGGGACTGTGTAAGACTGGAAGGCTCCTGACTTCCCTTAGTCTTTCCTTTGGCTGCTCCAGCCTTCTCCGAAAGACAATAAATGCAAGGTCTGGCTCTTAAAATTAGAGGTCAATTAGATACTTAATGATGAAGCATATCTTCAAACATATATCTATTATTATTATCCTAGCAAAAAATTAATTAACCAGGTCATGCAGGCCATGAAGGCTAATGTACAAGGTAATTATTTCTGATCTTTAGACAACTACTTCACATAAATGGCAGTCTTTATTCTACTCAGCAGATACCTGAAATGCCTATAGTTAATCATATCGAAGGAAACAAAAGGCAAGGTTTATCTCCTTAAAAGGTGAGAGTACATCTCAAATTATTCTATTTAATGGTTTGCGAACAATCATCTCCTTGCTTATAATATTAATATTAATATCTCTTCTGGTTAACATTTTCTTCAAGAAGCTTCAGTGAAGAGATAAATGTTTGGTTTTATAAATAAGCAGCATGTATTACAACATTTATCTCTTCACTGAAGCTTCACTCTACTACTATTAAGGGTATTTGAGAATTTTTCATATGTAGTGTTTTCTGTTTTGGTTGTGATATATTCCTGTGTGCTATTTGTATATTTTGTGTGTCTCTGTGTGTTTGTCACACATGGAAGAGCACCATTAAATGTGTGTTCTCTTTTCTTCTTGAAGAAAATTTCTGCAAAGCAGCATCAATGGCATTTAGTTCAGGCATTCTACAGATTGAGTTGGCCATTTAATGCATAGATTAGACGATGAAGGGAGGGGAATTAATATTGTATATTAACTATAAAGATGAACAAAGAGCTAAGAATCTCAAGTTTCACAAGTACACCCAGAAAGGTAGATGTGTATGAGTTGACTAAATCATTGGCCCAGGAAGCCAACGCCCAAATAAAATCCCAACCAGCCAGTCCATTCTTTAGAGACCATTTTTGTTTGATCAGCAATGTGAAGAAAGGACACTGCCTGTACAGCACACAATACAAGCCACTTGACTAACTATAAAACTGGGGTCTGAAGGGCCATGAATAATTGGATAATACCATTCATGCCTGGAGAAGTAAGTTTCTTACAAAGATATTTTAATGTGCTGAACTCTCTTACAAAGATTACGTTCTAGCAGCAAAATGCCATCGTTAAATGTGTCCCTATAGGCATGCTATCAAAACCAAAAAATATGGTATGTTGTATCCATAAGAATATCTTCTATAGATTCAAAAACCATGGTGTGGCCATATGAAGTTAGATAGATAAATATGTGGATGGATTAAGAAATCAGAATATATAAAATATTTTCTGTTTTTCTTAGACTAGACTTATATATATAATCTTTGATTAAAATACTGCAAATATGCTTTGGTATGTCCAATGGATTAAAAGCGAATTTTGTTTACTAGTCAACAAACATAACTCATAAATAAAATGCTCCAAGAGATTGGCTAGGATATTATATAGTGCAATGAGTAATAGAAGGTGGATGAAATTATCTGTCCTTTGGAATTACAGCATGAGAATCAACATTCCCAAATCCAAGGATCCATATTCCATGACCTATTAGTTTTGCTTTCCATAGAGTTGATAAAAAACTGTGCTACTTCGGTTCTGGAAATATCAAAAATGTCTAACTTTTTCTGGCCTCCATATCAGGGAAATTACTTAATATGTAATAAATTAGAGGAATCACCATTTTCCCCAAAGCACAGAGGGATTTAAATTCGCTAAGCAAAGAGTCTCCTGAAAGATCTGTTAATATTAAAGCATTTTAATAACCATTTAAAGTTATTAACCTGATTTGTTAATGGTAAAAATTGACTCATCAAAAATATAAAAACATTAGTTCACAATATCATTCATCTTACTTTTTCAACATGGTTCACATGGCCTTAAAAGTATGTCTTTAAAAGTTCAGTTAGGACTTACTAAGGCAAAATTATGTTAAAAATTACATTTTAGAAAGGAAAAAATACATAAATGAAAAGATTTTAATTGCAGACATGTTTTAAATGACAGCAAATAAGATAAGCCTATAAAATAGCATTACAATACTATCTTAATTGTGCATTTTCCTATTCCTAATGAAAAATCCTGCCTTTAAATTTGTACAAACCATTCAGGTTTCATTTATTTTCACTATAATAGGCCCAGATGTGTTTGTGTGTGGTTGTTACCAAAGGTTAGACAGTCTTCCCTTTCTTTCTATTACAGTTTGCAAATTCCAAAACAACAGTACTAATTCAGAAGTCAGCATTCTAAACTAGAAGTAACGAACAATCTTGAATGTAACCACCTGATACTCATGATCCATAGCCATTTGCCATGGCTTAACCTTGCTGACCATGTTAACTAATAGGTTCCAAGACTCGAGGTTTTAAAAGAAAAAAGGTCAAACTTACTATAATTGTCTCTGTATTCCTTTGCTTTCAGAAGAGAAGCTAGGGTTTGTATTTATCATCAACTCTTTGTTATATTTTGTTTTCAAAAAGGAGAATGATTCTTTCATGATAGAAAAACATTTAAAGCATGTCTTAAATCTCATATTTGGCTGAAAAAATATATTAAAATTAGCCCAACAATAATCTCTCTCCTAAATTTGATCATATCTATGGCTTCTCAAAAGCCATTTTTGAAAATACAGTTAACCCTTCCAAAAAAATAACTTAAAGTCTGCATATCAAATATCTGCTTTTTAAGTGTCAGAGATGAATATGTTTTGTGTAAGGAATATTTTTCAGCATTTGAAAAATTCTTTGAATGGTCTCATACTGATAAGATAAATACTGACAAGATACACAGTGAAGCAGGACAGAACGAACTGTAAATACAGGTTATTGCTTCCTCTTATTTTTTAAAATATGAATTCTTGTTACAAAGAATCCTATATTTCTAAGATGAATGTAACTGACATTTTGAATCTCTCTAAGATTTTATAATTTATACTGCTGGGATCAAGTGTTGACTAGCTTCAGTTTTTAAAAATTTAAACAAAGGAAAATATCTACAAATGTTAAAAGCAATTAAACTCCAATTAGAAAATTTGAAAAAACAATCTTCCCATCTTCTCAAATTGAACACTCTGATGAATAATATTTTAAGATCAAGTTCTAGATTCCTGAAAAAGACATCAATTTCATGTAGTCAAGTTATAACTATGAAATCATATATAATCAATAAATACTAAAAATATTTCATAAAAATACTCTGAAGTGATTTATGTGCTATTCATCTGAGAACCTAAGTACCACAGAGCAGACATCAATTAAGTCAGCCAGTTAATTTAAACAACATTGAACTAAGAAGTGAAATATATTCAAAATAAATAAAGAAGTAAGTAATAAAGAAGTAGTAAAAACATTAATAATAAGTGACTGTTATGGGAACATCTCAGGGAACTTCTTCCATTCATGCTCTACAAATATGAGAAACAGAACTAAATGATCAGGTTATTTAACACCTACTGAGTTCTTAGAGAGGGATCTAGAGAAAAATGTAGGAAGCCACAGGCTAAAAATCTTGACCTTAGCAGTAGGAGACACACTAAAAATTCTAATAAGGGCAGAACAAGGGAACACCTGGACAGTTATTTAATTAAGGATCTCAGCATGAGTTATAAAAGAGATATCAGGATGAGAAATTATTCCAAGATTTAATTGTAAAGGCCTACTGTCAAAAATGCCAGAGACATCCCATTTCCTCTATATGTGAGCTCTTTATTTTGAAATATATAGACTTGAGCACGGAATACAGAATCAGATCTATTTTAAAACAACAACAACAACAATGAAACACTGGTTAAAACCTCCTAGTGAAGATAGCCGGACAAAATGCCTAATTAGGTACCGGTACTTCTTCAAGCACTAAATTGGTACTTTAAACACAATGACTACTACCTGGAACACTAAGAATGATTAACAAAATGAAGCAAGGATCTAAGTTAAAGTCAGTGGCTTTTATCAGTGAGGTAGAAGATTAGAGTGAGCTACAACTTCATGTAAATGATTTTTTTAAAAAATATATAGGAAAATATATTAACCTCAAGGAAAGGAATAAAATAATTCACAATATATTGCTCTCACTAGGCTGAATCACAGATCTCAGTGATTAGAAATACCCACAGCAACCAAGAAAATCCACAGAGGCTGTGATGGGAACATATAACTCTGGAATCAGTATTCCCAAAGATTAATCACCAGACAACCAGTTCTTTATTCTATGGCTTTCTGGAAGTCATGTACCTACGTTCCTATTCAAAAATGGAGACTGTTTTCTTTCCTACCTCAAGTAGCTGTTAGTTGAATTGACCATCAAGTGTCTAATAGAATAACAGAAATCAAAATTCCTTCCCAGACCACTGTCATTATGATCTATATATTATGTTACCCTGCCACAACAAAGAAGGGAATTTCTAAATTGTTACGATTAGTCAGAAACAAGTTATTCTTCCTTTTTAGACTATAAGCTCCTTGAAGACAATTATTCATTAATCTTTATTTTCCCTCAGCATCTAACAAAAATGCAATTAATATCTGTTAAAGAACAAATTAATTATTACCAACCTTTTCCCAGGTCATAAGGTTCATCTCATAATTGGTCCAATTAGACAGTCTAACAAATAAACAAACATAAGCTTCTCCCCATGATACTATTAAATGGCAACATACAAAGCAGGAATTAGTTTGTGACAATAAAAATAGCATGTGTACACTACCTTGGAAACCATTAGGTTTCCACTAGATTGTGTTAGGCAAATGGCAGAAATTAAGAAGATACGGGTTTTTTCTGCTTATGCATCACATCAGAAAAGAATGCTTTGACTACCACTTAGTCGATATTGCCTACGTCCACTTATACAATTGTATACAACATCCTTGAATAGCAACCGTATGTATTGGTGCTATTTATAAGAGAGGGGTGTATTTGCAGCATTTTAAATTCCATTTTCAAGGAGGAAAGTATCTAAGTCTAATCAGAAGAGAGTAATAAAATACACTGACCTGGATCTGTTGCTGCAGGAGATTAATTTTGTGCTGCTGTTGCAGAAGTTGCTGCTGTTGTCTTGCAATCTATCAGAAATAAAGTTTCATTAAGTTAAAATGAAATGCTTACACCTTTGCCATTACTTCAGGTATCCCTTCTGGTATTATAAGAATATTTTACTGCACTTCTATGTGAAAGAGTTCCTATAAAATGAGAGAGGCAGAATCAGAAAGTTGGAGAAAAGGGAAAATCTCAAACAGGTGCCATTTTTCTGCTTACCCCTGACTCTTTATCTGTAGGTAAAAACTACCCCTTGTGTTACATTCGTAAGCAGTTGATTATATCTGTACTGGTCACCTGGAAAGAATGGGAATTCTGCAATCTGATCCTTGGAGAATAAAGATGGAAAAACGCTGGCTATATTTTTCTAAAGAGCTTAATTTGGATGTAAAAAGTAAAATCTGTGAGCAAATACGGGAAAGAACGTTCTATTAATTATAATATGGTCGACTTTAATTTAATGAAATCTTTTCTGATGTAAAGACTTTCATAACTGATAAGACAAATATCATCAAGAGAGTGCCAAAATAATAATACAGCAAAAAGTCAAAAATCTATCTCTTTTTGTTGATGTGATACATAAAGTGGTTTTTAAAATAAAATTTAACATTTATCCATTTTTCCTTTTTAGGGTAATGTATTAATTTTACAGTATAGGATACACATACAAGTGTTATATTCCCTTGCTTCATCCAACAATCAAATTCAACATCTTAACACATCATCTGGTCTATGAAAAGAAATATTAACCATTTAATGCAAGCCCTATTGAGGACTGAATTTGCCCCTCAGGAAAGCAAACTTCTTTGGGATAATGGTTTTTACTATAAAACAAGAGTTAGGCATCAGGCTGCTTATTGCCTCAAAAGCTGAGCTGCTATAGCTTAAAGCCCAGGGGGTTGCCCCTTAGTGAGAACACGCTCAATCCAACCAAAGTAGCCAGAGAGAAAAGTGGCCAAAGAGGACTTAGAAGTACTTGGTTTAGTGGTGCCCTATAGGCAAAAGTTATGGTTTTTTTCTTCCTATTTCTTCTAGTCCCAAAAGCTAATATTCTGGAATGGGCAACGCTGGAAGTAGAAATGAACATATGCTTCCTGAGTCTTTCTGAATCTTTAGCCTAGAGCAGAGGGAAACATCCAAACTACATTTTCATTCAGCAGAAGATGAGAAAATAGCAATCGGTTCCCAATTGTTGCTTTAAGGTTTCTGGTGATGACTGGTTCATACTGAAAGTCATGATAAAGTTGCTCCTAACATAGGCTACAGTTTGAGTAATGGGACCGTTCCTCCCCCAAGCTTTATAAGCAAAATGGAAACAGTATTTAATCAGGTTGGAAAGATCCACTTTGCTTGTTACCATTCAAATCAGAAGTGGACAACTCACTCTGCCGCTCTAGGTATAGATGCTGAATCCTCTGCATATTTATTTCTTCTTAGCAAACCAGTGAAACACCACTAGGCATCTAATATTGATGGTCCCTCCTAAATGATAAAGTGCTGCATAGAAATGCATCCAGAACACCACAGTGCAATTACTATCATCCACTCTAGACGTATGGGTTTGACACAGTGAAGTATGGTACATAAGCACCATGTGGCTCAAATTCTGAATTTTATTTGCCAATCGGTTGAGCTACATGCTCGCTTCATTGAGCATGACAACCTAGTTTTAAGTGTCATTTAATTTTCATTTTGAAATATAATTACAAAGTGTTCACTGTAAGATATCACTCGTCTGCAAATGTGTCAAGATTAATTTGTGCTAGCTTATTCACAAGTGTCAATAGTTAATTACTGTGTCATCTCTGGATGGCTAAATGACATTCTAACTTCTGATTTTTTACAGTGTTCCTTTATGTTATTTTCCATTAGAGGCTGAGTCCATATTCCTACATGTGGGCAAATATTCAAGCATATAAAATACCAGACGTCACAACTCATTAAAATCAACAGAGCATATATCGCTCTATATACCCCTATAAAATACATTTAACTGAAAAGATAATTCCAGTAATAATGTCAGATTCCTAAAAACTGCACATTAATTTGGGTCTGTCTGATCTAAAGCATCAGGGACTTCTCTATAGGATTGCTGTTGTTAGCTTAATGTACTCTTATGAGACAGGAAAAACATTTGGAAAGGTGATTTATTTTTTAAAAGATATACATTTAAATTTTGTTATTTTTTCTTCTTTCTCACTTCTAAATCAATGAAGTCAAATTCTTATAGGAGCCATGTGCTAATTTGTTTTTGATGATTTACCTATGCTATAAATAGAGTGACCATATAATTTAGCATCCAAACCAGGACAATTTTGCAAGGCGTGGGGGAAAATTAAAAACCAGGACAATTTTACATGGAGTGGGGGAAAATTAACACTTACTCTGGAAAACAGACATTAACCAGGGCTATTTTGGGAAAACTGAGATGTATGGTCACCCTAGTTTAAAGTCAAGGAAAATCGCTGGACCAGTGGGCTGAAAAATCCTCAACATTTTTCTAGACCTTCATTTTCTGAATGGGAAGAGTAAGTCCTAGAGAGAAGCAACTTACTCGTGGTTAAGTTACATTGGGAATATATGAGCTGCCTTCATGAATAAGTACCCCTGAATAATTAATCAAATTCAAATGTTCTGGAACAATGTTATTTCTTTTATGCCCAGTTGCTATGATGCCTTTGTCCTCTACATATGCCCTCGGTATACTTAAAGACTCTGGATTTCCAGAATGCTTCTTTCCTTCTTTTTTTAAGAATGCTCATGACAAATAAACCAATCAATGCGATTACTCGCTGAGCTTGGCACATTCCACATCTCCAGTTCGTCAGCTCCTTTTGCAGGGCTCACCTGTTCTTGCTGTTGGCGAGCAAGGTCCATTTGCTGCCGTTGTTTCTCAATTTGAGAGGCTGCCAGTTTTTTCTGTTCATCATGCGCTGCCAGAAGCTGCTCCCGTAAACTGATCAGCTGGGTAATCATGGTAGAGAGCTGCCGTTCTTTTTCTGCTAGGCTCTCAGGTGTACCTAAAATGGAAGCAAGAAGATATCTCACAAGTTAGAAAAAAGTCTGAATGAACTGAGGAAAGGGTGAGAGGGGGGCAGATTTAGAAAGCGACTACCTTAATACACTTAAGATCTAGGACAATAACCAGAGGTCATTGTGAGTGCAGGAACACTACAGAGTAGGAATGGAATGAATGCTAGGTTAGTCATTAACCTTGCCAAGAAAAAGTATTGTCCCCAATAAAATTCTCATTCTTCCCTCTCACTCTTTAAAACAAAACAAGACAAAAAGCAGAACTACTTCCCCTTTTCTATACCTTTCACCACACTCTCCCCTCCCCCGAAATATCTGATCAAGCAACAAAACCGACGATATTTAGTACTAAAAATTAGAAACCATGCGTTGTAGTAATATTCTTTAGCCACCTCTATGCTCAGTGATCAACACAGGTGCTTAATAAATGTTATTTTAAGGAATTTTCTGATCATTGCCTTTATAAAATGTTTTTCTTGTGCAACGATCTGTTTCTGTAGCTCAGAAGTCAGGGGTCACTCTCTTGGCCATGGAAAGAGTCCTAGAGGGATAGAGAAAATAAAACTGCCTTGCCTCAGGTAAGAAAGGGTTGAATCTGATTTTTTTATTTCCTTCCTGTGAGGAGATCAAGCTAAAGTTCCAAGTTCATCCTTAAAGGCAACAATGTTGCTTGTGGGACTCCCTCAACCCTTTGTCATTTGTCATCCTTCAAAGGGAAAACACATTCGAGGTTGAGAAGGTTATGCATGAGGATGTGCTGTTTAATGAATATGATGTCAGCAGACACTTATGGTATGCACTAATGGTGCTGCACAGTCTTTTTGTGGGCAAATTGCACAGCTCTCCTAAGTAAAGGGTACAGAATCTTTTGTGAATCTAAATTAGAGCGTTTTACTACAGCATAAGATAAGGATTTCAACCCACTGTATTTGAGCCATGCAGGTTTCATTATAAAGAAATGATCTATGATTTGAAAGCTTTTCAGAAAGATGCCACCAGCTGTCAAAGGGGACAAAGATTGTTGATTTCTGTGTGTGGGGAAGAAGAGACTTCCAATCTCCTTATGAAACCATCTTCATTCTTACAAGAAGTCTCTAGGGTAATCTGGGAAACTAAAAATATTTTAACTAGTTGCAAAAAAATAAAATAAAATAAAATAAAAATATTTGAATTAGGAGTGGCCGTATTTTCTGAGTGGCCCATGGAGAAAGGGAGCCTTCAGAGGATGCTGGCTGGCACTTGTTAGTACCTGATTCCCACATGGTAAGACTGATGTCAGCAGCGAAACTACAACATTTACGACTTCCTTGAGATTCTCAATGTCAATCCAAGTCCTAAACAAACAGTCAATATCTCATATCCCTTAAAGATTCACTGAGCTGAATGATGGCCTAAAGTTGAAATTAAAAGAAAAATCAGACAGTTGAGATGATGTTGGAAAATGTATTCCACTGATAAGGGAACAAATATTGTATCAAGGATAGTGACCAGCTGTCTTTCTAGCTACTCAAATTGATTTTTTTTTTTAAAGTTTCTATTTCAGCGATAGAAATTTCAGCTTAGTAAAAGAAAGAAGTTCTTCATCCGGAAGCATTAAAATACAAAAGCAGGTTCCCAGAGGGGATCATAAAATTTATTCTAAAGTACCACAAACTCAACTAATATGTACATTTACATATAAAGATATAAAACAAATATGAAATTAATTTCTTTACTCATTTAATTAATTTTTAATTTAAAAATTTCCTGAATGGCACCTATATGTCAGATACTATATCAAGAACTAAGGATACCAATACCAAGGAAAGAAAAAGCAGAGAGTTCCCTACTCTCATGCAATTTGTAGTCCATAGTGGGGGGACACCTTAATTAAGTAATCACACATATAAATATAAACTACGACTAAATAAGACTTACAAACAATACAGATGTTTGGTATGGGGGAGAGGTGTTTAACCAAGTTTGGGAGGCCAAAGTATAGGGAAGGTATGGCTGAAAAGTAACAAATTAACAGGAAGATGAATAGAGTTAACTAAGCAAAGAGTTGGAGGGTGGTCAAGGAGCTTCTCAAGAGAAAATAAAGCAGGCGAAGGCCCAGGCCCTCTGGGGTGGGGGGAGGGGGGGCGGGAGTTTCAGTGTGTTCCAGAAGGAGAAAGAATGTAATAAAACTTAAGCAGGGAAAATTAAGAGGAGTAGAGTCCCAGATGAGGCTAGAGGTAAAAAAGGTCACAACTTCCAGCTCCGTAGAGACAATACAAACGAACCTCCTATTTATGAGAATATTCCAAGATCACTAAAGTATTTTAAGCAAGGATGATGTGCTCATCCTGGCTATAGTGTGGAGAACAGTTTAGAAAGCTATGAGAATAGATAAATGGGATATGTGCACATTTTATTCCATATATTTTTTGCAACATTCCGATCTATGTGTAATTTTCTTGTTATTCCTATCTATATAAGGTATGTCATGAGAAAACTTATTGGATACTGGCAAAGTTACTGCACCATAATTCTTTGTTAACAAAGAAAAGCATTCATGGGAAATTTGGGGCAAGGATCAATACAAAAGTTTGATCTGGTATTTAGATTCCCTGGCAAAAACTGAGAAATGTTCTCTTCTCCCAGGTTAAACAATGTCTTTTTAATGAACATCAATATATTCCCCTTTGTCCTCTGTGTAGGAAAAAGAAAAGCTGAGATTAACACATATAGTACTTCTTAGACTCTTCTGTTCAAGATGAAGCCAACAAGTCTATAAATGCATTGGTGCTTTCAATGTTAATAGACATGTATATCTGAAGTTATAGAATAACACCATTTAGCTGAATCTTTTTACAAATCAGTACGACATTAAAATTGTTTAATTATGAAAATTCAGTGACATATAAATAAGTTTTTCATTGATCTTAAAAGATATATGTTTAAAAAGAAAACAAGCCAGATATCAATATTTTTAAAGTGAGGATTTAGGCACTGGTGTTAGATTGTTGCTATCTTTTCCTTAAATTTGAGGAATACACATATATTTTCTGAATAGATATGAACAGCATAACAAATGTGATTGGAATGAAATATATATATAAATATATATATTATATATATAATATTATATATATATAATATAATATATTTATATATATATTTAGCTATTAGTTCCTGAAGGGTCAAATTAAGGAGAAATCAATTTATACCATATAATAGCTTATATTCTCTAAATGTGTAGACTAATTTATGTGTGTGTGTGTGTTCATTTTCCTGTTCTGTACCCATTCTATTTGTTCCCATATAGTGGTTTAAACCCAGATATTTAAAACTCGTAATTCTGGATTTTCTGTTTTAATTAAAAGCAAATGTTTATACTGTTGTAATACAAATAACATCAAGTCTGAATCACACCGGCCAACCAACCTGCAAACACAAGTTATTTCATCTCAAAAAATATGGGTTTCAGTGCATATGAACTTTGCCGTGGCAAAGGAACTATGACGGTCAGAGTTGTCGAAGAAGCAATTTATGGGACATAGTAGAGCAACCTAAATACCATCAAGCTATGTTAAGGAAGACAGACCATATAGAATGCTCTTCTGAGGTAGCTTAACTCTATGTAGAAAATCTTGTCTTAAATTATGTTTTTAGGTTTGATGAAATCAACTTGGAAGAAAAGATCAGATCTTGAGGATCTGCCCAGGCCAGCAGAGGTCATCAGTAGCTGCCTAACATCACCGTTTCACATCCTTCAGGCTATCTGAAAACAATTCTCTAAAAAGCATTGCCAGAAATGTCTCTCCCACACAAAAACAGAGGTAGTTTCATAAACCGCAAAATGAGAACCAACAAAAAAAGCTTCTGTACACAGCTTCTCTACAAGTCGGCGTGCTTGCTTTTATCCAATATCACACACAGTGTGCGCCTGACACTTTCTGCTATAAACTGTATCTATTCTCCAACTCCAAAGACAGTGGTGCAGCAAGTTTTTTGTTTTTTTTTTTCCATGGGGTCGTCTTTATCCCCAAACCACATCTGTCTTGAGTTTCTCTCAGATTAGTCAGGTGGATCAGTGCTCCCCAGGGCCTGCTCCAGCTGAAGTATTTTAATTTGACTAAACACCTGATTTATTTTATCTCTCCGATGAGAAAGGCAGTTTGTCTTAATAGAGCCTGTCAGCCCACAGCCCCATTCACAGCAATTTACAGGCAGCCAGGGACGCTGGAAGAGAAGAGTGCCGTGATTCTGTATTTTATCCTCCTCCAGAAAGCACCTAAAAGCAGCTATTCACTGCTACTGCATGTGGCATTTTAGAACTGAATTAGCTTTTTATTCAAGTAACTACACTTGTTGTGAATAGCTTATCTGTAAAATTGCTACATTCACTACTGATTTTATTAACCTTTGGCTCTATCACAAAATGGTCTTCAGTTAGGAAAGACCTTTAAAATTGACACATTTTTTTCTTAGCGGCCTTTATTCCAGTGACTTCAGATTTACTGAGTTTGATCTATTGAATTCTTTACCAGTTGTACTTAAAATTTTGAGTCTCAATAGGAAGTCAATAGTGGGTAAATAAGGAAACACTTTTCAAAATGTAAATATGGCAGCAATTTCCCTCATCAAAAGTTTTCAAATACCATCTTTCATTATAAGTTTCAAAATCAGCCCTTTTTGGTCATAATCTGAAGAACTTAAAAAATTAGCTAAAATAGACTATTTTTTAAAAACTTTACAAACTACAACTAACTACCTGTGTTCATAGGCCCAAAGCCAACAGAGAGAATTTAAAATTGATTAGAATTTAAGTAAAATAAGATAATTAGGATAAATCCCTTCAAGACATAGAATAAAAAATTAAAGTTAAAGATCAAGTTTAAAATCTATTTAAAATTCTTTTTTTTTTTTTAACATCAGCACACAAAAGTTAGCACCGCAACCTGCCAGTTAATTTTGCCTATGTAAAATATTTATAATTACAATCAGTGGTGCTGGAAAAAAGACTGGACATTGGGAAGTCAGTGAAGACTTGACATCTGGACAAGGTAGTCACTTTGCAGAGCAATTTACTAGATAGATATTTGCCTCACTTCTTTTACAATATTTGTATACCTAGGCCTTTTACGATTTAAAAAATTTTAAACAGGTCATTCTTTTTTATAGCTGTCCCCAGAAAGTGGATCACGGCTATGTAGTGATAACTAACTTTTTCTAATGAGAAAACCCAGAAGCAAGCACAGCAGCGGAGAGACAGAAAGAGTTAGAGTAAGGAAGAGAGGGTGGGAGAGGAGAGAGAAAGGGGCAAGAGAGGGCATGCACAAGGATAGCTAAATTAAATTTTGTGAATTTCTCTGCATGCTTTTCATCTCTTCATTTTTATAAAATGAAGGGTAATGGTGTTAAAACACGATGTTTACTCAGCCAAAAAAACTAATATCAGCAAGTGGCATTATCTAGAAATGTGTCCTAGGGAATTTAAAGTAAGACTTCCACCTAACCATTCCTTTTATTGGATCATACACTACTAGAATAAACTTAATAGGACTTAAAAATGAAATTACAAGAAACCCGGTTAACTAGGCATCTGTGTTTGTTTGGAACAATGGGGCGGGTGGCAGTGGCGCTGGAATGGAGTTCTGATGAAGACTTTTCCACATCAATCCTAGAAAGATTAAAGCACTTAACAATAATTCCACAGCAGCATTAACCAAAGAACACAGCCAACAATCCAGAAAGATTTTAAATCAAGTTGAAAAAAAAAAACCTCTCAAGAGTCAATCCTCTGGTCAGTTCTAATTGTTTTTAATAGACATTGTTTGAGAAGAAAGCCAAAATACAATGCTGGTCATAAAAGAAAGCTGCATTTGATCTTTTCTGCCCAGAGGTAACCTGGTTAAACTGCTATGTGTCACACTGCAGCCTCCTCACACATCAGATGGGCTGTGATGTCTCTACTTCAC
Organism: Pteropus medius; assembly: GCF_902729225.1. Classification (NCBI taxonomy): domain Eukaryota; kingdom Metazoa; phylum Chordata; class Mammalia; order Chiroptera; family Pteropodidae; genus Pteropus; species Pteropus medius. Next base: position 1,502,794 of record NW_024353906.1, on the reverse strand, counting down.
AAGCTCCGTCCATCATTTAGCACTGGCCTTTTTTGATATAGCCTTCTTTTAAATGTCACAAAATAGGGCAGCAAAAAGTCAACAAAAAAATAAATAGGGTAAGCTGAAGAAACTAACCATCTATTAGAAGGTCCCCTGATGAAAGTTACTTTGTGGTGACTGGCTGAGAAGGAACCCCTGTCCCAGTGTACCAGCAGCTAATTTGAGTTCTGAATCCAACAGCAGTTTAAAAAGCTTTCCACTCTAAAGGGCCCCAGTGCATCATAAAGATAAAGGATGTCAGTACAAAACCACCACAAAGACCTCTATTATCTTATCAGTCTTTGGTTACAACAGCTGAACCAATATGACTAAATTCTGAATGACTTTTTTCAAAACAGCAAAACACTGGAATTTCTTTGTTTTCTCATCAGTCAGCTATTGTCATTGCTCCCATATGCTACTGTCCATTCCTTAGTAAATAAAAAGTTTAATAAATGCAGTAATTGTGCTCTTAGGATTCACTTAGGGACCACTACACAGGAAATGTGGCTCATGGATTGTTTTTGGTTTTTGTTTTTTCACCAAATGTATGAGAATTTCCTTCTTAAAATGTAAACAACTCTCATTTAAAATGTCATTAAAATCTACTGTGTACAAATAAGACAAGGACACCCAGGAACTCCTTAAATTAAGACCACACTCTCTTGTCTATTACAGACACACTTACCCCTCCTTCAGCTTCCCCTCTTTCTAGCTGCAAAAGAAAGTCAATTTATGGATCAACTGAGGTCTATTGATGTTGCAGATCCCCAAAGAGCAAGAACAATCCATGGAATTCTGCCATCTAGGCTCCTAACCTCACAGCTGGGCCTTTAGCCCAGCTTTATTAGCCCATCCTTTTGGAATCTGGAAATGAAAGTATCCTGAAATATCCCTTCTTCAATATAAGACAGGCTGCCTTTACATTACTGTTTTTTATGGATGATAATTGGCTAATGGTTATATCTCCATAATTTACACATAAAAATAGTAATGTCTGGCTTTTCAGAAATAAGGAATTCTTTGGCCCTTTGGGAAAAACAAACAAACAAACAAACAAACAAAAACCCAAAGCTACTGGTTTCAATATTGCCACTAAGTATTACAGGACTGAATATTTCTTCATAAGCTCCATCACAATTAGGAGATAGGAAAGGTAGGATTAAGAAAAATAGATCTCATCTAAACAAGACATTGTCTCAAAAGATTTTACGTGTTATCTTATTTAATCTTCCTCCTGAACGTTGCATTGTTTTTTTCAATTCACAGATAAAAAAGTAAGCTATAGAGAAGTAAAGAAACTTAACCAAGTCAGAGCATTTGATTGGATTTGAATTTAGGTCTTCCGATTCTTAATACAAGGATGTCTCTAAGTCTAAGAGAGAGGTATCTTCCCTCACCTCATTTAGAATACATAGCAGGGCATTTCTAAAAGTTAAGAGCAATGCTCTAAGACCTAGAATTTTAATGCCGTATAAGGCTCAGAAAATCATAACTTCTCTTAAGTCTTTGTTAACAAAATATAAAGTTTAAAAGCTTGGCTAGGCAATCAATCAGACAACCAAAGAGGTGAGTAAACTGAACTTTGACCTCTTATGGATGTAAAAAAGTGATATGCCTGGAGTTACTCAGGAAATTAGCACCCAGCCTGGCAGTCAAGATCTTCTGTTATGTTTATCCCCCAAGTCTCTCCCCAAAGAGTATGTGGCCTCCTGGTTCTGAGCCCAAATATAAAAATCTTGCCGACTACAGAACTCCCAAACATTCCAGATCCAATATTTATGACACCCATAAAAGGCTGAGAAATACAGTCAAATATTTGCACACATTAAGTGTACTGCTGCTTTGGGGTGCAGTATGCCTACAAACTAAGATGGTTGGGTGCTAGCCAAGAGGAAGTTACCTGGAGAAATCTAGGAAGTATGCCTAGCAAAATGTGAGGAACCTGCCAGATACAACTAAGGCTTACAACAGTTCCCTGAACAAACACACCATATAACTTGCCCATTTTTAGGGTGTACTTACAACTAGCATAGTGTAAATAGGGGAATCCTTGCCATAGCCCAATATACCTCATTGTACAATAATTATAGTTGATTAAACTTACATAACAATTACTTTGTGCTAGGAAGAGCTCATTTATTCCTCACAATCATCCTATGCAGTAGGTCGTATTGTTATCCCCATTTTAAAGATGAAGAAACTGAGGTATAAAAAGGTCAAGCAGTTTGCCTAAGTCTTAAGCTATTAATCATATATCTAAGATTCAAAACCAGACAGTTTGGCCACAAATTCTGTCCCTTTAACTACTCTGATAAATTGAGAATAAGATTTCTAAATGACCCACGTTCTTAAAACTACTTCACCCAACAGACAAAGTAGCTGAAATTCTTATAATCTATTTATTTATTTATTTACTTACTTACTTACTTATTTATTTATTTATTTTTTCAATACAATGTTTCCTGAGGTCCTTACTAAAATGAAAGAATTTACCTAGAGAAGTATCTATGATGCCCTTTGCTCTTTAAGACAGCTCAACCCACTCCCCGAAAGCCCTACTGACCTTTCAGTCTAAGTCACAAATTATCTACCTTCTTTGTAGTCATTTTTCACAATTACTTTAATCTCTCCTCATGCTCACTCTCTCTTTCTCTCTGATCTTATTTCCTTCAAATTCTAAACTTCTGGTGATGAGAATCCCCTACCTGGATTCCTATGTTTAAAACTCCGTTGGACCTAGTATGTGGATCTAGACTATCAAATACTGAAATTTGGGCTTTCCCCAACAGACTGATTTTGCTGGTCCACTGACTTTTAGTGTTCTTTTTGTCTCCTTTATAAATCCCCTATTCCAGGCCTGGCATCATGCAATGCATCGCTGTCCCCAATTACTTGATCAGCAATCTAGATAGCTCAGTCCAAGCCACCTTTTCTTCTGTATTGTTTGTAGGTATCAGGACATCCCAGTGGGTCTGGCTATTGTCAATGCTAGGACTTTGATGGGAAGGTGTGCTAAAAATTTTAAGTTAAAACAAAATTGAACAACAATTAAGGGAGATTGTTTATGTTTTTACATAATCATAGATAGTTTACAATTTATAGTACTGAGTTTCTGACCAGATAACAGGCCAGTAATACAGATTCTACCTATCACAAACTCAGACTATGAGTCTGTAGAGAAAATGGAAATGGAAATTTCATAATGATTCTAAAATTGCTATTTTTTTATTGTTCTTTCATAGTTGAATACAGCTAGATAAATAGCATATTCTTTCCATTCTCAATTTTCACTTTAACAATGATTTCTGGATACAATAAGTGCTATCATCATAACATAACAGAAATACGTTATGTTCAGAAAGCTTTTCTGAAGGTTATCTAATGTTTCCCATGTAGAATTCACAATATTCAAGGCATAAATATTAAGGAATGAGAAGAAAGAGAGAGAGAGAGAGAGAGAGAGAGAGAGAGAGAGAGAGAGAGAGAGAGAGAGAGAGAGAAAGAAAAGAAAGAAAAGAAAGAAAGAAAGAAAGAAAGAAAGAAAGAAAGAAAGAAAGAAAGAAGAAAGAAAGAAAGAAAGAAAAGAAGAAAGAAAAGAAAGAAGGGAAGGAAGGAAGGAAGGAAGGAAGGAAGGAAGGAAGGAAGGAAGGAAGGAAGGAAGGAAGGAAGGAAGGAAGGAAGGAGAAAAGAGAAACAGATAACAGACAGACAGCCAAATTAAAGCCTGAGTCCAGAAATGATCAAGTCTCCCATCACAAGATGATTTTGAATACGCTAAGATAAAACATGAACAAAATATTTTAAAAACATTTCTAGCCTTTTTCTTTTAAAACAAAATGTACATTCATTCAGCCTATATGCAAAAATTAGTTTAGTCATAAATAGGGTACCCTATTCTCATACTGGGACATTATCTTACAAATGCAGACAAAAGCATGATTCAAGGATTTAAAACAGGATCACTTTAAACAATATCATAGGTTACAATGGAATTTTTAAAGAAGTTTATAAAACTCAGTTTCTATTATAACTTTAAATTGTTCATGGTTTTACAATTGTCAAATGAATAACGATTTTTAATAAAATTTTTAAGGATTTTTAATTAAATTTTTTAACTTGAAGGCAAAAGCTGTATATGTGATGGGGCAAGATGGGGGAAATATGTTACTATTTGAGTGTCAAAAAAGATAGAATGCCACCTACAATCAATGTGGTAGTACTGAAAGATAACCACAGCTGTGCTGGACACCACCTTTTCAAGAAGCAAATGCCTAAAAAGTAATAAGAAGATAATTACAATAGTTGCATTTAAGAGGGATATTTAAAAAGATCTTCGCTTATAAAAGATGATTATAACAGTGGTCTCAGAAGAATCACAGAGGCAGGAAGTTCTGCAAACATGGATCTCAAGCACATCCTCCCTGCTGGACTCTTAGCTCCCCACACCCAGGTTTAAAGAGTCAGTGTGAATTAGATAAGAATCTTACTGCTACTCATAAACGTACAGAGAAAATTAATGGGGAGGAAGAGCAAATGATAGGCCACAATAAAACTTGTTACCTGTTAGCTCATTAAGGGTGGGGTTTATGTCACATGCATCTCTATGACAAAGCACAGATGTAACTACAGTGCCTACCACTTATTTTGTGTTCAGTAAAGTTGAAAGGAACTAATAACCAACTCTAAATCAGTAGTTCCCAGAATAGTTGGGAGATAGGGAGCCATAGCAATTAACAAACCAGAAGGAATTGCTCTGAATTTCAGCAGCATTTCAGTCATATCTGAGTTGCCTCCAGTTTGGTAACCATTGTAACCAACTGAACTTAACTAATGGTCACCTTTGCTACTGTGTAAGCAGTAGGAAATCAAATCCAATAAAAAGATGGAGAAAAATAATAAAATTTGGATAACTAAAGAAATGTAGATTCAGATTCAACAAACATTTTTTGAGCACATATGATGTTCCAAATACTTTCTTTGTGTTAGGGTTAGTACTTAGCATTTTTATCTATTTTAACAAACTTAAGAAAAGGAGGTTGAAGAAGGTTAAAAATATGTTCAAGATAACATAACTTATAATCAATAGAGTCATAATTCTAAGCCATATGGTCTGATCACCAAGCAAGCCCAGACTCTTTCCAGCAATGTTTCTGGGTCAGAAAAAAACACAAATGTTTTGGTGTTATGTGAGGCGGGCATTATAACCACTTTAAGACAATAACTTCATCCATAGTCTTCATGAAGACCCTCTATACTTTTTTAAAAGTTAAATACCTTGTTGGTAGACATGGTGGTAGTAAAAGGCAAACTAATTTATATTTCGGACAATTACAATTTAATATTATTTAAGATTCTGTAAAGAGTAAATGAAGTCTAATGGCTAAGGTGACATACTTAAACAGATTTGAAAATTCTCTGCTTAGAAAATGTTATACCTAGAAATTCATCTTTGAATTGTATGAAAAACAATTCAAACAAGCAGCTCTATGAACACAAACTACAATTTGGAAGGCAGAATCAATTAAAGAACAATATAAATTATATGGACTAAGCAATTATACAGGAAACATTTCAAAGAAATGTATATTATTATATTAACCCTTTCTAACATTACCTTCTTCCAATAAAATCGAATTATATGCCAAGACACTGTAATCAGAGACAAGCTCTAATTCTTAATTGCCCACAGAAATAACTGCCAAAGAAGTTATAGTTGATTGGCTAACTCATTCACCTCTCCTTATGCCATCAAAGCTCTTTAAGGAGGATTTTTTTTTTTTTTTAAGTATACTTCAGATGAAAAGAAAAAAAAATACATTCTTCAGTTGAATTTTAAAAGCTGGGAAAACGACTGTGTTCCTAAAGAGTGATCTAGATAAGTGTCTCCCAACATTTTTAAATCTATGCCTCCTACCTCATTTTGTCACTCTATATTTGGTATACCTCCACTGGCCAAGAAGACTTTGTTTAGCTGATTCACTTTCTATAGTTTGTTTAAGAAAATAATAAGTTTACTGAATAAGCTTTTACAAGCTACAAGCAACCTCACTTGAGATTTCTGCTCTACAACTTGTCAAAAACAATTTTAATTAAGTTAAATGGATATTTGCAGCTTGTTTCTATTACACCTACAAGTGTTAAACAAAGAAAAAAATTTTAAGTGCTCACTGACTATAAAAACAATGCATTCTTACCATCTTATTAACACATCTATAGCATCTCTCTTAATCTCCTTCAAAAATGTTGACAGGTTCCTTTCTGTCTAAATATTTAATGTACTGTGATTCCAGCAGTACTCAATTCTCATGCACCGATGACATTTCTTTTGTTGTTGTTATATTTCATGACAAAGACAATTTACCTGAAAACTTTTTTGGCAACAGTAACAGATAAAAATCTTCTGATTTACTTGATATGTCAATTAAATTGATTCATCTTTTAATATATTTACTATTAGCTATTTCCCCAGTACCTATAACAATTCCAGACACATAGTAGGTCCTCAATAAATACCTGTTGAAAGAAAAACTATTATGTAAATTCGTTCATATGATTCATTATTCTAATTAGAAATTGTGAAATTAGAATTAAGAAATTCATTTCTTAAATGAAAGGAAGCCCTGTAAATTAGCACATAAAGGACACAGGTATAAACCAGGTAAACCAGGACATGAGTATCCTAATCATAGTTTATTCTCACTTAATGTCAGTTTCTGACAGATAACATAAAAACCGAACCCTATAGTTGATAAATACACTTAATAAAATTTCCATGATACGAATTTTATGTTGTTGGTAAGCCTGAAATATAGATGACACAATTCAATACAATTAGGCTCGATTCTATTGAAAACATGTAGAAACTCATAATAAACAAATATATATATGTGTGTGTGTAATAAACACATACATATATAATAGACCTATTATTTAAAATATACCTAACAATGTAATCATGGCTTTTTGAAGCTTGTACAAAGACTCCTATTTGCCAAGTATTTTGAAGAGAAATTTTTAACTTAACATTCAGAAAAATAGTCCATCCACTTTCTATGAAGTGTAATTCCCAATTAAGAGAATATTAAGGTCATGTTAATTTTTCCCATTTTAGAAGAGATGAACTTATAATTTTACTTAGTAATTAACTTAAATAACACAAAAATGCCCATGTAAAAAGTGAGAATATTAAGATATCTAAATATTATATTATATCATGAATTTTAATGTTGATATTAAATACATGTTTGTCTTTCATATGACAAACACATAAATCAAACTTATATTTGCTTCTGAAGATTCTAAGCCTTAGGTTATACATAATGAAGAAATAATGAAAATTATTATAAAGGAAGACTAATGGAAAATCCCGTCTAGCAAAAAATAAAAAGTAAAAGTAAAAATTTCTCACTTTAAGTAGAAAATTCAACCAAATTTTTGGAAACCTAGCCAAGATTATATTCAACAAAAGCCACAGAGTCAATACCTTAGAATATATTACATTGGAAACATATTACTCCCAGTTCTACAAGACAGTGTAAGAAAATCTACATGCCTATAATTATTCCAGAGACTTTATGGTTAAGTTTCTATAAAATTACCAGCAACACTGTTTATTCAATTTCTTATTAATATAGAAAACCAAATAATTCCCAAATTATATTAATAAGAGCATGAAAGGAAATCACCGATACCTCCAAAACTGAGCTACATTTGAATCCTAAAATATATTTTCAAGCTTCTTCATAGGCAGTTCTAACCAGAAATTACCAAGCACAGCTTTTTAAAAAATGGAATTGAAAAGTTCTACAATGAAATACTATTCCTTGCCTAATTTAATAAATAAAAATATTTAACAAGATATAGTTAACTACTAACAACTACCTGTAAATAAAAAATTCAAGAATCTAAACCTAGTGACAATAAAAAGGCACTGTGAAAGCAAGCAAATACTAAAATACAAAAAAAAAAACCTATTAAATGTGATTTAGGTAAAGAGGTTCTGCTATTCCTGGAGCTTTTCAGGCACCGCTTTATGGGGATACCTGAGTTATGTTGTATCAGTGTTAGTTCATAGTAGTAAAGCTACATCGAAGCCAATAGAAATAGGTTTTAAGTTTTTTTAAAAGGAAAGAAATCTAAAATACTAAGGCAAGCATCAACTAAGAATTTTCAGGACTGCATAGACCCAAAGGCAAGTGATTAAATAACTATAATCCAAAACAACTAAATAGAGATTTGGTGTGAATTTAGAACCAAATTCAGTTAAACAACTGTTGACATTTGTATAAAAATTTAGTTTTCCAACATCTTTCTCTAACCAAAGAGTGGATTAGCCAATTCGGAGTAGAAAAGAAGGGGCAAAAGTAAGTGAAGCATATATTATTATTCTGTGGGGAAAGACATGAAGAAAACAAACAAAACTCTCCCAAGAAAACTCACAAGTTAGAGTTTTTGGCCAATGTATTCTAGGTAACAAAATATACTTTGGATTCAGGCAAAACACTTGCAAGTTTTAATTATCACTGCAGCAAACCAAAGACAAGTGAGTTCCTGAATTATCAGACATGGTTATATTCAAATGTAAACATTTAAACCCACTCACGAGCTAAATATAAACATCTGAAGTAGCTGCTGTTTGGAATTATCTGTGCAACTGAGAGCAGTCGCAATCAAAAGTTAACTACATAAACTCTTTTGTTCTCTCCATTTGTTCGAATGAATAATCAAGAGCAGCTTAGATCTCGTGGAAAGAGCCAAGAAGAATTTTCTCTGGAAACCCAAGATATATAAGGCAGAAATCATCAGCGAGGGTGAGGTGATATTATTATTACTATCATTCATTTCATTAACATTACAAAATAAAAACTATGGTAGAAATTCTACCGGATTAGTAACTCTACCAAGATAAAAATACACAGAAATTATTCAGTAAGAGGCTACTCATTTTAACCTTATTTCTATTTGATTTAGTGCAGTGATAAAAATCTACCATAATAAATAGTCTTAGCCTAAAAGCTATGTCAAAATTTGTTTATAAAGTTATTAAATATTTAGTTTGTATAACATGAGGAGACATAGAGGATAAGATTGTTGCAGCTAATCTGTGCATGAAAATAAGCCAAATATAATAATTAAAACAACCAAAAAAGTACTAGAAAGTGCTTTCACATACATTAGGGGTTTTTTTAATTAAATATTAGTGGGGCGACATTGGTTAATAAAATTATGTACATTCCAAGTGAACAATTCAATAATACGTCATATATATATATATTGCACTGTATTTTTACCACTCAATGTTAAATTTCCTTCCATCGCCATATATTTCACCCTCTTTACCCTATTTACCTCCCTCCCTAACCCCCTTCCCTCTGGTAACCACTAAACTGCTATCCTTGTCCCAGAGTCTCTGTATTGTTTGTTGTTTTCAGTTTTAGACCTTATATATGAGTGAAATCATATGGTTCTCAACTTTTTCTGACTTATTTCACTTAGCATGATAATCTCAAGATCCATCCATGTTGTCGCAAATGGCAGTATTTCATCTTTTCTTATGGCTACATTAGGTTTCTTGAGACTTAAAAGCACCTTGTAAGTAAGGTAGCTATTGTTAAACACCATCACCAATTTACCAAAGAAGAAAAGGACACAGAAAGGACACAAGATTTACCCTAAAATCACATAGCTAGAACTTAAACCCTAACTTCAAACCTATTTCCCTTTCCACTTGAAAATAGCTTATTCTTCTAGACTGATATTGTGAGAATAAATTTTCTTATCTTGAAGTTTCACAGGTCTCCTTAACATCAAAGTAACAATGTGCTTATTTTGCCCAGCCTTACGTCCCAAATTGACCCCGTACACCAGAGAACTGGAAAAAGAGAAAGAGAGAAGATGTGTGTGTGTGTGTGTGTGTGTGTGTGTGTGTGTGTGTGTGTGTGTGTGTGATATGTACATGTATATAGCCCCAACAGTATTTCCCAATCTGAATATAAAACAAACAGTTGATACAAAGCTCACTGCATAGCTGAGCTTTTTAAGGGGAAAAAGAAATTACAAAAGAAAGAAAAACATCTTGAGCACTTTTCCCAATCAACTCAACTTATTTGTTCCCTATTATTTTCCATCATCACTAGTTCTACCATCATTAATCACATCTAAAAGTGATTTTTTCAAAAAGTCTCCTATCTATTAAAAATAACTTGAAATGTCATTTTTAAAAGTTTAGTTATTTAAACAATCACAGACTCAGAAAAATCAATGTTGTAAAGAATAAAAGAAATCATTGAGCTCCCAAGTTTTCCAAATCAGGAAGCTGAAAGCTAGAAGAGGAAAGTGACATGCCTCATGTCATATAATTATAACTATTAGTGGCAGAGTTAGGACTAGAATCTAGAAGTCCTGATTCTCAGTTAAAAACTCTACTGTAACATGCTGCCTCAAAAATCAAGTGAAATCATCTACTTTAAATCTTTTAGAAGAAAGTTTATTTCAGTAATCATTTTCCTCAATCCACTTAAGAAGCAATATCGATTATTTATTTTAGCATATTTTCAATTCCTCAAGTCTATCATGTAATCTAACAATGAAATGTCAGTCAAATGAAAGAAGCAATCAATAAGAAAATATTTTAGGAAACATAACGTGGATAATGATATTAATACTTTCACTCTGGAACTTTAGCATATGAGTTTTCATATGTGCTGGTTTAGAAAAATTAATCATAGCTGAAATGAAAATTTTTCAGAAATGGCAAATCAGGATGTTTTATAGGAAAAACAGTTACATACGGACTTTGAAAGATTTCAGTGCCCTCCATTGATCAAATTTAACAACTGAATCACTGCGGACCACAAGAATCTATGCATTTCACTGTTCCATATATTTGAAAACCTGAGTACCTGAGCGAGTCTCCAAATCTTAATTTCTTTAAATGAGAGCAAGAACTAAATGAAGAATGCTAGTCTAAGTTCCTCAAGAAGCAAGGTGTCATAAAAACAACAAAAAAGTGATAAAGAAAAAGTGATATTTTGGGAGTGCTGAACAGAAATGCATAAAGTTATAAAGATTTAACAGACAAAATGCTCAAGATGAAACCAGATAAATCACATAAGTATATATTTAGTAAGGGTTTGCTGTTTGTTAGTATACAGAGAATGACAGAAATAGACAAAAAAATAAGACTCAAAAATAGTATGATGCTTATCTTATAATTTGTAAGGTGTTTAATAAGAGCTATTAGAGTACATAAAAATATTTTATTATCTATGAAATTGTATTGTGAAAGTAACTGGAATATAAGTCAGAAGATCTGGGTTCTAATTTCAGTTTTGCCACCAAATAGTTCTCTTGGTCTCCATTTCCACACTTGTGAAATAAAGGTATTGGACTAAATAATCTATAAGGATACTCTAGTTATGGGTTATAATATTAGAAATGTTCTTGAGTGTAGATTTTCTGCGATTTTAAATTTTTATGAAAATCATTCAATCTTCTTTGTATCTATAAAGACAATTACCTTAGTTCCTGAGAAAAAATTATTTGTTACCAAGAACTATGAATGTAAACACATCGTGCATATATATGTATAATGTATATGTATATATGTATATACACACACACACATACTCATTATACATACATCATACATATTATAATACATATTATAATACATACATTATACATATATATATACATATATACTCATTATACATACATTATACATATAATACATATTATAATACATACATTATACATATATATGTATATATACACACACACACATACTCATTAGGTTAACATTATATATTAATATACAACTCAGCATTAACTTTTCAGATGTAATTTTTAGTTAATTTTGAGATTAAACTTCACTGAATTTACAAAAAATTGTTTTCTTTTACAATATGTGACATTATAATTAAGGTCAGTTTGGCCAGCAAACTCACTAATTCAAAAAATATATTTTTATCTCTTTATATCTACAAAAGAAAACACTACTGGAATAAAAGCAGAATGCATAAATTAAAACTACATATTTTATAAATAAGGAGATAAAGTTTTTAATTTTTTGAATTATCACAGCTTTACTTGTTAGTTCATTAAGTCTTCTTTGCATATTTTAATAATAATCAGATTGAAGAAACAGTATGGTGAAGTGTTTAAGAGCATGGGCTCTGGAGCCAGACTGCCTGGTTTTCAGTCTCAGTTCTAACACTTCTAGGGCTGTAACTTTGATCTTATTGATTCGAATAGTCACAGGGTGTTGTACAGATCAAGTGAGTCAATACAAGTTAAACATGTGAAGCACTTAGAACAGTGCTTTCACATAGTAAACATTCAATAAATATTTGCCATTGTGGTCATATAATGTCTATGTTAAAATTCATTTCGGAATCTACCCTAACAATGAAGAACAAAAGTTACATGATACAGAAATATTGTGATTTTTATTCCAAATGTTTAATAAAGTTCTAAAATGACAGACACTTTCATTGACTATAAAAGGTCACTTTATTCCATCCTCCTGAAGGGTGGAAACTCAGGCATGGTACACTTGATCATGTCACTCCCCTGGTTGAACCCCTCAATGACTCTCCAGTAATGACCTTCAGACTTTTTAAATGGCTTGCATATCTCCTCATGACTTTGCCTTTGCTTGCCCATCTAGCCTCATCTCTCACTTTTGCTGTCCAACTTTAACAGCTACCCACCCCAACTACAAATGTACCCATACGCGCACACCCTATTATCACTAAAAACATGAAATTACCCAGATAAAGTAATTTCTCTCTCTTATTTCTGGGTCTCACCCATACTATTCACATTGCCTAAAACATTCTCCCACCCATCTTTTCTACTGTCATATTACCTTAAAAGTGAGAAACTAGGAATAAACCAATGCTTATCAATAGAGGAATGGAGAAATTATTCTTCATTAATAGCCTCAGATATAACACAGTCAGCCTTTAAGATATTCTGAATTCTGGAGATTAGTAAACAAAACAGATAAAAAATTTTACCCCCCAAAATGAGATGTCTATCTTAAGTTTAAAAAAAAAGCAAGTTGCATAAAATTTTATTGTAAAATTTGAGTTTTAAAGTAGGCTAGCAAAGGCAGAATAAAGAAAATTTTACGTTATTCTTTTTCTATATCTATATTGATACTGTACAATAGTGTACATTGATAAGTGATACTCTACAATTTTTGGAATTTTTAAGAATATAATATCTCTTGCTCAAGCTTAAATAACTATAAGTTATTTCTTTCCAAAATAAAAAAGAAATTTATAAGTTATTTCTTTCCAACATAAAAAACAAATTTCCAACTAAAGGTTACTTATTAAAGAAAATTAAAGGAATAGAATTTGAGGCAAAAAAAAAATTTAAAGAAATTAGGTTCCTTCTAAATTAATGTTTTACATAATTGAATGTACACTGTATAATAAGCAAAGATTTAAAAAATAATAAATATTTAACTTTCTGGGAATGGAACATTTATTCCCTTCACTACCATTACATACACATCTATCGCTTGACTTTCATACACTCAACTCTTAAACTTTCCAAAAAGAATTTTGGAGTCCATTAGGGTATGTATATAATACATTCAAACACCTAAATTGTATGCATAAAACTATGTTTACAATATTATTATGATCTTTGGTGCCTTTTTCACTGTATTGACACTTACTCTAATGGTGCAAAAGCAATGATAAGTAAAATGCTAGTGGCCTTAGCATGAATGAAGAGAGTAACACTGAGCTGTACTTAGTGGTCACTGATGTCTTTGCAACCATGCATATGTATTTTTTTAAATGTCAGTTTCATTTTTGATTCTTGATAAAACAGTAAAAAAACATTAATTTTATTAAATCTCAACTTAGAATATACATTATAAAATAATGTGTATCAAATAGGAAGTACATGTAAAGTATTTCTGCTACATACCAAAATACAATGGTTTTCTTGAAAAAAGCTCTTGTGTAATTTTTGAGATCCAAAGCAACCACTTTTTTCATAGAACCTCATTTTTATTTGAAAGAATGACTGACAGGTAAAAGAATGGTTATTCAAACTTGGACTTTTAAAAGACATTTTCTCGAAAATGATATGAATTGAGACTTTCACTTTAAGGAAAACAACTGATTGTATTTGTTTTCAATAATAAAATTTGTGCTTTCAAATTAACAAATATGATATTAATAAATGTGATTTCTTGATATTGTATCATGAAGTCTGTCAACATTTGGAAGCTCCATATAGCTTAGGGATCCAACATTTTCCAAATGACCAATATATGATGTCATAAAAATCATACACTGGTAAAAGATCTATTCAAAATGCATTAGACCAATGAAATTTAAAATAACGTAATAAAATATAAAAAATTCACTGTTTGAAATTGCAAATTATAATTAACCTTTATACTTCTTTAAACTCTAGTGCAAAAAGAAAGAGAATATCTACAATTATCTGAAAAGGTTATTAAAATACTTCGTTCCTAAACTGCTTTGAGTATTTCATATTGCAGTAGATTGAATGCAGAAGCAGACCAATTTAACAACCCTCTATTAAGCCTGACATTAAAGAAATTTGCGAGAAAGTAAAATAATGCCACCCTTCATATTAAATTATATTTTTAGACATTATAATTATTTTTGTAAACTGTTATTTAATGAGTAATAAGTTTAGTGTTGTTTTAATGAATTAATAAATAATATTTTTTAATTTCCTTGATCTTAATTTCTAATACTAAACACATCAAAAACAAAAATCACATAAAGAAAAACTCTTTGGGTCCTCGTTAATTTTTAAGAGCATTAAAAGAGACCTAAAATCGCCAACCTATATATAAGCAGTTCTGAGCCACTAATCTCACTAGCCTATAAGCAAACTGCTTCCCCAGTTCCTAAGACATGGTAGACACTCAAATATGTACTAAATGTAAACAATCCTCAAAATAATTTTAGGAAAAATAAATAAAATTTTAGAATGAAAGAAAAGTAAAGGTTTTAAATTAGAACTGAGTTTGAAAACCAGCTCTCACACTTTCTAGCTTTGTGGCTTTGGACGAATGATTTATGATTTTTCTGAGCCTTTCTTTCTCCACATATAAAATAAGGTTTAAAATATCTATCAGAACCGTTGTTAAATATTGTTAAATAAATATTATTCGGTATTGTTAAACAAAAGAGGGAAGAGGTGAAGAAATTAGAACTTTTTTACACTGCTGGTAAGAATGCACTTGGGGCATGCTTTGAAAACAGTTTGTCACTTCTTCAAAAGGTTAAATGCAGAGTTCCTATATGACATCTACTCCTGGGTATATACACCAAAGAGGAATGAGAACATATCTATACCCAAATCTACACAATGTTAATAGCAATGTTATTCATAATAGCCAAAAAATGGAAACAGCCCATGTCCATCAACTGATGAAGGGATAAATGTGGTATATATCCATATAGTAGAATATTATTTGGCAATCAAAAGTAATGAAATGCTGATACATACTACAACACTGATGAACCTTGAAAACATTGTTCTCAGTGAAAGAAGCTACACACACAGATACAACATTCCATTTACATGAAATTTACAGAATAGGCAAATCTGTAGAGATAGAAAGTAAATTATTGGTTGCTTAAGTATAGGAAATTTGAGAGGGAAATGGAAGGTGATTGCTAAAGGGTAGGAATTTTTTGGGGGGTGATGAAATATTCTAAAATTGATTGTGGTGATAGTTACACAACTCTGTGAATATACTAAGAAAAATCCCACAGAATTGTACTCTTTAAATGGGTAAATTTCATGGTATATGAATTATATCTCAATAAAACCATTGTAAAAAAAATAAATACATAAACAAAGATAAAAATATCTAGCAAAATGCTTGACATACTAGAAGCTCAATAAATAACTTTCTTTGTCTTGAAAATAATCAATGTGTCTTTCAAAATCCACTGACAAACCTAAAATAAATCACAAGGGTTTGATCAGATTCAATTAGAAAAATTTATAAATTAATAGTCCACAAATGTACAAAAGAAGTTTCTATCTTCTTGTCTAGCTATTTTTATTGATATTAGAAACTATCCTTTTTTAAAAATTTCGATAAATTAGAAATGAAAAATACAAGAGAGAGCTTCTAAGATTTCTTATAGTTTATAGTTAATTTAATATTAACTGAAATTTAATATCTGATTTAAATTTTGGTGTCTTAATTGAGGCTTCCAATTCTTAATTGAGGCTTCCTAGCATGTTTAAGGAAAAAAAGTATAAAATCTTGTATATGAAGTATGATAAAACTGCTTATCAGATGATACTGATAATCTCTCTCAGTTTAATTGTTATTTATGAAAAAAGTAATGTCTATCTCATAGTTCTTTCTATTAAAGAATAAAATTATTACATTGCACGATAAGGTTTTTGGTGTTGCAAATCCATTTATTATAAAGATTTATTTGAAAAAATTATCCAGTCTAGGTTATATGACCAATATACACATTAAGGATAATCATATTAGGAAGCAAAATACACTCTAGAACTATTGTCTTTCTCAATGAAAAAAAACAAAACAAAACTATGTTCTTGTCTACTTGAGTCCTATATTGGTGAAGTTTAGTTAAAAGATAAACTTTTTATATATCTGATTTTTAAAATCTAGATCTGCCTATTGGCATATGTCAGCCAACAGACCTGTGGTCTTGAGGCATAAACTAACCAGAACTCCTATTCAGAAGCAGTAGTATAATAGCAGAGTGAAGCCAGGTGAGAAGACAGAAGAATAAAAGCAGCTTTTCCAAATAACCTTCTATGACACTCACAGGCTTCTTGTATATCTCTTAATTCACTACATTCATTCAAACACTCATTCGATAAATATTTATTATTTATCTTGGGTCATGCAGCGAACCCACACATGCTGTTTTCATGCAACCTATCTTCTAGTACTTGAACTCAGACAATAAATTAAAGAAATAACAAAATAAAAAAATATACATATATTAAGATGTAGTAGTAAATGTTATAGAAAAAATAAGCTAAGTAGATGGAACAGTTTCCAATTTTAAATAGGATGGCCAAGGTAAGTCTTCCTGAGAATAACAATTAAGCAGGAACTCGAAGGAGCTAAAAAAATGATCCATGAGAGCATTTAGGAGTAGTGCATTCCAAGAAGAATAAACAACAAATGCAAAGGTCATGAGGTGGGTGTCCGTTTGAGGAACACCAGTAGGTAAACATACCAAAAGCAAAAAGAGCAAAGGGGAGAGGTGATATTTTGATATAATAAATATATATTTGGTCTTCATCTCCAGTTCCTGGCATAGGGCTTCAAAAACCTTTGTAATTTTCTGAATGATAAGAATGAAAGGAGCATCTTTTATTATTCATATTAAGCCCATTTCAACCATACTGGAGTTTATATTAATGAAGTGATTCTTGATGGACCCCTACATAGCTTCAGGATGGGGGCTACTTACCGAAGGGACTAATCAGGTGATTAGAGAAATGGAAAGTTCAGCCCTATCTCTGACCACTGGAGAGGAGAGAGAGGCTGGGATTGAGTTAATTACCAATGGCCAATGATTTAAACAAGCACATCTATGTAATGGAACCTCCATAAAAGCCCCAAATAAAGGGACAGAAAGCTTCAGTGTTGGTGAATGCATTCTTGTGGCAGGAAGGTGGAGCACCCCAAATTCCACAGGGACAGAAGCTCTTGCTCTAAGGACCTTCCAGACCTTGCCCCATGTGCCTCTTTATCTGCTGTTCCTTTATATCTTTTATAATACATCAATAATAGTAAGTAAAGTGCTTCCCTGAGTTGTGAGCCATTATAGCAAATAATCAAACCTGAGGAGGGGGTCTTGGGAACCCTCGATTTGTAACTAAGTTGGACAGAAGTGTGGGTAACATGGGGACCCAGAACTTGCAATTGGTGTCTAAAGTGAAGGGTAGCCTTGTGGGTTAAGCCTTTGACCTGTGGGGGGTGGGGGCAGAGGGGTCTGTGCTAACTCTGGGTAGTTAGTGTCAGAATTGAATTAAATTGTAAAACACCCACGTGGTGCCCATTAGGAATTGAAGAATTGTTTGGTATGAAGAATTCACATTTTTGGTGTCAGAAATGTTTTGAGTAGAGACATAGTTTTCCTTTAAAAGAGTAACAGAAAATGAAGTTAAAAAAGAAAGAGGGGGCCATATCCATCTTATAGGACCTTTTGAGCTAACATAGGGATTTGGTCTTTACTCATTTTAAAACTCAATTTGAATATAGGGATCCATTGAAGGGTTTTAGAGCAAAGAAGTGATGTGATTTTACTTATATTTTGAAAGGGTCAGTCTAACTTCTGTGTGGAAAACAGACAATGGAGACAAGGGAGAAAGCAAGTATATCAGCTAAGAGGCTGTCACAGTGTTCCATACAAGAGATTGCTGCCTTGGACCAAAGTAATGCCAATGGCATGTTTAAAGTGGACAATTTGAGGAGAGTTAAATAAACTATTTACAAAGATATACTACAAGGTTTAAGGAAAACAACAAGGGATAGTGATGTA
Organism: Pteropus medius; assembly: GCF_902729225.1. Classification (NCBI taxonomy): domain Eukaryota; kingdom Metazoa; phylum Chordata; class Mammalia; order Chiroptera; family Pteropodidae; genus Pteropus; species Pteropus medius. The sequence goes on along the minus strand of NW_024353906.1, from coordinate 1,484,210 downwards.
TCCAGGAGCTAGTTATAGAATAAAGCTGTTTTCATACCTAGGCCTGAAGGGTAAGAGGAGATTTGGTTCCTGGAACCTAGAGAGTGTAGTTGTATGGAGAGAGTCATGAAAGGGTCAAAACCATCCTACAGCAATCTGGACAGGAAAGAGCTGACGAGAGGGAGAGCACATCAACCTTAACTCTCCCCAACTCTCCTCAGTGCCTCTCATTGGTTGAACCCAACTAGAAGTCAAAGAGGAAGGGAACTCCCTCATGCAGTTAATAAGAGTTGGGATCTCAGAACGTAGAGCAAGTTCAGAAGGCATAGAGAGGGACAAATGGAAACTATGTCCCATAGTGAGGAATCAAGGTTGATTTCAAGGTTGTGACCTGAGCGCCTAGAACGACAGAGCTCCCATTTACTGAGATGGGAAAGAATTTAAGCGTAGAACATCTGGGAAAGAAAATCAGGGTTTCCATTTCAGATGTGTTAAATTTAAATTTTCAAGAAGAAATATACAGTAGAAAATTGGCTACATAATTTGAAGCTAAAAAACTGGTCTGGGCTGGAAATACAAATATTAACCTTAGTTGTCATGAATTTGAGATAAAAGAAAAAAATGTGACACTGATCTATAAATGCAAATGATGGTCTTTCTACAAGAGATAACCTTTGATTTACTTTGAAAGAAAAAAATTAAAAATATTTTAATGAATTCCTCTTTATCATCCTCTAAAGCACAAACTAAAAAAAAAATATGTTATAATTATCTGTGTATGCTTTTAGAGACTGTGAGCTCCTTAAGGGCAAGGACCATTTCTTAGTCATCTTTGTATTCCCAATACTTAGCTATAACAGACTCTCAAAAAATGTTTGACAGATGAGTGGAATTAATAAAAATATAAATGAGTGAAAATAGGGTTGGGATTTGTAGAGTATCCCCAAGGTGCTATTTGAAACTCCACATTAATAAGAGAAGTTTTGTTTTTGTAAAAAAAACTTCTTCCAGTTGACTGAAGACTCAGATATCCTCACTCATTCTGTGACAGGGAATCAAGGAGAAGCCAAAAGTCACACTTTAAACAAAGGAGACTTAGGCAACTTTGAAAGCTTCTGTTGGTAAAGCAAAGAACAAGCACCATGGATAGTCTGAGAAAAGCTGGTGGCTCTAATACTAGATGATAACAAATCACATTTATCTGTTTGTTTCCTGTGCCCCTAAGGCAGAGCCTACTCTTATATTTTTTAAGACTTATTATAGTAAATTTAGTGTTTATCATTTTGATACTTGTTTTTACGCTATTACTACATATGAGCATATAAGAAAATATCTGATATTATTTTACATGTTTTAATTTATATAAGTTGTTTCATATACTAGATATATGATTTTGTGTCTTTTTTCATTTGATATGTTTTTAAATTCAAACATGTTGATATATATTGTTCTTATTTATTTCAACTGCTTCTTCATTTTGATTGCTCTTATAAAAAACGCTATAGTGAACATTCTTGTACATGTGCAAGTTACTTCATAGAGTATGGCCATCTTTGACTTTGATAGATATAGCTAAACTATTCTCAGAGTAGCTGTATAAACTTATACTCCCAAAAATAACTTGTGAGAATTCTAGCTCCTCACACTTAACTTTTGCTTCTCTGATAGATATGAAATGGTATCTTATTGTTGCTTTAATTTCCATATCCCTGTTAGCCATATATCCTCTTCTGTGAATTGCCTACTTAATTTTAAACTAGTGTTGATTCAATAAGCTATGTCTGCCACCTGTATTTTGGTTCTGTATCAGTGGCCAGGTCTGTTCAAAAACCTTCATTCCAAAGTCAAACAGCAGTAACTCTGAACAAAGGGATCTGAGTTTTCCTCTAGAAGCCACATAATTTAGAGGTGGTGACCCTCCAGGGCATGGGTTTAAGACATCAGAGAAAATTGTTAGATATTGACATAAATGCAAATGGTTCTTTCTCTTTCTCTGAGAGTAGAACTTATTCTAAAGGAAAAAAAAACCCTAATATTTTACTTCATTTTCCTTAGCATGTTGAATCAATCTCTCTCTCTCTCTCTCTCTCTTCTCTTCTCTCTGGTATTCCCTTGGTCTCTCTCTCTCTTTCCCTGTGTCTTTTTTGTCTCTCTACACATAAACACACAAAATCTGTATTAAATACAAAGTACATACATAAAAACACATGTATTAAATACAATGAAAAATAGCACTCAAAACAGGAAGCTTCCTTGTCGATAATTTGATAAAAGAAGACAGAAGGATCAGCTTTCCTATCAGCCAGCAGTGGAGATGAGAAAATTTCAAATAACCGACGAAAGTTGATATGCTTCACCAAGCACACAGTATATATGTGAGAAAAAATAAATTTTAATATAATTTCACCAGTTCTGAGTATAAGTTATGATCCATTTAAATAAGACTTTAATAGATTTCCTCAGTGTAAAAGGCTATATTTATTGCAACGATACACAGATCAGTTAAAAAATCATGAATACCAATTTCAAAATTAATTTCATACAATACAATTCTTTCATCAAAATCCCATTTTCAGAAACCTCACTGAATCTGACATAATATTATTTCTTGGCTTCTTTAAAGTACACTGTCACAGAGATAGCTTGCTATAGATAACTTGCAGATTCTACATTTCAACAGCATTAGAACTCTCCAAAAGGCGTAGCCTTTTATGACTATTATAATATAGAACAACACTGTCCAACAGAGCCTCCTATGATGATGGAAATGTCCTACGTCTTTGCTGTCCAATACGGTAGCCATCAGCCACATGTGGTAATAAGCATTTGAAATGTGGCTCTTGTGAGTGAAGAACTGAATTTTAATTTTAGTTAATTTTAATTGTTTTGAATTAATTAAATAGCCACATGTGGCAACTCCTGTACTGGACAGCACAGATTCAATACAATCTATAAAAATTTTCCTTTTATCTAGCCATAAACTTTGGTCTCTAACTGTACTAAGCAAATAGCAAGGACTGAACAATCTCTGCCTTAGGATCAGAGGTCACGACACTCTCCTCCTTGGCACCATTTGTGGTGACCTATTTCTCTCCTCCAAGCAAAACTGAATTACTGGGTACATGCTACCCAGGCCTTCTATGTCTTATGTCTTGACTCTCATTTTTAGCAGAGCTAATATTTGACACTTGTTATCCAACCTGTAAGTGTTTAAGATACCTGCCTTTATGTACTTCATGCTCCTAACTTGTGTTCTTGAGCATCTCTGCTTGATCACTTAGGGAGACTAAACTAATTCAATAACCATTATCTCCCTCTTCCTGAGCTGCCAGTGTTGACTGACTACACTCTATTTCCCCCAAGGAGATTCAGTATTCACATCCCCATTCATGACTTTAGCCAGACCTAAGGTATCTGTTTAACCCACGGTGTTAAGCACCTCCTAGGTCTGATTTCTCTTGGCCTTCCTCTCAAGAAATGGAACTTTTAAAATTGTAAGCTGTGTAAAATAATTTAGTGGCTTAATCCTCAAAATAATAGTGTCTTCTGTACACTTCCAAATTCAATGCACTTGCCATTCCATGAATATCAGCTATTTCATTTTCCTGATGAGCAAAAGAGAACAAAGCTGATTTCTAAAATATCTTCAGAGATATCAGACGATTGTGGTATGAATTGACAGACTTTCAATCAAATAATTAATAGATTCCAGTGTGAGATATGGATTATAGGCACAGTAGTCAGGGGTCATTGTAGGAGAGAGATGACAATCTTTTCTTAACTAGGTCTCATAGTTTTAATTTAATAATTAACCACAATATAATTTATTATTAAAATTCTATTCATGGTTCATAAGTTTTTAAAGTAAACATGAAAATAATATATGCCACTATGCTACAAATGTAAAGATCCTAATAATGTAGCCAGCATGCAGAGTTTCCAAAGTTTATATTCTACAATTACTCTTAACGACATTTCCAGTCAAATAATCAGAGATGATTCGCTGTTTTGCAGATTGGATTATCCTAGAAAGCCAGAATAAAATGAAATAATCCTTGATAGCAAATTAGAAAACCCAAAGTACACTAAAGGATAAATAAGATCCTCAAATTTAAAGAATTTATACTAATAAAAAAGAAAATTTTACAGTGGCAGAATTTGAAAAGAAAACCTATAGGTATTAAAAAGTGAAAAAAAAATCACACAAATCTCAAAAAAAAAAGTAAATTTCAGTTAAGTATATGACATTCTCATACATAGAATGATATTCACCATTCTGTTGTTCGTTTGTTTTCTGTTTTGTTTAGCTCAAAGAATAGGATGGGAGACTTGGGACATGCATGAAGAAATGTGTTCCAATAATGACCAGAATAGATGTTAATATGTCTTAGTGGAAAGAACATGAGAACTTTAGCATCATACAGTCCTCAATTCAAATCCTGATTGGCCACTGTTATCTTGGTGTCTTGAAAAAATTATTTTATTTTCCTGAGTCTCTGTTCCATCCTTTGCAAAAGGAGGATAATGACGACTACCTCATGGCATTGGTTTGAAGATTGAAATAAAATACACAAAAACACTGAGACACACAGAATTTGCCCAAAAAATGTTAGTACTTTTGTCAGCACCTGCTTCTCTTGCTTCTGTGCAGGTCCTTAAAACAGGAATTTCTCACATCAAAGTGGGAGAAAATATGAAATTCTATAAAACCCACATAGCCTAAGACAATGATGGGCAAGTAATAAGCACTCAAAAGAGATCTGTGAATTGAGATTCTACAAATGCATTCCTTCTTGGATGGAATGAGAAATGGATGAGATGAATTCTAAAGATCCTGTCCTAGTTCTGAGATTGGCGTTCTAGTGAGAAAGCTTTTCTCATTGTCACCCACAACAAAAATCAGTTCCTTATAAAGGGAAAAAAAATTTTTTTCTAGTGCTACCTCTAGTGTTTCTTTATGAAATACAATACAGAGAATCTCCTCAGAGCCCTTCCTGCAATCTTAAGCAAACTCTTCTTTCTAGACTGGAAAAAATCATAACTATTCCTCCAGTATTTCATTTCACCTCATTCATCACTCCTTACTCATTTGTTTCTTGATCATCTCAAATGAACTTTTATAAATATTTTAAAGATGGCCCAGGTACAGAGCCCCATATCACATAGTGGTGATCCCCTCTTCCTCTTCTTAACACAAAAACTGAATAGTGTGAACAGAGAGACTAGAGACTTAAATAACAGTTACTCCAGTAAAATGCTTTTCAGCATCCATCTGGGAAGGCAACCCTAAACCATGATAGCCATGGCTGAGAGATACACAATCAACTGTGAAGGTTAGAGAAGAGCCATCGTGTTTTGAGGCAAATGCCTACTGGTCCTAAACTATGGCTGGAAAAATAAAAGAGCTCCTTTCAAACCAATTTACAAGAAATCTAGGTCTCTCAATGGTTGTGAAGGCCTGTGTTTAAGCAAAACCACAAATGGACAGGGCCATTTCATTTTCTTTAGCTTTCTTAATAAACTTCTATTTATGTTCCCTTGATGTTACCGATTTAAACTTCGGGGTCTCCATAGGTTTTCCCAGATTTCAGCATGGAAAAACTTATAGTCACATAGATTTACATAAAGCGCTGTCTCTTGAACTCCTACAACCAGAGCACAACAGCTGCATATTTAAACAGTAGAGATGGTCTAATTAACTTGAGTAAAAATGTATTCTTGAGTCCAGATAAAACTAATTTCCTCATAAATAGTTATATAAGTTGGAAATTATCATACACAAATTTCGAAGTAGTAAAAACCTATCTTTTCACAATATGAAGATACATATATATACTTTGAAATTTTAAAATAAGTTTAAACCTTCAATTAAAAAGGATGCTTACAGCCAATTTTAGAAATGTCTTATACTTGTAAAGATCTGTAGGTGTTTTCTATGATCACTCTTTTATAAATAACCACACATTTCTAACAAATCTTAAAATCCGACTGCCCTCAATACAAAACTGACATTTTTCTCCAATAATCTCTACTTCTGAGCCTATTTGAAAAGTTGGTCAAAGACAGAAGCCATGTGAACATGTATGGTTTTGATTCCATCTATACTTCTGCCCTAATTCTTGTGGCTTTGGACCCATTCCAGATGCTCTGCCTTACGCTGTGGTTTATATTTCAGATCCCCTTTCCTGATTCATTGCATTCTCCTGATTGACAAACAGATTTAGATATGAAAACAAACAGTTACCTGCCTGTAATTGGTTTCTAACAGCTGCACTGTTGTAGTACTTCTAAACCATGGTGAAGGTACCTCCTAAAGAAACTGTCTTTTAGTTCAGGGGTGGGCGTGTGTGTTTGGTTTGCTTTACTTTTGTTTTTTTGTTTAATTTTTACCATTTGGGAGTCTTCACTGTTCATTAAGATATTCAGTAACTTTGGTGTATACATCATTTATATATTTTATAAACTGAAATTTATATTCTTATTTTTTACTCTCCACAAATTAAATTTAAATAAGAACACACTGGATTTTAGCTTTCTAAACTGAAACACTTTTTAACTGAATTTAGAATAGTCTTCAAAAAAAAGAGTCACTTAGTTTTTACTGATTTAATGTGAAGCATAATACTACTTGGTAGATTACAATGTTAGACTAGAAATAATAATTATTATTATATTTTAGTAGTTTGTCTCATAATGTCAATTGAAGTATGTGAACTATATCAAACTAGTTACAATACAAGCTACTACTTACATATTACAAACAATTGCAACTCCCTCAACACATCAGAATGAGACTAGGACTTGAATTTTAAAATTCCTGTGGAAATCAAATGTATTTTAAGTATCAGCTCTGATTATTTAATCAGACAACTTGCATTTTGCCCTGGCTAATTTTGAAGGCTGATAATATTTTACTCATAAAAATAATTGTGCACCTGTTGTGATGGAAGCCTAGTTAAACAAATGTTAATAGGAATGTAACTCTTTGCGTTAAGCATAAAAACACAAGTCTCTCATTACTATTATGTGAAGCGATATATTTTTAAAGCCACAGAATAGATCTCGTTTTAAACCTCATCTCTTCCATAGCCCTAGTGAGATATTTAAGAATATTAAAACAAGTATGACAAATAGTTGCATATTAACTTGAAAGGAAACACCAGACGATGTCTACCAAAACGAATACAGAGTTCCTCCTTCCATTTAATCCTACTTTCTTCTGCCTCACTGTATTCCTTGACCAAACCATTTTAATAATAGTGAATCATTTCTGTGAAACGTGTACTTTTCTTACAAGCTTATGATCAAAGGAGAAAATAAAATGTGGGCCTACAAAAGCTGTATCCCTCTTGCACTTTCCTTATTTTCAGACCCTTTTCAGCATTAGAGATCTTTTTCAGTATCCAAATTCTCTGAGCTTTAAAAAAATGCTAGGCACTCATAGAAGAAACACAATCAGACCTTTCCTTTGTGGTTTCTACTATTTTGTACAGCCTTTCAAGGAGCTTCCTACTTGTGTCTATTCAATCCATTTTCAGGTGTAATCAACTCGTAAGTACTGAAAAAAGTCTTGAGGAAAAATAATCTGTCTGAAGTTAAACGAACTAAATTTTGAGCTCTGTTATACACATCTCTCACTGACTTCTGTTAAGACTGGGGTCTTGCAATTCGTCCAGCCTCTTTAAGGTTCTATTTAAAAGGTAACTGTATTCAAAATTATCTAAACTTCTAAACCCTATCTTTTACAATGTCAGGTTCATTCTAATTTTATTTTGGTTAGTGCAATACAAGTTTATAAGCAGAGCTAAAAAAAAAAATGTGTTTTTTAAATGACCTAAATTCTCTGTAGTTTTCTTTTTCAATAGTTTAATACAGACATTGGATTGAAGAGGAATCACAAATAAACGAAATAATTACATCAAATTTCCTCAGTGCATTAAATATGCACTCAATAGTAATTACTAACAGTAGCAACAAATTTAAAAATGTAGAGAATAATGTACAATTTATGTCTATTTCAAGAGTCTTATTCATAAAAACACCATTTAGATGAAAATACACACATTTTATTAAGTGGTTAGCCTTATAATTTTTTTTTTTAAAATTCAGACAAATGACCTAAATAGTGAGTGTGTGTGAGGTCTAGTACTATGGGCCAGTTCTTAATGTGACATACACTCCCATGAGGATTTGGTCAAGAGCTGACTATAGGGTAATAAAACACCCAGGGCATATCCTGGCACCTGGGGTGCTAGGCACAGAACATTCCTGGGCCTATAAACAGCTTTGGGATTAATTACTACCTTACACACTTTTCTTCCAAGAAATCAATTGTATATAAATATTATCACAAAGGTATATTTTTAAATTATACTTTGTTCAAACAAAAAAGACTAAAGTGAAATAGAGTAAATTAATAAGAATGGTATATAAAATTTTAAAATCTTTTTCATACTATTTTAAATTTACTGTCTTATGTGTAACTTTTAATTATAAAATAACAAATTCATATGTATTAAATTCTCATATATCATAAATGTTACACTAAAAAAAATTCATAGCAACTGTAGGTTCAAAAACATTACATGTGAAAATCCTATTTTAACAGCAAGACCTCTAATTTTTTTCTACCACTATAATAAAATGCCACAACCAAAATTATACAAAAAAATCTCTTAAAGTTTTGGGTAAGAAAATTTTATCTGCACTTAAATAAGGTGATTTAATAATACTACAAGGGCTTGGAAGGCATTCGATAGCTAAACTATTTGTAACGATAAGATAGGAATGAAGCTGACTAGGCTAGTGTTCACCAGGCCTACCTTACCTGAAAAATGTGACTTAATTATCAAAAAAGTGAATATCACTTTTGGTTGAGCATAGGTGATAATGCTGATCTCTTGGACTGCTAGAACTTCTGCTCAATTTTATACATATCTAATCATTTCCTATGAAATAATTTGTGCTACAAGAGGTAATGAATTGTTCAAGGTCCCTACAGGTAGCATATAACCAAATGCACTTGTTCCTATTCCTACTGGCAAACTACTACTTACTGAGGACCTACTTTGTCAATCACTTTACAATCACTGACAGTAATCTTGAAATGCATGTATTGTTTTCAATTTTACAAGTTAGAAAGCTTAAAGTAAAATAGGTTAAATAAATAGCTCAGTTTACACCATGGTTCAAAACCACATCCGACCAACTCTACATTTCTTGTTTATTATGCCACAACTCCCGTTCAAGGAAGAAAGCAACTAATTTCATTAAGCCGATAACTTCATTCAGAGTCTTCACAGAATCTTTGAACTCTTAAGGGGACTAATTTGCTTTGTAGTTATTACTGACAAGTGAATTTATCATCAAGGTAATTATGTGCTATAGTCTATTTTAAGATTCTAGTTCAGTGTTTCTCAAAATGTGGTTCAGGGACCCTTGAAAGTCCCAAAGAACTCTTCAAGTTGTTCCTGAGGGTCAATACTGTTTTCATAATAATACTGAGGCATTACTTGCATGTTACAGCGTTGACATTTACACTGACAATGCAGAAGAATGGTGAGTTAAAACTGCTGGTATCCAAGAATGAATCAAAGGCACTTAACTCTACTTGTAGTCATTGTATTCTTCACCACCACATACTTGTAGAAAATGAATAAAAATTTCATTTGATTAAGAACTTCCTTGATGAAACTATAAAAATAATTAATTTTATTAAATAGTAACTTTAAAGTATACATATTTTTATTGTTCTGTATGATGAAGTGGGAAATACTTCTGCTGATTATTATACCTACGTCTGAATTATTTCAAAGAAAATCACTTGTGCTATTGAGTTGTGAGCTAAAATCTTTTCAGTTTTTTGCATAGACACCAATTCTGTTTGAAAGAACAACTAAGGGACAAAATATCATTATTCATACTTCAATACTGGCAAGTGAGCCTGCCATTTCAAGAAAAACAATTGATAGCATTGGTTACAATAACATAAATTGAACTTTTAAGGGAAAATGCAAATTTCAGAAATCTTTTATCTACCGTCATTAACAAGACAGTTTCAAAAAACTTAAAAAGTTTTTCTGACAAGATTGCTGGTGATAGTAATGTGTAATTTTTTGATACTTATAATGAAATGTACCAACATAAGATCTGTATAATTCAGTGAAACAACGTAATCTAAAAGACCAGTACATGATGTTACAAAATCATACATGGAATAAAAGATTCACTCAAAGTTCAACTTGGACCAATGGATTTTAACATAAAAGTATTAAAAGTTAATTGATACGGTTTCAGATCCTACACTGAATCTAACCTTTAAGAAAACACTACTTGTGAAATTTAGTGTAGTATCAAAGAGGAATATTCACAATCATATAAAAAGGCTGTAAGATACATCTCTCTTTTTCAACTACGTATCAATAATAGGCTAGATTTTCTTCATATACTTCAATCCAAACATATAACAACAGACTGAATACAGAAGCAGGTATGAGAGTCTAGTTGTCTTCTATTTTAAACCACACATTAAAGAGAATTGCAAAAAATATAAAACAGTGCCACTATTCTCATTAAATTACTTTTATTTTAGAAGTGATAGTTATTTTTCATAAAAATGGGTTTTATGTTAATATGTAGTGGGTTTAATATTATAGCTTTTAAGTGAATTAATAAATATATTTTCTAAATTTCCAGGTTTAATTTCTAACACAGTAAGCATTATTAGAGATAAATCACATGAACAAAGATTTTTAGAGTCCTCAATACATTTTAAGAGTCTTGAGATCAAAAAGTTTGAGAACAGCAGTTTGTTATTCTATCAATAAATATTTGCTATTTCAAATACTAACCTATGCCAAATTTTGACAACTGTTGTTGCCTACCCATAAAGCATTTATTGATTCCCTACTCCATGTGACCCCAAATGCTACTTATCTCTTTTCTAATCTGCTCAACAAAATTCAGAAGCTAAGTAAATAGTATCCATTTGCTTTTGTATAAATAAGGAAACCAATCTCATTTTTATTGGACTTACTTTCAGTTTTCTTTTTAATTAGTCTTTTTTTTAATTGAAAAAACAATGTATACACGTTTTTTAAAAAAATAACTACAGAGCAAACTACAAAGCACAAAATTTTAAATTAGCCCCTGTCCCATACTCTTCATTTCCCACTGCATAGTCAACCTCTGTTAATAGTTTATTAAATATCCTTCCAGCAGTTTTTGGGGGGTGTGTGTGTGTGTGTGTGTGTACTCTCTTTAGCTTTACTCTGTTACTCTTAATAGTTCCAGAGATGTTACTCTCATTTAGTCAAGCAATAATTTAGGTAATCTGGAAAAGCTATGCTAAAAGTCTCTAAATCAGTGACCCCACTTCTATCAAGATAATGTAGAGTCAGATTTAAATTTATGTCCTGTGAGGTACTTTTATTTAACATTCAGCTTTGCTTATCTCTTTATAGAAGTAAGATGCTAATAAAAATAGGACTAAATTCACCACCCAAAATGTTGTGAAATCAGCATGCCAAGTTATAGGAGAAATTTCTTTCAGTTTGCCCAAACATATTTTAATCCAAGATTCCTATTCTTCTGCTGTCATCCCTTATTTCACTGAGTCATATTCCAATCTACAGGTGTGTATTAATGTATGGATGATGGCTGAATGGATAGATGCCTAGATGGATGGATGTTAAAGACTATCTTAAAGTCTGGGTTTATACACTAATACTGAAATAAAAATCATTTGTATTCAAAGAATATGAGCTACTTTAACAGAGAAAGGTTCCACCATCAGCCTAAATCTAACACACATCATTAAAGCTCCAGTATGTTTTCACTAATTCCACACAGGAGGATTACAGATGTCCTGCTAGCTACCATTTCCTGGTAAGCAATCTGAATGGCTTCCAGGAAATTGCTAATGACCTTCATTTTACTTAAAATCTAGGCTGCAATTAGTAATAGTTTTTCTTCTCCATGCTGGTTATAATGTTTATTTTCATCACAGTAATCAGCAAGAAAAAAGTGAAATGTCTTGTTTTTGAATTATATCAAAATTTATTCTCTTTTATTTCAATATGTCACCAAATAGACTAATAAATATTTAATGTAATCATAATTGTGAAAGAATACTTTGGATCTTTTTTACTTCATCCTTTCCCACTGTAGGTTGTAGCTATTGCTAAAATTAGCCTTTTAAAAATGGAATCAATAGAAATATTTTATAATCAGTGACTATTTTTACATTTAAGAACATTTTATAATTGAAATTTTTGAAACCAGATATAATTTTAAAGTAAAATTTTATGTTTTTAATTATAATAATTAACTATTAAAAAAGAAGTTGCAGATTCTTAGTCAATGATTTTAAAATATGATTCTGTGGTCAACATAATAATAACAAAGAACCATTTTAGCCAGTGTTATATTTATAACTAGAACCTGTTATTAAATTTCAGTATTTTCTTTTATGTAAACATTGATTTCACTAATTAGATCCAACTGATCTTTTCCCCAACATATCGATTTCTTTTAATCCCAACAGTTAACAATGATTCTAATGTATCATAATACTTTAGACCTTAATCATATAGTAGTAAGTTTTGCTGGTAGCTTTTGTTTGAATTTTAATTAAGAAGACCTTGTGTCTCCAACCCACGTGGGGTTGGTTTTAATTGCTTGTATGTATATCATACAGACTTCAAAAGAAGTAAAAGATGTTTATAAAGGAGAGTACAAAGAGAAGCTTTGAAATGTCTATATTCATGCAAAGTGATATAATTAAAGAAACTATGGGTGATGCTATGTTATAATGCATATATATTTGTAAAACTAGTTGCAGTGTGCATTTATTGTTAAGCAAAAGGAATTCATGGGTTTTGCAATACTTATTCACTATTGATTATAAGATGACCAAAAGACTGTATGAAATGAGCTAAACATGCTATTCGGGGGGAGTATTGTTCCCACCTTAGTAATTTACTATGTGATTTAGAGCAGTAATTTTTCTTTTCTGGATAGTGGAGTCCTTATATAGAAAATAAGAAGTTGGTTTACATAATATGTAAAGCCCCTTCAGCTCTAATTTTTTGAGATTCTATGATTCTAGATATTACTCTGAAGTTCTACGATTACACAGATTTATACAGAAAATAGTGATATTACATTATTTCACACAAACAGGAAAGTAAAATAATATATGTACTCTCAAACTCTTTCACAAGCTGGTCTCTAGAGCAATACAGCCCTTGTCTTAGAAATAACAATTTAAGAGATCTGTTGTCAAATTAGAATTGATCAAAAATGACTAGAATAATAGAGTCCTGAAGATATAGTAAGAATAGTAATTAAAGACCTAGGAAAGTTTGGCCTAATAGATGTTAGCTGGTTGAAGTTTTGTTGACTAGAAGAGGATAAGATTTGTTTTGTGCTATTTTAAAAAGTTAAGGTAATGGGGAATTTTCAATATACAAAAGAACTTAGGAACAATTAATGACTATCTGACATTGATATAGTTGGACTGCATTAAGAGAGAGTGCCTTAAATATTGTAGGTATTCAATAAATACTTGAATGAATAAATGAATGGATGTATTAATAAAATAACATCAGTGGGAATTTGGCTGTGGAAAATTTGGCTATTTTAGAGGGTATTTGTTTATTTATTTCCTGTTAATAAGTAATACAGTAAGTAATTTTTAAAGGTGTTTTATTGTTTACAAAGGAAAGAGTAATAAACTATCTATGTTATTTAATTTGATCCTTATAACAACCCAATAGAAAAAATATTATTATTTTATTATTATTTTATTAATTTTACATATGAGTAAAAGGAGACAGAGAAATTAGTTTGGGTCAATTACAAAGTTGTAGAGTTAGGGTTTGAATCCTGGCCTCTAAAGCCTGTTTAATACAGCACAGAGCAGTTTTCAAATTCTTCAGTCTTAGAATTCAGAAGTAGGGACAAGGGGACAGCAGGCTCTGAGCTGTTCATCACTCCCACAACACACAAACAAACAAAAATAGTTCTTCTTTTACCTTTTGCTATGTAAGTGAGGCAGTATAGCAAAGCAGGAGTGGACATAGGTAATGCAATTTCTCTCTATAGTAGTATTTATCTTGATCTATCTGTGAATGAGAAATGGGGGTGGAATAACGTGGTAGAAGGATACGAGGTAAAACAAAAGTACAAGTAGGGTCCGTAATCCATTTGTCTGTTTGAGTTGTACCAAAGGAGTGAGAATACCAGGATAGTTATGATTATGAAATATTTCTAAATGCAATGGTGATATATAAATGATGTCTAGAGCATTAAGATTTATCCTCTGTCTCCATGGGTGGGTCTAGCCTTCCATAGTTTATAGAAGAAAATTTTAGTCAGCCTCCCGTTTTTGCACATATGCCCCTCAATGCTGTGTCTGGCATCTCCTTGGTGTGAAGGCGCCTCCCTGGGCAGTGTGCCAGAGAAACAGTAATGTTGGTTGTTTGTGTTAGCACAAACTGTTTGTGCTCATGTTTGTCAAACACACAGATGATAAGAAAGACAAAAAAAAATAATTATGTGACATGAACCAAATAACTAAAATAGTGTTTTCCTTCTTTGGTCATTTATGATTAATCATTTCAATATTTACATTTAGTGATTAAGGTAGATGTGCTGTAGGTATATTCTTCTGAAGCTTAGAAAAACGACAGTTTCTGATAGGGAAAAAGTGATTAAACAAATGCTTTTAAATAGAAAATCATACAAATGGTTCACAATATTTTTCAAAGTCACTGTTGAAACACAATTATTTATTATATTTATTCAACTATTATGCCTGAGAGGTTTGTTCTAGAGCATAAATGTTTCTGCCATATTTTACTATCAAAGACTTTAAGTATTACTATCCCTGTCACTTCATTAGTCTTGTTACTAAGAGAAGTAAAATTTGGAACTGTGTTGCATTAAATAGTACAAACATATTACAGTTGTGCTTGGCACAAATACTGAATTAAAAATGTGAATTTATTATGATATTGCTACTGTGTGCCACCGAGAGCCTGGTTTTGTTTTTAGTTCTGATTGCAAACATAAATCTTTGGAGAAGAACACGGGAACAGAAAAGTCATGTTTTTTTTCAGTGCATGATAGATCTTTGAAGATCAAATAGTGTAGGTTATTCTCGAGGTAATTTAAGCAGTGCTGTTATCACCAAAGGGTCAGAACGGATCTAACAGCATTCCCATAGAATTAGTGTTCTGCATCACAAGTTACTATCTTAATGCCAATTCTCTCTCCTACTTTATTCACTTTTATAGTAGGAACCTTAAACTGTTTCTAAGTATTCTGATTGCTTAATCCATATATTGCCCTTTCTACAGAACATTCATTTTTTTTTTTTTTAGGAATAGTAAATCATAGCTACTAGTGTTTTCTCTTGTAGGCAATCACAGGACTAGAGTGGTTTTCCAAGAGCTATGACTGTACACTTTACATATTCATTTATAAATAACTTTTTCTTGAATTTCCATTTTAAAATTTACAGCAATTTGTTCATCTGAGAGAACATAAAAATCTGGAAATATTTAAAGGCAAATCATCTGCTACTTTTCAACTCCAATAAAATCAGCAAAGTTCACATACCTAGTGGTTCCTTCTGTCTCATTAGGAAAATGGTTGATACAGTAATCCATCAATGTTTAGATTTCATGTATTTTGAAAATTTTAATGCTGCTACTGGAAAGGAGACTACCTATGAAAACATGGTGGGGTTAGGGACAGGATTTTTCTCTTAAAGAATATTAGAAAAGACTCAGATACAGACCCACTGAAAATCTATGATTCAGTGTTTCTCAAACTTTAGCAATATTCCAACTCCTACTAAGGAATTTCAGAAATATTGCTTTATTTCATTTAAATAATAAGACTTTTACCTGAAAACATTGTTTTTTATAAGTAAAATCTTAAAAGGAGATGATTAATGTATTATTTTTAAATGTGGTAATAGTAAACTCTACATTAAAGATTCATTTTTCAATACTGCTCTTATCCATTCTACTGCCTACACTTTAATGCTCCTTCCAGCACCTAACCCATAACATAGAATTTTCTAATGGCGGTGATAGAGGTTATGTTTCCTCCCTTCCCTAGCTTCATTACACTCTTGAATCCAAAAGAAGATGTAAAGTTAAGAATGACATATAAACATAAGATCAGTTAGAATATAATATAAATACTGACTATTTAGAAAATAATGACTGAAGATTTCAAAAGCTCAAATTTATGGGATGCATAAAGCTATTCCTTCAAATATATTTATGGCCCAAAATGCCTTTATTATTAAATTTAAAATGTTTAAAGAATTTAATTTAGGAAATTAGAGGGTATCAGAAAACAAACAAAAGAAAAAGTACAAGGAAAATAAGGGAGAAATAACAAAAATAAAAGTAAGACTAAGTAGTTGGCATACTGAAAAGCAGCAGAATTGACAAATAAATCTAAAAAGTAGATCCTTACCAGAGAGCAGAGGAGGAGGATAAATAGAAAAATCACTGGCAAGTAAAATTGAAGGACAAAAGGGAGAGAGCACAAATATGCACAATTTAAAATGGTATATATAACAGTAAATTAATAGAAAACTTAAAATAAGTGATACTACATTTTAAATCAATATTAATGTATTGATTTAATGAAATATATAATTTTCTAGGAAATTTTTTTCCTGGAAAAACTGACTTAAAGAGAAGTAAAAACTGTAAAAAAAAAATTTATTTCCAAAGAAAACTCTAGGCCTAAATGTTTTATGGTATATTCCTTCAGAATTTCAAGGAATAATTAATTGCCATGTTATCTGAGCAACATTTTACATAGCCTAGAAAAAAAAAAATCTTTCCAATTCAAATATGAATGCTGGTACTGGAAATTAACAAAGATAGTACAAATAAATAAAAACACAAACTAATCTCATTTATGATTACAGATGCAAAAATAACAACTGTAATATGAGCAAATAAAATTATGCAGTACATTAAAACAAGACTACACCATGACTAATCAGGGTTTATGTCATCAATAAATTTGAAAAACAAAACCACTAAGATATGCCATAAAATAAAATGCAATTTCTCATAGAAACTCTTAATAAAGTATGGCTAGAATTTTTTTAATAATAAAGAATATCTTAAATCAATAGTCAACATAATACTTAATGCTGAAATATTAAAAACAATTCCATAAATTAAAAACTACACAAAATATTTTCTATCACCTATATAACTTAATATTATTTTTGACAATCTAGGCAGTATAATAAGAAAAGGGGTGGAAAAAAAAGGACATATAAGAGAAAACATATCAGCTGAAATATGATTAAACCTAATAAGTTTTTATAAAGATAGAAGTTATAAAATGAACCAGCAAAATTCACTAGCTTCCCTAAACACAGTAACAAAAAGAAAATAGAATGAAGAATATCTCATTCACAAGTGCAAATAAAAATATTAGATATCATAAAGAAACCCTCAAAGGAAATGCCCAGAACTTGTATTTGCAAAACAAAACATTGCACCTAGGAATACCAAGAGCTATAGGTATAAAAAACAAAAAAGAAAACAAAACAACAGCAACAACAAAAACATTGTTGGGGGACATAAAAGAAATCGATAAATGATTCTGAATGGAAAGATACATTACTATAAAGATGTCACTTTACCCCATAGTTGTATATAAAGGTAATATAACCTTTTAAAATATCACTTTGTAATTTCAATTAACAGTTTAATTACAAATCTAAAATAAATTTTAGAGAAATATGCAAACACCTTAAAGAAAAATTATGAATGTGGTCTTGCAATACCTATTTATCAAAGATACTGTAAAGCTACAGGATTAATATATCATAGAACAAATAAAAGTTTAGATAGATCAATGGGATTAGAACCAAAAACTGAGAAATGGTTCCAAATATGCAGTCAGTATGTAATAAAAGATGTTATTTCAAGTCAGAAGTGATGATTGATTATTTAATAAATGATACAGAAACATATGATTAACTGAGAAAAAAATTAGTTATACCTCTGGATGAAATTATACATCAAAATACATTCAAGAGGAATTAGAGTTAAATATATAAAAATACTGTCAAAAACTGAAAGAAAATATACAGAATATTATCTGTCCTTGGGGAGCCTTTCTAAACAAACCTCCAACAACAACAAAAAGGAGGCATTAAAAAAGAAGAAAAAGATTTGACAACAAAACCATAAAGTAAAGAAAATGACAATATATAACATATATGACAAATAAAGGTTAATACCATCAAAATATACATTAAGAGTATAACGAAACCAGAACCAGACAAATAAATTCGGAAAGGAAGAGACATTTAATAGAAATAAATTTATGTAAAAATCTTCATTCTCAATAATATCAAAGAAATTCAAAATAAATCAGCAATAATATGAGATTTTCCCCTATCAAACTGGCAAGAAACTTTTAAGTTAATAATACTTGTTAGTGAGGGTGAGAAAACTTGCAGATACTGCTGGTGAGAGCACAGTACACTATATCCCTTCTGAAGGGCAATATGGCAACATGAATCAAAGCCTTTTAAAAAAGAACACACTCTTTGACCCAAGAATTTCACTTTTTAGGAATGTATTCTAAGAAAATAGCCACTAATTAATACTGAAAAAGTATTATGTTATCCATGCTCAAGCTTTTCTTTATAATGACAAACATAAAAACAACTGAAATGTTGAAAGAAGACTCAATTATTAAATTACTAGAACCCTACTTTATGCAATATTTTCTACAAATAAAAATAATATTTTAGAAAATGACCTAATCACAGGAAAAGTCATAATATATCTTAAGTGGGAAAAATAGATCACAAAAGAATAATAAAAAGATGAGTCTAATTTTAAGAAAAAAATTTAACATGTATATGTATAAATTAAAATGGAAACGATATATAATATAGAATTATAAGACAATTTTAATTTCTTTTGTATGTGTGATTCTATATTTTTTACAATAAATATGTATGAACTTTATAATGAGGGGAAAATAATATGAGCTATTAAAAATATACAATGCTTGAGATATAATATTGAATACTGATAACCCATGATAGTATGTATTTCCTGGAGATAGTATTTAGATCACTTTAAAATTTCAGAATAAATAATTATAACTAATTGAGGTGGATTGTAATTGGCCTGATACACTCAGTTTTAGCAGTGGTTGAATCAAACTATGAATACTATTTTAATTTTTTTAATTTTTATTATTGTTACATTTTCTGTAATAATGTTTATGGTGACAAAATATTAGGATGTCTAAAGAGACAATCATGTAGACTAAATCAAAATGAAAAATTTAAAAAGAATCTTATTCTATGCCCATAAAACTGAGAGTAGCACACAAATGACAGTTCACATATTACATACGGAATTCAGAAAAAAAAAGTTAAAAGCATTGGAAAAGCCTAATTTTGTATGTGTTTTACTTTCTAGATTTGTATACTTTGACTATCTGAGGCTAGTACAGTTTTTATATTTTAAATTCATAATTAGAATTAAAAACAAAGTAAGATGGAAAGTGGGGTGGGGAGGGGGAGAGAAGATAACCCGATGCTTAAAAACTTGATGTTGAATCATAACATAATAAAATGTTAGCTTCCACATTACTAAGAGAAAGCAAGACCCCCATCATTCATGCTAGCAAAAGCTTTCCTTAGCATAAGCCATTTCTGTTCTCACTGTTATAAAAACCAATGACTTTGGAAAGGGAAGAAAACACAGAATGACGTGCAAAGTAGCATACACCATGTTACTGCAGCTGGATAAAGAATATGTCACTAATGACTTTCTTTCTACCCATCAGTTATAAGTTGAGTTTCTTTTTTTCTTCCAAAATATAGCAAATGGCCTTCATGAGTACAAAACAGAAGCAGTGAAATTCAAATAATATCCACTTTCTATTTGATTTTGATACTGTATTATTTAATGGAATAAATTATTAATTATTCCTTGAGAAAGAGATGACTTCCTTTATTCTTCATTTGAGTTAAACATACCTGAACACTAGGCAATTTTTAATAATAAATTCAAAACAACATTTTCATCAGATAGTTATTGCCAAATGTTCTTCTTAAATGAAATATTATACATGGCAAATATGAAAATTCACCTGAAGTTATTTGATAAATATAGGAAACTAATGTAATTAAGTTTCCAAATTGTCAGTACAAGTCTGAGTGATGACTGTCTATAAGGGACAACTGATAGAATTAATTAATGACCATGCATTCTATTCATGATACCAAAAACTAGTAATATAGCACTTCATCTCCACAAAGGAATCAACAAAAGAGAGTTTGGCAAGAAGTACAACTTCTTGACTAATAGGGTAACTTAATTCTGTAATGTACTGGGATTGTCCACTTCTTAACATGTTTCAGAATAACATCAAGCATTCATCTTCAAAAATAAAGATGCTCATCTTCATCAGGGTAATAGGTCATGAAATTTTTAATTCTGTGAAATCTGTTTAAGATTAATCAACCTATGATCCTATGAGCATGTTAATAAAAATTAAAACTTGCCCTCATGAGATCTTTCTTAAGTGCCAGGCGCTATTCTAAAAGCCGTACATGTATTATTTGTCTTAATGAGCCCATGAGGTGGGTACTGTTATTATCTCCATTTTAGATACGAGGAATTCAAAACATAGAAAAGATCAGTGATTTGCCCAAAGTCACTCATCTAGTAACTGACAGAGCCAGGATTTGAAAAGGTAAACAAGCCTCACAATCTACCTATAAACCATAATGTACAGCATATTCCATAAACTCTTTTTTTATAGGTGCTATGGTTGACCCTTTTTGATCAGAAGAAATTCAAATTAATGATTTGGATTCATAAATTAAAATATTATTATGATTTCAAGAGGAAAAACTAAAATTGTCTTTAACTTGATTTGTTCTTCATCTTTGATATAACATTCTATTTCATTTGCATTATGTTAAATAAATGATGAAGCAGTTTATCCTATAAGTTATATGTTTATAGACAATAATAAAAAGAGGGCGAATTTTTCATTCTATAAATATTAGAAAAAATGAAAATTCAAGGACATACTAACATTTACCCTCTCGTAAATAAATAAATATTAGAGATAAGAATTTAATATTAGGTTACAGAAGATCAGCAAATGTGTTGTTACACAAATTAACATCTCTACATTGGTATGTTTGATATTTTGTATACTGTACCTTTAATTTCTCCAAGAAGTTCACTGGTATTTAGTCTTTCCATTTTTTCCTTCCAATCTTTTGAAAGTAGTTTTTCCATGCAAGAGGAATCTATTGAATTGAAAAAGTAAGTATTAAAATAGTATATGTACGTTTTACAAGTACTAAAATATTACAAATCCAAAAGGCCAGTTTATAAAGAAATTTTCTCATTTAAAAATGATCAGAGCAATTTTTTTGTTGTTGTAACCCGAGAACATAGGCAAATATATTACTGTATTATAAAAGACCACGACTAAATTTATTTTTACCAGAAGATTATTTAAACTATTCTCAGGAAAAGAAGATAGTGCTCAATAATCTTATCTTGGTATTATAATATAATTCTATTAACACTCAGTCAACAGTTATTATTTCTTAGACTGATAGGACAGAAAAAGGGCTCTTTCTTATGGGTTTAAGTTTAGATAATATTTATTTTAATCCAGGTGCTCATTTTTTAAAACCAAGCAAAATCTGTATGCTATTCAAGGAAGAATGACAATTCTTCAAGGGAGAAGATACCAATCAACCTGTAACCATTTGTCCTTTAAAAAGAAATAAACATATGGCATCTTTTGTAAAACACCCATTTAGAGCAAAGAAAATAAAGTCAAGATAATGAAAACTGCTAATACTTTTCTCTTATATAGAGATGTATATTCTTTTTAAGAAAATACTTATTTAAACACTATTTGCCCCTATTGCATTTCTAAATAGCATACTAGAATACAGAGTGATTGTTTTTGTTTCTATAAAGAGTCATAAAGGTTTCAGAAATTTAAACTTCAGAATATTCTAATAACTAGCAAAGTTTTCTCAATGAGTTATTTTTTTCTCTCTATTCAGACTTGCAACTGAAGCTACTGCTTACAACTATTTACATGTATCTTTTAAGCCTCAAATCTTAACAAATAGGCCACATTTCCAAAAAGGGAATGGAACTTTAAATACTAAATCCTTAGTGCAAAGCATACTCCCATTAAACTTTAACATTCCAAGTGTCAAAATTCTGATAACTTCTTCTTAGAATTATATTTAAAATCGTTACTCCAAATCCAAATGCCTTTCCTCTCCCATATCAGTACCTATCTCTTTGGCATTTTCCCTTTCTTTTTTTCTTCAACTTCTAAGTCCTCCTTGGGTTTTTCAGAATGACAGAAAGGTCAAGATGGATCTAAAGGGTTTCAGAAACCAGATAAGGTTTAGAAAAAGACAGTGAGCCCTGGGTAAGAGATGAGAAGACCACTGCATGGTTAGAAAGTATTGGTGAAAACAATTAACATTTGTCCATGACATGATCAATCAATCAAGGAACGGATGGAATCCAGATCAGCGTGTTGTGAAAAGGCTGATGAAGAACAACCATACTGGCTTGCTATCACAGAAGCCAAAGTTCTTTGTAAATAGAAGTCAGCTTGATTCTATTACATGAAAGCTCCCTACCCCCTCTCTTACTTCTTCCCTTCTTTACTGCCTTCTTTCTTTCCTTCCATTCTTTTCTATTAAAATTTTCTTACGCTTCAACGAGTGGTCTACCACTGTGACTAAAAACTGGATTCTGAGTCACCTTCCAACAGGGCCTATATGCATATGCACAATTCAGTTTGTGTTTAATTTTCAGAATGATCTCTCGCTACTTTTACTTTAATTTCAGAAACAAGGTGTATACTTTGTTCTATACATATTTTGTCTTTAGGCTAAAGCCATTAAAAAAGATAAGACTGAGTTTGAGAGTTATGAAGCCAATCTTCAAAGCCATGCCATGCCGATCAGAGATTACTTTTTCTTAAATCGAGTTTAAATTTCTGAGAGAGATTGATATAACATCAGATCATGGATAAGAATAATCAACAAACATTTTCAACTTCCTATCCTATCTAGTTTTGTTACTTTTTCTTTTACCCTTTCATACATATTATAAAATTGTACTAAACTGCTAATTGCTGATATATATATGCTAAAGCATAACTCGTTTGGTTAAAATTTGAGTTGAGATTATATATTATAATGCTCAAAGACAAAAACTCAATTTATTAGTTATGAGCACAAACCCACAGAAAGTTCATAAACTAGGATTAGATATACACTAATTGTAAAACAGGCTAAAATATGTCTCTCATTTCTATAAATAGAACTGAAATCTTTCTGAGATCCAGGAAAAGAATGCTGAAACTTCATGGGAGAAAAATAGAACTATATGGACAACAGGAACAAACACTTCAAACATAAATCAAACCATGTGGACATAGCTTTACAAAAAAGCTACTCATTTATAAAATGGTTAATAACTTCAAAGCATTTCACATTCCTATTAGAAAATTAATCCTCACTGTAATGCTGAGTTAATCTAGCTATATGAGTTCCCATTTCAGTAGAAGAAACAGGGGAAAAAATAAAGCATCCTTTGCATATTGCTATTTATGGCCCCACAAAAATATTTAATAATAATCACAGTTTAATAATATCACAAATTGCCTTTACCTACAGGACAATACAACTCACTACACACAACCTTATCAACATTTAATCTCAATGCTCGGAGATTCCAGGAAGATTCCAAACACTGAGGAAGTCCCTTAGAAAACACTCAGCTTTCTCACCTAATTATCTGACTTGAGAAACTTCTAACGTCATACCTCGATTACTACTAAGCTCACTCCATACTGTAATGTAAAACAAGTAAGGTAAGGGGACAAAGACCAGAAGATACAGATTGTAAACAAATACCGCACAGGCAGAGGAAACTACTGCCACCACCGAGAGGTTTCTGACTTCAAAGAAAATATGTAATAAAGTTATAAATAAAATTTTATATTTTCGGATTTCTCACTCAAAACAATATCCAGGTAAGGGTGCAAATTATAAGTATTCTTTGTGCCACATCCTTCAACATTAATAAGACACTAGCTCTACAGAGGCAATTGATCAGATTAGACTTTGCCTCATTCTAATTATCCACAAATGCAAAAAGAAAAGAGATCAAAATAAGTCAAGTCCAGTGTGCACGGACAGAGTAGGACTGTACTCAGTGGTTTCATCTCAGCAGTCAGGCAAGATTCCGAATGTAAAAAAGGACTGAACATCACTCAAATATTCTTGGATTATTTTACACAGATAATTTTGTTTTACATAACTGACTTGAAAACAACTAATATAGTTATGGTGCATGGTGCCACAGTCCTCAAAACAATGAAACAATATATAGTAATCTATTATCTAAGTTTGACTATTCATATATTTGTTATTTTGACTGAGTTGTCTTCAGCTGAAAAACAGAAGAGCTACATATCTTTTGGAAACTAAGATAAAGAACCACAACATTATAGTATAAAAAATGTCACGGTAATAAGTACACATTAAAAATAAGTGTAAACTACATACTTCCTTATAAAAGTGGAAAATGCCAAAATTAATTCCCCTTACTTTGAAAGAATTAGCCTGCATAACCAATACATAGTCAATGACATACAGAACTTTCTTTTATTAATCTTGTCCCATTTTTGTAAATAATGTGATTAAAAAAGGACTACCAAAAATCAAGAGCTAGATTTCAGTTCTCACTTATACTTTAATCAAGGATGTAAAAGGTTTTGATATGTTATAAATTAATTCTCAGTTGCATAGCTTTTCTTTTTCCTTTTCTTTTTCTTTTTGAAAATTTAAGTTTTTCAAAAAATTTTTTCTAGGAAAAAAGGAATGAAAATTCAGAACTAATTGTTAATAAATAGCCTGCACAATGGATCGCAAAGCAATGTTCCTGTTTCTTAAGTACCTAGGTTTCAGGCCAGAGTGGTTTATCACTGTTATAATTATTTTATAGTACAAGAGAAATTCAGGGTGAGAGTATGTGAGACATTTATTTCCTAATCTATGCAATAATATTTTAGGAACAATTTTAAATTTTTTCTAGTTAAACAAAGTTGCAGTAGTATTAACATTTATTCTGCATGAAATAAAGATTTCAAATGGGTCAAAGAGAGTAAACAAAGAAATCATCACTAAAACTAAAGCATAGAGGAATAGTAAAAGATAAATGGAAAAAATCATTGTACTTTAAAATAATTTATCTGTGAATAAACGATTATTATTCCTTTTACCTCAAAGTGATATTTAAAGTTAGAAATGCTCAAACATTAGAAACGATATAGAAAATATCTTTAAAATATTTTAGTGAGGAAAAACAATGGCTGCTGCCCCTGTATGCAGAATTCCTACTGCGTTATTAACTCTTTTAAGGAAATATTAAAACAATTTTATTTTTACCATAGTAATCATAAGTTTCAAATGTAATAAATTTTCTTTGTATCCAAGAACAATGATAACTTATCAAAGCACACTTGACCTTGGTTTACAAGTAATTCTGACAATATATATTTATATCCCTTCTGACCATCCATCCCACATTTTTCGTTAGGAAACAGAGACGCACATGACGGTTACTGTACATTTTTCCACAGTGATAAGTATTTCAGAATACAGTGGGATAAAATTGGAGCATGGAGAGCTTGAAGAGCACTCTTAAATTTTAATTAAAACCCTCCACGCTCACTAAAAATAATTAGACACTAAAATGTGCCAGTTTTATTTTGAAGTCACTAGAATGTACAAAACATACTCCCTGACGACTGCTTGTGCTTTTCCTTCTATCTCCCTCTCTCCAATGAAACAACTGATTTTCCAAATACAAACAAGGGGGTATAAATAGAGGCTGTTTTCAGGCCTGCTCTTCATGCTGAGAAGCTGAAAGAAAAGACAGCAGAGTGGGTTTTTCAGACTGCACCAAATGAAACGAAAATAACTTGCCTAACCAAGAGTTCGAATCACCGACAAACTAGATAAAATTCAGCGTGCAAGAACACCACAAGTTGTATCACTGATCTTTTTTGATCCAAACGTCAAACCTTTAACCTCTTAAATGTTTTTACTATCTTAAAATATCTCATACAATGCTATATTCCATCCTATTTTTAGCCAAGCAGCAAGAGAAAGCATGCCTTTCCCATACAGCAGGGCAATGATATAAACATCAACACAGATGCTCTGCCAGGAAGAGCTGGACTTCTCAAGCACTTGATCATTAAGGAATGCACCAACTGTTTTGGATAATCTTGTGCCAGCTCCCCTTTTGCTCCACACTCCCCTCTGGGAGTGGCCAATCTTGTCCTGGTCTTAATTTTTCATTTTACTCCTCCATAGCCCCCCAGCCATCCCCAAAAAGATGAGAAATGGCATTTATGCCTAGCAATGAAAAAGCAGGCTCACTTCCCCAAACAGACCAAAACTTTAAAACAATTAACCCTCCCCTCTTCTTTCAGATAAATTACTGAGTATAAAATGCAATCTGTTTCCTTTGTTTATTCAATATGAACAATTTGTAAATGACTCAAGGATAAAATTCAGAAAATGTTGTGCTAAATTAGAACCATTATAAACATGCTAATGACTCAATGCTTAAGTAAAACATGCATGATCGGTGTGAAGAAATAGATTTAGTTCCTGTGAAATTCTGTTGTGCTGCCTTAAAACAATTTGGTCATTAAATCAGATATATTCCTTCCAGGAAAAATGTAATAATACAACCACTTTACTAGATAATATACAGAGAGAGAGTGTGTGTGTCTATGAATAGGAGCCATTGGAAATGTCATTAGAACTGTTAGATGCAAGATTTTGATGTGTTCAGAAATACACATATATCATCACATTAGCTGCAATATTCTCTTTGCACTGGTTTTATGTATCAAAATATTTGATAATTTTTAATAGAGACCTCTTTAAACTGGCACTTAACATACATTCATGGAATTCATCTTGATATACATGTATCAGTAAAAAGTATCTCTTCTGCCTACTTTCCAAGGCTGATTAGCACCTAGAACAATATCAGAGAGATCATTCAAAACCAAATTCCTCTCCCATTTCCATCAAAGTACAACTGCTAATTGGTAGCAGTTGCCAGTGACAATGCCCCAAAGAGGGAAACATCCCACAGGTGACTCAGAGGCTTCCAGCCTACCGCCATAGCTTAAAGAAACTTCAATGAGCGTTAAGACAAACACCCCCATTTCAGAAATGAAGACACAGTCAAAAAAAGTCACTTGCCTTGCTCAAGGTCAAACAAGTGGTGACAGAGCCCTGGTTTTACTAAAATGACTACTTAAATCATTTTTTGAACATTAGTTTTACAGTCTCTGCAATGTAGCAAACAATAGAAAATGAATAAACTGCTTCAGATATGGAGTGAATCACTCTAGTTCTTTGGAGAGGGGTACTAAAAATTCAAGGTATTGCAGTAAAAGTCAGTAGTGTTCAACAGCCAGTTCTCCCATCGACATTCCATTACGCTGCTCCTCCATGCTGCATTTTCCATAATGCCTTATCTTGTTTGAACTAAGTCCTTTCTTTTACTGAATATCATCTACTAAGAAATAGTTAAGATGCTGTTTAAAAATACTGTGAAACCCGAAAAGTAATTCCTTCTAAATTAGGTTTCATCTTCACGTACAAGAAGCAAATGTGCAGCCTGAGACCTTGGTTTTCACTGTAGCTCACTGCCCACAACACGTCCAAATTTACCACAATTTTAATGGAGTAAAAATACCCCATTAGAAACTTCAACTGTCCGTATCGCTAAAATATTACTTATCATGACATCCTCTCATAACTCTATTTTCTGCTGCTCCATTGCCAAAGGCTAAAGTGTTCAAACAATATTATATATTGCATTATATATAACAATTATATATATTTAATAACTTAATATATAAATTTATTGCATTATGTATTATATAACACTGCTCATTATTACATATATATTGAATTATATATGTTTAATAATTACATATGGATTTAATATATAAATTTATTGTATTATATACAAAACATTTAACACTGCTCTGGTTTCTACAACTGTTTGATTTCATTTTTATGTTTTCAAATACATACTTAACTGCTTTTTAAAAACTATGGTGGACTGGGGAAATATCTGTGTGCCTACTGTGTCTTTTATTCCTTCTTCTGGTTTTTTGGGGGAAATATCTCTGAATGCCGCAATTGTTGTGATGCAGTTCTCTGCTGCCCGTCTACGTCCTACTGCTCCACCCAGCCACAAAGACAGGAATTTGACCCAGTTAGAAGTCTCTGCTGGAGCTATGTGGAAAGGCTCTCTATGCTTAGGTTGGAAGCAATGAGCATGTGGGCCTGGGATTTTCATGTGTCCTCTTTGGCACATGAAGAAAGCCTGTCTACAATAAGAGCAAATGAAGTCAAAAATACAAAGAAAAGTAGAGAGGAGCAAAAACTTAAATAGATAGAAAAAAATCTTTACATCATGTTAGTAAACTTACATCCAAAAATAACAAACCAAATTCTGCTCTTGGGCTTCTTGGTAATGTAAGCCAATATATTCCTGTGTTTGCTTAAGCTAGTTTGAGTTGGGTTTCTGCCAGTTGCAACTTAAAAAAAAAGAACAATATGAAAATCATAACAAAACTTGTCATACAATGTGTTATGTTTCAAATTTTAACACACTGGAAACCACCAATGCATTAACCTGTACCAGTAGCCTAAAATATTTACTAAATAAACCTTGAAGTAAATCTCTTGCTTTATTGAAGAATATTCAATGACTTTAAAGTAATCTGTTTTAGGACTGCTATTTAAAATTATTTATCTATTTGAATTAGAATTTCCTGAATATATATAATGTAGTCATAAGAAAACGCAACAGAAATAAAGTGGAAACTGAGGCTCACTTAAAAAAAAATAAAAACTCCCATCTAAGATCAACAAGCCTCGATTTTAGTTTTGTGTCCATTGAAACAACTTCATTGTTCTAGTTAATTGACTTTACATTTAATGTTATAAAATAAAATTATAAAATCAGTTTTTACTGATAAAATATCCCTTCTTAACTGTTTTATTTCTATATTGTCAATCCATAAAACATCAATTTAAAATAAGGTCATACAATTTAAGTTGTTTTAAAGACCCTCCATAATCTAGCCCTTATGATTCATCTCCTATTATTCTTCCTACACGAAACTCTTCAATCTGTTCCAATGAGTACACCAAACATATCTCACTTTTCTGTATAGACACTGTGCTTTTTCACTTTCGCACCTCTGTTCATGACACCCTCCTGACCAGAATGTCTCTTCCACTTCGATGCTTATGAAAAACACTCCTATTCTGCGCTGCCTACATTAAATACTACCTCCTCAATTAGGCCTTGATTCATCACTTCAAACATAAATTCTCATCCTCTGAAAAGTAAAATAACACTTGCTGAGCATATATTATCTGTCAGTCACTGTGATTTTTATTTTTTCAAGTATCAACTCAACTCTGAACTTCACAACTTCTTCTAAATCTACCATTGCTATTACTTATCAATTTTACCACCAAGTGATTAAGTATATGGTCAAGTTCATACTGCCTTACCCTAACTAAATATTATGTTCCTTGATGGTTAAGGAATGATTCTGATACTGTTTTGTTTTCTTCCATAATACTTAACCCACAGCCCTGCGAGTATAGTAAGTACAAAAACAAATTCCATAATATACTACTAAAAAAGATCACTTTTTTTGTGTGTCAAGCAGCAACAGAACTACTTTGTTTTTTAATTAATGATATTGATGTGTAATTTAACACACATCATATAATAAATGCACCCATTTTAAATGTAAATTTGATGAATTTTGTCAAGTTACATATTCATGTACCTGCCAACCCAAAGAAGATATAGGTAGAACATTTCCAAAAAGTTATTTTGTGCTGCCTTTCAGTCAATCATCTATATTCCTCAGGCAACCACTGATCTGATTTCTATTACTACAAGTTAGTTTTGCCTATGCTTGAATTTCATAAAAATGAAGTATACAGTATGTATTTCTTTGGATATGGATTCTTCCACTTAACATAAAACTTTTGAGATTCAATCATATTGTAGCATCCATTAGCAATTTGGTCCTTTTTGTTAATCGGTAGATTTCCATTGTATAAATACACCACAATTTGTTTATTCATTCATCTATTTGTAGACATATGAGTTTTTCCTCTTTGGGGCTATTAGAAATAAAGCTAACATGAAAACTCATTCATAAGTCTTTGCATAAAAATATTTCTCTTGTTCCCTCTAAAAGTGGATTTTTTTTCTAAAAGTGGGGTTATTTTGTGCCTGAAATTATAAGAAACTGCCAAAAATATTCTAAAGTGCTTGTATCATTTTATACTTCGACCAACAATGTATGAGAGTTCGAATTACTTTACATTCTCATTAATATTTCTTATGTTAATACTTTAATTTTAGTCATTATAATAGGTATATAATGGTATGTCAGTGTGGTTTTAACTTACATTCACATTTCCTTAACATTAAAGAATAAAGTATATTTTTATATGCTTATTGACCTTTTACATATATTCTTTTGTGAAGTGCTCAAATATTCTGCCCATTTTCATATTAAAGTTTGTCTTTTTCTTTGTTTTAAAAGCTATTTACATACATTTTATAAATTTCATATTTGCATAATGTATATTATATAGTATACACATATTTAAGTTATTTATTATATATCTGATATATATCTTTTGTCAAATATATGTACTGTATATATTTTTACCTCGTCTGCAGCATGCCTTTTTATTTTCACAAGGTGTCTTCTGCAAAGCTATAGTTTTTCATCTTGATGTTATCCAATTACTGAGTTTTTTCTTTATGAGCAGTGTTTTCTGATTCTCATCTAAGAAACCTTGCCTATAACAAGATTACAAAGACTCTTATCTTTTCTTCTAGAAGCTTTATAGTTTTAGTTTTCTATTTAAGTCTATGATACATTTTGAATTATTTTTTCTGTGTAGGTCTACTTTTGAATTCTCTGTTCTAATCTATCGATCAATTCATTATCCTTACACCAGTACCAAACCATTTTTGATCATTGTAGCTTTATAGTAAGTCTTGCAATCACATACAATAAGTCCTCTAAATTTGTTCTTCTATTTCAAATTTGTTTTGGCTATCCTTGGTCCTTTGCATTTCCACATAAATTTTAGAATCTCCTTTCCATCTGAAAAAAAAAATAGACCATAGATTTTTTATTGGATTCTATAGATCAATTTTAGTCTTTTATTATATTTTAATATAAATATTTAAAGCAACAAATTTCTTTTAAAGTACTACTTTATCTTCATCCCATATTTTGTTATGTTGTATGTTTATAATTTTCCTTATTTTATAATTTTCCTTATTCTTTTTTCTTTATACATGGTTATCTAGAATTATGTGGTTTAGTTGTCAAATACCTGGGAATTTTAAAACTTTCCTTTTGCTATTTACTTGTAATTTATTTCCATTGTGGTCAAGGAATATATTGTATATAATGTTAATCCTTTTATATTTATTGAGACTTATTTTATGGCCCAGAATATATTTTATCTCATTGGATGTTCCATATTCACTTGAAAAGAATAACTATTCTGCAATTTTTGAGTGAGTTCTCTATCAAAATCAATTACATCAAGCTAACTGATAGTTGTTCAAGTCTTCTGTATTTTTATGGGTTTTCTGTCTTTTTTTTTTCAAATTCTGTGATGTGAGTACTGAAATCTCCAATAATAATTGGATAGTAGATTTGCCTTTTTTTTCCCCTTTCAAGTCTGTCAGCTTTTTGCTTCATGTGTTTTGAATCTCAGTTATAAGATGCATACACATTTAAGAATGTTATGCCTTAATGAATTAGCTCTTTAATCATTATAAAATATCTTTCCTTATTTCTGGTAATATTTATTTTCCTGAAGTCTACTTTTATATTAATACAGCCACTTTAGCTTTTTTATTATTAGTGTTTGCACAGTGTTGCATTGCCTATCCTTTTACTTTTAACCTATCTACATCTTTATATTTACTGTGTTTCTTAAAATCAGTATATTAATTGAATCTTGTTTTTTAAATTCAATCTGACAATCTCTATCTTTCAAATCAGTACAATTAGTCAAATACATTTAATGCCATTATTTTTAACAGAGTTTAAGTCTACCATCGTGCTATTTTTTCTATATCTTTCATCTGTACTTAGTTGTTTTTATCTTCTTTCCCTGCCTTTTAATTTATTTTTTTAGAATTGCATTTATCTCCTCTATTTCAGGTATAGTTTATTAGCTATACCTCCTTATTTCATTATTTTAATGATTGATCAAGGACTTACAATATATATTTAATTTATAACTGTTTGCCAATGAATAACATACTATTTTAAATACAATCTAAAAAGCTTAAAAAAGACCCCATGTTTTGTTATTGTTGTCATATCTATTACTTCTACACATTTTAAACTCCATAACACATTGTTATTGTTTTTGCTATAGAGTCAATTATAACTAAATTAATTTTTAGAAATACAAATGTCTTCTATGTTTGCCTTCATATTAAGCATTTCTGGTACCCTTTATTGCTCTGTTTCCATCAAGAATTATTTTCCTACAGCCTGACAAAATTTCTTTACAATTTTCTGTAGTGAAAATCTCCTAGCAATAAATTTTCTGAACTTTTATTTGTCTACAATGCTTTTATTTCATCATTAGTTTTGAAGACTATTTTTGCTAAATATAGAATTCTAGGTTAATATTTTTTTTTCAGGATTCCTAAAGATGTCATTGTGATGTCTCTGACTGTACTTTTTTGATGTCAAGTCAGGGAAAATTTCTATCTTTGTCCTACTATAAACAATATATCTTTGGTTACTTTTAAGATTTTCTTTTGTTAGATTTCAGCAATTTGACTTTCATGTGCTTTGATATACATTTTTCTTTGTGCTTATTCTTCTTGGATCTGGAGGTTTAAACTTTTTGGCAAATTTGGATTTTTTTTCAACCATTATGTCACCTATATATATTTGGTCTATCCTCTCTAGGTACTTTAATTGCATATATAATATACCATTATTTCTCACAAGCTATGAGGCTCTGTTCATTTTTCCCTGCCTTTTTTCTCTCTGTACTTCTGTTTGGATGTTTTATATTGCCCTGTTTTAGTTTTACTAATCTTTTAATCCACAGTTAATTATTTGC
Organism: Pteropus medius; assembly: GCF_902729225.1. Classification (NCBI taxonomy): domain Eukaryota; kingdom Metazoa; phylum Chordata; class Mammalia; order Chiroptera; family Pteropodidae; genus Pteropus; species Pteropus medius. Next base: position 1,450,885 of record NW_024353906.1, on the reverse strand, counting down.
ATTTAAATTCTTCAAGTATTTTTTTAATTTCAGATATTGTATTTTACATTTCTAGGGTTTCTATATGTTCGTTTTGTTTCCATTTCTCTCTTTACTATGTTCATATTTTCTTTTAATCTTTAAATATATTTATAATAGCTATTTAAAGTCATTATATGCTAATTCTATCATCTCTGTATATCTGGCTCTCTTTCTATTGACTGATTTTTCTCATGCTCATAGGTCATATTTTCTGGCTTCTTCATATATCTAGTATTTTTATTGAATATTAGACAATACATATATTACAATTGCTGACTGTTTGGAATTTGTCATTTCCTTTAAATAATTTGAATTTCCTTCTGATGGGTATTCATTTACCCACAATCATCTTGATCCTTTTGAGGCTTCTCTTTAAGCTTTGTTATGGTGGGTATAAAGTACCCTTTACTCTAGGGCTAATTTATCCTTACTCCAAAGGTATGGCTTTTCTGATTCTCCAATGAATGCTCTGAGTGTTTAATCAGAACATTAAACATCCCATACTACAACGTAGTTTTGCAATTTACTACTTTTTCTTTTCCATGTATTTCTCCTTTGGCAAGTCTCTTATAGTCACACTCTATTAATTTGAAGCTCAGTATTCAGCCAAAAAATTCAAGGAGATCCCTAAGAATATTTTCGATGTTCTTTCTGTATAGCTCCCTTCACTCTCAAACTTCTCCCTGCAAATTACAGTCACTACAATTTTCCCAAATTCTAATCTCTGATTGCTCAGTTCATAGAGGCTGTCTTTTAGTACTTTTGTTGGTTCTCCTTGCCTCAGGGTCTGGTAAATACCCAGAGGTAGAAAGCCGAAATAATCATAGGGTTCACTTTGCTTTCCCTCCCTCATAGACTACAGTCTGATGCTTCCTGTTTTCTATTTTATTATACAGTTGTTACATATAGTTGATTAAGATTTCTTTTTTATATTAGGAGAGTAAGTCCACTATCAGTTACTCCTGTACGGCAGAAAGAAAACTAGAATATTACTTTTTTAAATGGTGCTATCTCATAAAGTTATTCTCTACAAGTTCTTTTTGTAAAAGATAGTTTAAAGGTTTTCCCATTAAATTCCTATTAATATTTTGGCTTTTTAAGGAGCAGAAGGATAACTAAGCTTTATAAAGGATTTCGAGTGTCATAGAACTTTATAAGACATAATGGCAAGCCATAGCCATCTCTCTTTTAGAATAAGAGACTATCAAAGCTAAATGAACTTCTAGAGAACTAACTGGTCAACACTCCCATACTACAAACAGAGAATCTGAGGTCTACATAAGAAAAGTGACTTATTCGAAATCACATTTCATGACATAGACTTAGAGAACATGTGTCACAAAGCCCATTTTTTTGATAGTGAACACAAAGACAACTGACTTAAATCCTATCTCAATGTAGCATTATTATATTTTCAAAGATATTCTCAAGTATCTGATGAGTTCTTTGGGCCCTTACCTACTCCCTACAAGGTAATATAACCAAGCAGTTCAAAATAGAAGGCCGGGTAACCACTAAAAGAAGCAAAAAATGATCATGTTTAATAAGCATATAGAGAAGAAAAGATAAAATGATAATAAAATGCTTGATCAATTTAAAAAATAAGGCAAAAACTTAGAAATAAAGAAACAAAGAATAAATCGGCAAACAGAAAAGAAATAGGAAATGACAGACTTAAAATCAACGATGAGAGAAGTCCTAGAACTAAGGACATACAGAAGAAGCCACCTCGGGACAGGTAGGAGGGGTGGAGGCATAGAACCAGCAAGTCGCACACCTGTGTGTGGCCATTAAAAATTTGGAGGAATACCTCGGCTGTGGAGGTCATCCACCAAGGAACAAAGGGTCCCAGCCCCACACCAGGCTCCACAGCCGAGGAAAAGAAGTTCCCACAACCTATGGCTAATAAAATCAGTGGAGATTGTGCCTAAGTGAGACAGAGGGCAGCTGGAGTTGCAGGCATTCCTCTTAAAGGGCTTGTGCATGAACTCTCGCTAACAGACTCACTTACTCTGAGTTCCAGTGCTGGGCAGCAGCTTGCAAAGTGCCAAGGAAAGGGGAAGAACTGAATTGTCTGGCTTCAGGGAAAGGGATGGACGGGCAGCTATCTCCCAGACAGAAGTGCTGTCTCTGTTGAGCCTTTTCTCCACCTGATGTGCAGGCACAGGCGGCCACCATATCTGAGTCTCCATTAATTTGGCTAACACTGGTTGTTTCCCCTGTTGACTCCCTGATACCCACCCCACCCACCAAAATTGCAGGCCCACTCAAACCACTTCCAGTGGCTTTTCCATACAAATGACCTGCCTTGGTTCATGCTACGAACTTTTCTAAAATCTCTCAAAGGTTCACAAAACCCAAATCAGCAGCATCTGGCCTTGGTGAGCCCCGTACCTCTTACTGAGCAACCCCAAGCCCAGCACCAGCTGAGCCAACCTCAGTTACTGGTTTTGCCTCTTGAGGCACCTCTAAGCCCAGCACATGTGGTGGCTATCTGCAGACTGCTTGATGGTTCATGCCAGGTGGCCTTAGGCAGGGCACAGGTTGAAGCAGAACTTGGTCTGTGGCAGGGCCCCTCTCAGGAAGCCCCGGGGAGGCACACCAGGTAACCAGCTTTAGACCAAACCAGAACACCATCCAGGACTGAATCTGAGGACAACACACCCAAAGGGCAGACTCAGCTAGCACCAGAGCCCTGCTAAGGCAAATCCTGCTCCATAGGGTCAGCCATTGCACAACAACCTCTCTCTGTAGTCACTGGCCAGTCCTCACAAATAATCAGCCTAAGGGTCAATCCCTCCCATCGACATGCCAACAGCAACTAAGGCTAAACTACAACAGGGGGCACACACAACCTATACAAGGGATACACCTGGAGCACCCAGCTCAGGTGACCAGGAAAGATTTTACCACCGGTCCTCACAGGACACCTACTACATAAAACCACTCTACTAAGATCGGGAGACATAGGAGCCCTATCAAACACATAGAAACAAACACAGGAAGGCATCCAAAAAGGGGAGACAAAGAAACATATCCCAAATGAAAGAAAATAACAAAGCTACAGAAAAAGAACTAAACAAAGTGGAGACAAGCAATTTACCAGATGCAGAGTCCAAAACTGGTTATATAGATGTTCAATGAACTTAGGGGAAGAGTAGATAAACTCAGTGACAACTTTAACAAATAGTTAGAAAAAATAAAAATGAAGATAGAAAACAAAAAAAAGAACCAGTCAAAAATGAAGAATACCTTAAGAGGAATCAACAGATTAGATGAAGATGACTGAATCAGTAATTTAGAAGATAAGGTAGCAGAAAATACCGAAACAGAACAGCAACAAGAAAAAAGAATTTCAACAAAAGTATAGTTTAAGGGGCCTCTAGGACAACATTTGTATCATATCAACATTTGCATCATAGGGGTACGAGAATAAGAGAGAGCACAAGAAATTGAAAACCTTTTTGAAGAAATGATAGAAAACTTTCTTAACCTGGAGAAGGAAATAGATATACAAGCCCAGGAAGCAAAGAGTCCCAAACAAGATGAACTCAAAGAAGCCCACACCAAGACACATCATAATTAAAATGCCAAAGGTTAAAGACAAAGAGAGAATTTTAAAAGTAGCAAGAGAAAAGCAATTAGTTACCTACAAGGGAGCTCCCATAAGGCAATCAGCTGATTTCTCAACAGAAACTTTGCAAGCCAGAAGGGACTGACACAAAATATCCAAAAGCAAGGACCTACAACCATGATTACTCTACCCAACAAATCTATCATTAAGAATCAAAGGAGAAATGACGAGCTTCACAGACAAGAAAAAGGTACAAGAGTTCATCACCACCAAACCAGTATTACAAAAAATGTTAAGTAGACTTCTTTAAGAAGAAGAAAAAATAATAAAAAATATAAATAATAAAAAGGCAATAACTACATATCTATCAACAATTACTTTAAATATAAATGGATTAAATGCTTCAATCAAAAGACAGAATGGCTGAATGGATACAAAAACAAGACCCTTACATATGCTGCCTACAAAATACTCACTTCAGATTGAAAGACATACACAGACTGAAAGTAAAGGGATGGAAATAGATATTTCACAGAAATGGAAACAGAAAAAAAAAAGCTGGGGTAGCAATACTTATACCATACAAAACAGACCTTAAAACAAAAGCTATAACAAGAAACAAGGAGGGAGTCAGTAATCACACATCTAGGTATTTATCTGAAGAAACCCAAAACACTAGTTTGAAGGGACATGTGAATCCATATGTTCATTGCAGCATTATTTACAATAGCCAAAATATGGAGGCGACCTGGATGTCCATCAATAGATAAGTGGATAAAGAAGAGGTAGTACATATATTCAATAGAATATTACTCAGCCATAAAAAAGAATGAAATCTTGCCATCTGCAACAACATGTATAGACTTAGAGGGTGTTATGCTGAGTGAAGTAAGGCAGGCAGAGAAAAACAAATGCCATATGATTTTACTTATACGTGGGATCTAAAGAACAAAATAAACAAAATAAAAAGAAACTCATAGATACAGAGAACATTTTGATTATTACCAGATGGGAGGGGGTTGGGGGCCAGATGAAAAAAAGGAAGGGATTAAGAAGTACAAATTGGTATTCATATAATAGTCATGGGGATTTAATGCATAACATAAGGAATATAGTCAATAATATTGTAATAACTATGTATAGTGTCAGATGGGTATTAGATTTATTGGAGTGATCATTTCATAAGTTATATAAATGTCTAATTACCATTTTGTACCCCTCAAAGTCTATACATGTTGTTGCAGATGGTAAGATTTCATTCTTTTTTATGGCTGAGTAATATTCTATTGAATATATGTACTACCTCTTCTTTATCCACTTATCTATTGATGGACATCCAGGTTGCCTCCACATTTTGGCTATTGTAAATAATGCTGCAATGAACATATGGATTCACATGTCCTTTCAAACTAGTGTTTTGGGTTTCTTCAGATAAATACCTAGATGTGTGATTACTGACTCCCTTCTTGTTTCTCGTTATAGCCTTTGTTTTAAGGTATGGTTTAAGTATTGCTACCCCAGCTTCTTTTTTCTGTTTCCATTTTTGCGAAATATCTTTTTCCATCCCTAATACTGTATGATAACTATAACTAAAAAATTTAAAAAATAATTTAAGTTACATTCAAAAAAATAAATGAAACATAAAAGTTTTATCTCACTCTTCCAATTTCTCAAAGATACCATTGCCAAATGTCCTGACTATTGTCTAGTTTTGAACTACAAGGAAAAAAACTAATTATGAGAAATTATGTTAATATAAATGTGACAAATTAAGGAAAGATAGTCAAAGCAGGATGAAAAAACAGAACCCAACTTTAGGTTGATTACAACAGAGAAACTTTAAATATAAGGACAGAAAAGGATTGATAGTAAAAGAATTTTTAAAAGGTTATATTATGCAAACACTAACCAAAAAAAGAAAAAGCTGGTGTAGATATATTAACATCAGATAAACATACTTCAAGGCAAGAAATATCAATAGAGACATTGAATAGTGAAAAAAGAGACCAACTTAACAATCTTAAACTACCAATAAGTACAACCAATAACACAATCAAAGCTGACAAAGAAAAATTAGACATATCCACAATCATAGTGGAGATTTTAACATAGCCTTCTCAGTAGAATAAGAGAAAAATCAACAAAGATACAGAATATTTGAACAAAAAGATTACTTACATTAACTAATTGACATATATCAAACACAACACTCAATAATTGCATAATATATATTTCGTTCAAATGCGTGTGAAAAAATACTGAAATAGACCACATGAGGGATAAAGCAAGTCTAGGCAAATTTCAAGGAATTGATGTCATGGAGATTATGAGTTTTGACCACAATGGAAGCAAAATAGAAATAGGCAATAGGAAGATAACTAGAAAATCCCCAAATCAGGGTATATGCAACACACTTAAACAATCGATAGCACAAAAAATAAATCACAATGAAAATTAGATATTTTGAACTAAACTATAATGAAAATATAACATTTCAAAATGGATATGTTGGATAATGCAGTTATTAGAACTTCAATGCTAATACACAAAAGCAGAAAAGTTGAAAATCAATTATTTAAGCTCCATCTTAATCTATAAATATTATACCAAATAAACCCCCAAAAAGAGATGATAAAGAAAATATCTGAGAGCATAAGTCAATGAAACAAATAATTGTAGTCTAATAGAGAAAAAATAAAAAAAACGAAAAGATGGTTCTTTGAAAAGATTAATAATATTAATAAACCTTCAGCAAGACTGATCAAATAATAGAGACAATAAATTATTGATATTGGTAACGAAGAAAGAGGTATCACTATATATTCTTATAGATATTTACATAAGATAGATTTAACAACTTTATTCTAATAAGTTTAAAAATTTAGATAAAATAGAAACATTTCCTGAAAATATATTTATTAAAATAGAAAATCAAAATAGTTCTATACCTGCTAAAAATATTGAATTTATAATTAAGAGTCTTCTCACAGAGGTGACTCTAGGGCCTGAATGCTACACTGCTTAATTTTTTCAAACATTCAAGGAAAAAAACAGTACCAATATAATACAAATTATTCAGAGAATAGAAAATAAAAAACACAGTTCAATTCATGTTATGAGGGCAGCAAAACCTTGACAAGTGCACTATATAAAGAGAAATTTATAGAACACTCTCCCTCATAAATACAGATGCAAAATTTCTCACCAAAATACTAACAAATATAATCCAACAATATATAAAAAGAGCCAAGTGGGCATTATTCCAGGAATGCAAAGTTAAAGATTCAAATACCAATCAATATACTGTACCTTATAATAAAGGTGAAAAACATATGATCATTACAACAGGTGCACATGAAGCACTTTGTAACCCCATCATAATTTTTAAAAAATGAGCTCTTCGCAAAAGAAAGTATTTATTTTGATCATACATCTACTGCAAACATCAAGTTTTCTTGAATTCAAGAACAAGACCAAAATGACTACTATTACCCTTCTATTCAACATTGTCCTGATAATCCTAGGTAGAGAAATAAGAAAAAAAAATGTATATATAGCAAACTTCTGTTTTTTCCAGTCCAGCACATAAGGAACTTAGAAGTTACCACTCTGTTCTAATGACAATTAAAACGCCGAACAAACTAAAAAACCAAAAACACTTCTTAGATCCATCAGAGAAGTGAGGTCATGTAGTAAATTACTGCTCCAAGCATTGGAGTGAAAGATAGGTGGATACAGAGAATCACAAATTTCTGGACCAAAAACCAATGAGCAGAAATTTTCATGTAGAAAGACAAAGTAGAAAACTTAAACTGTATTGACAGGTTGCTAGAGGCTCACTGTGGACAACTCTGAGAGTTAAAAACTCCAGGGATACTTATGCATAGAGGGCCCCAACATTTTTGTGAATTTTAATTCCAGGTGTTCTACCAGGTCTATACAATGAATATCAAAGAATAATTCCTCTGTTTCAGGAAGGGACAGAGGAAATAGCAATTTCAAAATATACCAGAGTATTCTGTTCTTCTTGACAAGGCCTGCCCTCAGGAGAAACTATTTTACCAAAGCTTAACATAGTAGGGTTTTATCAGAACCCAACCTACCTGGGAAAGTGAAATGCCCAACTCCAGCTTCCTCTAGCCTTTCAGAAAATACCTAATTCCAGCCCCCACCCTCCACACACTCAGCCAAAATGCAAAACCTAAGGAGGGGGACACTGAGAAGCACTGATAAAGGTCATAGTTTAGGAGCAAAGGGTCATTAAAAGACTGATGCATAATCTCAAGACTAGGGAATGCTTTCCCTCCCCTCTACACCTCACTACTAAGGCCTGTTTACAACAGTTCCTTTTATACAGGACATCATATCTGTGTTTCAACAAAAAAATTATAAAACATACTGAAAGGCAAAAAATACAGTTTGAAGAGACTGAATAAACACATCAGGATCAGAGTCAGATATGTCAATAATGTTAGAATTGCCAGCCCAGGAATTTTTTAAAACTGTGATTAATATGATAAGGGATTTAATGAAAAAAGATAACTTGCAAGAACAGATAGGTAATCTAAGCAGAGAAGTGGAAATTCTAAGAAAGAGTCTAAAAGAAATGCTAGAGATCAAAAACACCCTAACAAACATAAAGAATGCCTTTGATGGGCTCTTTAGTAGACTGGGAATATTTGAGAAAATAATCTCTGAGCTTGAGAATATGACAATAGAAACAGCCAAAATTGAAGAAGAAAAAAGCCTGGGAAAAAAGCCAATACAGAATATCTAAGAACTATGAAATAACTACAAGAGGTATAACATATGTGTAATGGGAATTCTAGGAGAATAAAGAGAGAAAGGAACAGAAGCAATATTAGAAGCAATGAGGACTAAGAATTCCCCAGAATAATGTCAGACACCAAATCCTACACAGATCCAGGAAGCTCAGAGAACATCAAATATGAAGGAAAAAAACTAAACCTAGGCATAAAGTAGTCAAACTCCAGAAAATCAAAGATGAAGAAAAAAATCCTTGAAAGAAACCAAAGACAAAAAACTTATCTATATAGAGGATCAAAGATGATTACATTGACTTTTCCTCAGAAACCATGCAAGCAAGAAGAGAGTGAAGTGAAATAAAGTATTGAAAGAATAAAATTACCAATCTGGAATTCTATATCCAGATTGAAGGAGAAAGACTCTCAGACAAACCCCCCACATCTCCCCCCGCCCCGACCCCAAAAATGGAAGGAATGTGTTGCCAGTAGACCAGCCCTGCAGGAAATGTTAAAAGAAGTTCTTCAGAAAGAAGTAAAATGGTATAGGTCAGAATCTAGGATCTACATAAAGAAAGGAGCAGCACTGGAGAATTAAGTGAAAGTAAAATAGAAACTTTTATTTTTCTTATTTTTAACTGACCTAATGGGTAAGTTTATTCAAAAAAATAATAGCAACAATGTATTTGATCAAATGTGTGTGTGTGTGTGTGTGTGTGTGTGTGTGTGTGTGTGTGTGTGTGTGTGTGTGTTGGTATACACATATAAGTATATATGTATGCATATGAACAAGTGAAATGTAATGAATTATATTAATTGATTTTTAAATGTTGAACTAGACTTGCATACACAGGATAAATCCATACAGAACAATATATGTATGTTTATGTATAGGTGAAATGAATGATAGCAATGACACAAGGGATGGGAGGGAAAAACTGGCTATATTTTGTTATAAGGTACTTGTACTACCCATAAAGCAATATGATATTATTTGAAAGTAGATTCGAATTAGTTGTAAATATATACTGAAAGCTTTAGGACACATACTAAAAAGTTAAAAAAGTATAAATGATATCCTAAGAAAGGAAAAAAAGTAGGATCATATAATAGGCTCAATTCAAACCACACAAAAGGCAGAAAAAGTGTGGAAGACAAAAATAAAAACAAAGAACAGGGACAACAAATTAAAAAACAGTAATAAATATGGTAGATATTAATCTAACTATATAATAATCACTTGAAATGTCAATAGCCTAAATATACTAATTAAAAGATAAAGATTGTCAGAGTTGATGAAAAACAAGACCTAACTATATGTTGTCTAAAAGAAACCAGGAAACCCACTTCACATATAAAGACACATGTAGGTTAAAAGTAAAGGACTGAAGAAAGATATAGCATAATAATATTAATCAAAATAAAGCAGGATTAGCTATATTATTTTCGACAAAGTAGATTTCAGAGGAAGAAAATTTATCAAGGAGAAAGAGAAGCATTACATAATGATAAAGGAGCCAATACTTCAAGAAGATATAACAGTTCTTAATGTGTGTGTGCCTAACAACAGACTGTCAAAACAGTTGAGGCAAAATATGACACTGCAAAGAGAAATAAATAAATCCACTATCTATTATAATTGGAGACTTCAACACCCCTCTATTAGAATTGGACTGACCCAGCATCAGAAAATCAGTAAGGATATAGTTGAATTCAACTCTATCAATCATTCAACTGGATATAATGGACATCTACAGACTACTTCATCTAACAGTAGCAGGTTAAATATTCTGTTCTTCTTCTGGGATTTTGATTGAAATTGCATTGGACCTAGACACAAGCAAGGAACAAGTGGACTTTGAGATTAAAAACAGAATGCAGCACAAAAAAAAAATTATATACTTGGGTATAAATCTAACAAAATATATACAAAATCTACATGAGGAAAACTACAAAACTCTGATGGCAAGTATCAAGAAAGAACTAAATTAATGAATAAATAGTCAATACTTTTGTAGATTTTTAAAAATCAAGTTGAAGAAGTTCCCTTCTATTCCAAGTTTGGTGAGTTTTCATCATGAGTACTGGATGTTATTAAATGCTTTTCTGCATCTGTTAATATGATCCTGTGATTTTTCTTCTTTAGTCTGTTAATGTGATGGATCACATTAATTGATTTGTGAATGTTGAACCAGGTTTGCCTGAAATACATACCTGAAATAAATCCCACTTGGTTGGGTGTATGATTCTTTTTATAATTGTTGGATTTGACTTGCTAATATTTTATTGAGGGTTTTTGTATCTATGGTCATGAGAGATATTATTAGTCTGTAGTTTTTTCCTTATAATATCTTTATCTAATTTTGGTATTAGGGTAATGCTGGATCTATAGACTTAATTAGAAAGTATGCTCTCTGTTTCTGGCTTCTGAAAGAGATTGTAAAAACGGTATAATTGCTTCCTTAAGTGTTTGGTAGAATTCACCATGAACCCATCTGGGCTTGGCACTTTCTGTTTTGGGGGGTTATTAATTTTTATTTATTTTAATATATATAGGCCTATTCAGATGGTCTTTTCCTTGCATAAATTTTGGCATCACTATATTCAAGGTATTTTCAATAAACGGTGCTATAACAACTGGACATCCACATGTAAAAAAATAATTAATCTAGAGATAGATATAGTTATACCCCTTAAGGTATAACTCAAAATGAATTATTGACCTAACAGTAAAATACAAAACTATAAAATTCCTAGAAGATAGCATAAGAGAAAACCTAGACGACCTTGAATATAGCAATGACTTTTTAGATCCAACTCCAAAGGCAAAATCCATGAAAGAAATAATTGATAAACTGGACTTAATTAAAATTAAAAATTTTGTTCTGCGAAAGACAATGTCGAAAGAATGAGAAGACAATCTACAAACTGGGAGAAAAATTTGCAAAAGACATCTGATAAAGGAATTTTATCTAAAATATACGAAGAACTCTTAAAACTCAAGAATAAGAATATGAACAACCTGATAAAAAATGGGCAAAAGACCTAACAGACATCTTGACAAAAAAAGATATACAGACGGCAACTAAGCACATTAAAGGGTGTTCAATACCATGTTATTAGGGAACTGTAAATTAATATACAATGAGTTACCACTACACACTTCTTAGAATGGACAAGACACAATGCACACTGACATTCACAGCAACATTATTTAACCAAGACACGAAACCAATAGCCAAGATATGAAAACAACCTAAGTGTTCAATAATGGATGACTGGAGATATATATATATATCTCCAGTCATCTATCATATATATATATATATGTCATGTGAGTGTGAATATATATATGTACATACACACACATATACACAGTGGAATATTATTCAGCCATAAAAGGAAGAAAACTTACCATTTGCAGTGACATTGATGGACCTTAGTACATATGCTAAGTGAAATAAGTCAGACAGAAAAAGACCAATACCCTATGACCTCACTTATATGTAGAATCTTAAAAACAAAGAAATTAAGGTCATAGATACAGAGAACAGATTGGTGTTACCTGAGACAGAGGATAGAGGGATGGGCAAAATGGGCAAAGGGAGTCAAAAGTTACAAAATTCCAGTTATGAAATACATAAGTATTGGGGAAGTAATATACAGCATTCTAATTATAGTTAATAATACTTTATTGTATATTTAAATTTGTTAAGAGTTGTCAGCACAAGAAAAAATTTTTATAACTATGTATGCTGACAAATTTTAACTGGACTTATTTTGGTGATTATTTTGTAATATATACAAATATCAAATCATTATATTGTACACCTGAAACTAATATAATGTTATATGTCAGTTACATCTCAATACAAGAAAAAAGAAGAAGAAGAACAAGAACAACAATGGTTAAAATTCAAAAAACTGACAACACCAAATGCTGGAGCAACAGGAACTCTCATTCATTGCCAATGGGAATGCAAAATGATAAAGCTTTTGGAAACAGTTTGGTGGTTTCTTACAAACCAAACATACTCTTAACATATGACCCAGCAATTGCACTCCTTGGTATTTACCCAAAAGAACGAAAAACATGCACATAGATGTTTACAGTACTTTTATTCACAATTGCCAAATGATGGAAGCAACCAAGATGTCCTTCAGTAGGTGAGTGGATATATAAACTGTGGTACATCCCAAAAATGGAATATTAATCAGTGATAAAAATAAATGAGATCTCAAGCCACGAAAAGGCATGGAGGAAACTTACATGTATATTACTAAGTGAAAGAAGCCAGTCTGAAAGTGCTACATATTGTATGATTCCAACTATATGACATTCTAGAAAAGGAAAAACTATGGAGACTGTAAAAAGATTAGTGGTTTGCCAGGGGTTATTGGGGAGGGAGGGATGAACAGACAGAGCACAGAGGATTTTTAGGGCAGTAAAAGTATTCTGTACAATACTATAGTGGATTGATGCCACTATACATTTATCAAATCCATAGACTGTACAATATAAAGGATGAATCTTAATGTAAATTATGGATTTTAAATGATGATGTGTCAGTGTAGGTTCACCACTTTAACAAATGTACCACTGTGGTGTGGGACACTGACAGTGGGGGGAGTTCCATGTGTAAAGACAGGGATACATGCAAACTCCCTGTACTTTCTGCTCAGTTTTGCTGTGAATCTAAAACTGCTCTAAAAAGAAATTTTATTAGCTAAAAAGAGTACATATAGTAGAAAATAAGAAACAAATTTATTATTCACAGACTGACTGATAGTGTAATTGTGAAAAAGTTAAAGCCTAAAATAAACTATTAAAATTAATTTAGCAAGATCTCTTTGATATATGGTTTCCATAAAAATATATGTATTTGCACATATATGCAAAGAGTAGAAAAATTATTTAAAAACAATAAATCTATAAAATATACAGGATTTCTACACACATACATAGGGAAAAAATCCCACAAAACACTACTAAAATAAAAATTTTAAATATAAATAAATGGAGAAATATGTTGTTCTGTTCATGCATTGTAAGTCAATATTTTAAGATAAAAAATATCTCTAAATTGATGTATAGATACACTGCAATCCCAATTAAAATCCCAGCAATATTTTTTGTATAAATCAACAAGTAATTCTAAAATGTATATGTAAACATAAAGGATCATAAGAATCAAGAAAATTTTAATAAGAGCAAAATTAAAAGACTATGCTATTACATGATTTTATTACAAATTTAGTTATTAATGTCCATTGGTACAAAAACATCCAATAGAGATGTGTTATTACACAGCAATAAAATAGAACAAGTTCCTACCTGCAACAATGAGTATAAATCTCAGAGATACTATGTTTATTTTCTGTAATTATTTACCTTTTGTTCTGCCACAAATTTCAGTTCTTTTTTAATATATCAGCATGTCTCAACTGTTCTTAGGGCACCAAAGAAAACATTTTCAAGGGAGTCACAAATCCCTAATGCCCAGTATATTATTAGTCATAAAGATCTAAGTAAGAAAACCCTAGGGGAATATGCAATTTAGGGTGGCAGATCCAAGACACCCAGTAAACCCATCCACTCCAACAGGAAATTCTCCTTTGAAGTTTTGCTATCAACCCACACAGTAAGGGCAGTAAATTAAGTAATCATCAGCATTTTGAAAACTTCTACCTAAACACAATTTTTAAAATCATTCTTAACCTTGTCATATTTTCAACATTGACATTTTGAGTGAAAGAGAATAAAAGCTAAAATTATGCTTTTGAAAAGGAAAAATGTTGTAGCCACAGAAAGCAAAATTAAAACTTAAATATACTGCCTTTTCTTATTATTTTAAGAAGGGACAAGGAAAAATTGGTAGCAAATTCTCAACTAAGTATTGTTCTGTAAAAAGTCCAAACGCTGACCAGTTTTCTTGATTGCACAGAGCACAAAGGTTCTTTCAATAGCCTCTGCCAGCTTAAAGATGAACTTCGTGTACTTATCTTCTATTCAAATTAGGAAACAATTAGTAGTGTCAGATGGAGTCCAACTATGAACTAAACTGGAAGTTGATAATGGTATGTATCTGTAAGTTTTGGCCCTACTGTGAGCATCAAATGTGGGTACTTAACAATCTCTTACAATTAAATGGGAAGTTGTCAATAATACAGTTCTAAAATTAGTCAGTACTCAGTATTCAAAGATTATGTATATCCTTTGGTCTGAATAAAACTTGCAACTCATGGATAAATAAGTTCTAGAGATCTAATGCTTGGCATAGTAATTATAGTCAACAATACAATATTATAAACTTCAAAGTTTCTAAGAGACTAGATATTAATAGTTCTCACCACACACACACAAAGACCATTATGTGACGTGACAAAAGTGTTAGCTAATGTTATGGTGGCGATCATATTGTAATATATAAATGTATCAAATCAACACATTGTACACCTTAAATTTATACTGTGTTACATGTCAATTATATCCCAATTTAAAAAAGAAAAGATGGGAAAATATATATACATAGACTAGATAATGAGCTGAAGGGAGGGAGACATCATCACGAAGATGGGCAGGGCAGAAAATATTCTTAAAACACCAGAAGCCTAAGCTAAAATGTGGCATGGCTAAACAAAAATAATGAAGCTACTCTAAAACCATACTCTTTGAAAGTAAAGAGACAATGTCTCAGAGTACAAGTTTGTAATCATTAGCTACAGCCACAAACAAAAGTGTAATGTTTAAAGAAGAGAGCTGCATACCATATCAATAAACTGTCATAAGGATGATAGTATTTGTAGCTGTACAATCTTTAGAGTCATTACATTTGTCAGGCAACATAGTGCTTTTTACACGTAAAGTTCTATTTTATATGCAAGTGCTTGAAATATGCAGGTATTGCCTTCACTGTAATAAATTGCCGTTGTGACTCAGTACAGGAAGAAAAACTAACATGCTATGGTCAGATCAATGATGCATTAAGATCAAAGGGCAGAGAAAAATTCTTAGGTCTTTCTTGAGTTTGATGTAAGAATCTTGAATGGCAAAATAATTAGTTACTGAGAAAGAAGATTTGATGGCCTGGGTGGCAGTTCCATACCTAGAGAATCTACCACTTCAATCAGTTTTAATGCTTTAACATGTGATCTAGTCTCAGAATACACACAAGTCTTGTCCATTTACCCATTGACAGGTGATTTTCCTCCCTCACATTCACCTGCCTTAGTAAAATATCCTCAAAATCCAAAACTTAAAACTTAAATTAAACATGGGCAAGAAAACTAAGCATTCTGATGATCAGGGGATTTGTTTCAAGTAGATTCTATAAAGGGTAACAACAGTAATAAAATAATAATGATGATGGTGATAAGCTCAAAACTTTAAAAGTCTCCAACAAGAGTGGAAATGACTAAGAACAGCCATGATTTCATATTAGTTTGGAATTTCCCTAGGATCCACAGGATTCTCCAAGATCTAACTTCTGAATCATGATACTAACTGAACTCTATAACCATTTCCATTGCCTTACTGAACAAAACAAAATTTCCAAGACTAATTACTTTCAGCTTACACTCGTACGTAATTTCAATTATACTAATGGAAATGGAAAGCATTCTTTGCTTGTTTTAAACTTTTGAGAGAAACTATTGTGAACCGTTGAAAAGTTCCTTGATATAGCTTCAAGTAAGCTGCTCGTCCAGTATGGAGGAAGGGGTGATCTCTGAGCATCTGGGAGTTTGTATGTTTGTTTCCTTAAAGTTATCAAGTTATGGCCACTGGACACATTCAGGAATTCCAGAATATCAAAACATAATTGCAGGCCTAAGAGATTTTAGGTTTTTTTTTTAAACTGGAACTGCTCCTTAGTATTTCTTTGTCTTTCATAATCTTGGCCAGTTATTTTGTAGGATGCTTTTCAATTTGGGTTGTATAATGCATCCTCATTGTTAAATTCAGGCAATGTACTGTCGAAAAGAATACTACAGAAATCATATAATGAGTTCAGTGCATGTTATAAGGAGGTATGCGATGTTGACTTATTCTGTTACTGGTTTAATTACTTGGTGAAGATGGTGTCTGTCACGTTCCTCCACTGTAAAGTTACTATTTTACCTTTTGTAAATGATAAGTATCCCATGGGGAAATACTTTGAGACTATAAATATCCTGTATCCTATCAAAACTTTTGGTCACAAATATTAGCATCCATTATTTTTGCTTGAAACAATTATTACTGTGATTGTTGCTAGATAGTATTTTATTAATTCTGTCATTCCTTCTACATTTACTACTTAAAATTACACTGCAAAAAAGATCTTTCTCTTATTTCCAATTTATTTATTTATTCATTTATTTATGTCAGGATGAACTTGTGGATTCTTAGTCTATGCATTATAATTCATCGTTTATCATTTCATATTATATAATTATATATTTATCATATGTTATCATAATATATATCCTATACTAACATATTAGATATATGCTTATTATTTATTTTTTTGTTCATATTATCCCAGCTTTGGCCAGTGGGAGCCTCTCCAACATTTTTCCTCTGTCCCTTAGACATGTTCTCATCATTTTTTGGAGCACTTAGTTTCTAGTAGCATGAGATTGTTGCAAGTTCATCTGGTATGTTTATTGCCCAGCCCTGAAATCAGTTAATTTTCCTAAGAGTCATTATTTCCTTAATATTGGAAAATAGTATTTAAGAGACGAGATTTGATGCTAGGTATGCTAGCTGGTACTGGACCTTCTGAATGTTTAATATGTTCATCGACTCTCAGAAGACTGAGCTAGGCAATACATTTATGTACACACACATACACAATTACACTTGCTCTTAGCCAAAAGGCATACACACATATCTATACCAATATTTGTATTTTTAGAGAGACCTAAATAGATATGGACATGAATAAAGGTGTGCGTGTGTGTCTTAAAGATCATGAGTTCCTAATGATACCACCAACTCCAATCTAACACTGTAGGAATTCTACTTTGCCCTGACTTTATTTGCAACTTTCTTCTCCCAAAGCAAAAAAACCTAACATTCATTACCCACAATATATTTATTTGTTTTCTCAACACTTAAATATATATAAATTAGTTTCAGAATTGCTAACCCATACCACTTTGATAAACAAGCCTACTAAGTAGGGTACATTTAGAGATTTGGGGTTTTTTTATTCTTTAGTCTTAGAGCACATAGTCAAAATAATGTGTACCGAAGTTATTTAGGTTAGTTCTACTTGCCCACCACCCCATATACTTTAAGTATGAGTATATTGTTTATTTGAAATACAGCTGAATTCCTTTATTTTTGTTTGTTTCCATTTTGGTTCTCCCATTCTTGTTTGTTTGCTTGCTTGTTTGTTTGTTTAATGTGAGAAAAAGTAATATGGTTCCAAAAGTCACAACTACAAAAAAGTATACTCAGAGTAGCGTAACACCCAACCCCGACCTCCATCCATTCCATCCTATACCCACTAACCCTACCTTTTCTACTCCACTTGTACCAGTCATCTCTAGGTAACCAGTCTCAATAGTTTCTGGTTTACTCTACCTCTGTTTCTTTTTGCACAACTGAGCAGAGAGCTGTGTATTTTCTCATTTCACATTCTTTCTACATAAAAGGTGGTACTTTATAAATACTTTTTTACATTTATCAATATATTTTGGATATCAACCCATATAAAATTATAGATATCTTCCTCATCTTTTTTACAGCTACATACTACTCTATTGTGTGACTGTAGCATAGTTTATTCAGTCGCTCTCCCATGTATGCTATTTAGGTTGTTTCTGATTACAAATAATGATAGAGCAAATAGCTCTGTGCATAAATACTTTCATATTGCTAGAAGTGTATCTTCAGGGTAAATTCAAAGTGATACCACTGGGTCAAAAAAAAAGTGCATATGTAGTTTTGATAGATGCTGTGAAATTTCTTTCCAAAGAGTTGTACCAGTTCATATTCCCCATAAAAGTGCCTGTTTCTTCACAGCAATGCCAAAAGAATGTTTTGTATTTTTAATTTTCAATAGTTTGATAGGTTAGAATCATCATCTCGATATAGTTTTTTTCTCTTCCTCCTTATTAAAAAAAAAACTTCATTATGGCATAATGGATATACAAAAATCTGTATATATTCAATGTATATAATTTGATGAGTTCAGATACATGCATACAACTGTGAAACCATTACTATAATCGAAGTCACAAACATATCCATCACCTCTAAAAGTTTCCTTTTGTTCTTTTGTGTTTTTGTTTGTTGTAGTAAGAACACTGAACATGAGATCTCATAAATTTAAGTGCACAATACAGTGTTGGAAACTACAGACACTAGGTTTAGAGCAGATCTCTAGAACTAATTCATCTTGCATAACTGAAACTTTATACCAATTGAACAATAATTCCCTACTCCTAAATACAGTTTGAATTTCTATTATTTGCTTTATCCATTTCACTTCTGCCCAAGATAAATAATGGGGGAATTTACCTTCCTGTATTAAAAAGAAAATGAAAAAACATTATGAAATAACAGTTTTCAAGACATCGGATGTCAGGCAACAAAGGACAGCACTCCTTAAGACACAGGAAACAAAGAAGTGAGCACTATTATTGTCCCAGCCTACTGCCTGAAGTTTCACGGCTAAAGCACAGGGAGGAGAACCTAGGTGCAAACAGCTAGGAATATAAGAATACTTAGCTATTTTCCTGAGTTGAGGACCTAGAATTTAAAATTGAGGGAGACTAAGGTGGCAAAATTTACCATGCAGAGTTCTGAAGAAGAGGAAGCTGAGCAAAGAGAAAGCCAGATATCCGCAGAGGCCCCACCCCCGAGCCTTCTATTGAGTACTGATTGGTAGATGCAGTGATGAAACTATAGGAAGCCAGAAAAAGAACCACCAGAAAGGATTAAAGGTAGCAATCTCAGTAGCTTATAAAGGCCTAAAACCAGTTCCTATCTTCACAAGCCAAAATGGAAAGTTTCATAATTCATGGTATATCATGCAGAGTACTCAGAAGGGTTTTGCCTCACTTGTGGAGTAAAATTAGCACTAGACTAAATGCTGCTTTATCCTGCTCGACAACACTTTAAAAAAATATCCTAAAGGATCAAATTGTTTCCAAATCACTTAACAACAGCCCAGAACAAAGCTCCAAAATATTTGTAAGAATATCCAACAAGGTAAAATTCATTATATCTAGTATCCAAAAAAAAAAAAAAATACAGGAATGCAAAGAATAAAATATGACCCTAATGAGGAGAATAATCAATCGATTGAAACTGAATTAAAAAGGAAACTGATGTTAAATACAATAGACAAAGACAGTAAAATAGTTGTTAGAACTATGTTCTATATTTATAATAAGCTAGTGGAAAGACTAACTTATTAAATAGAGATGAAAATACATAATTAAAAAAGTCAAACTTGTAGAGATGACAACAAAGTCTGAAATAAAAAATAAACTGGATTAGATTAAAAGCCAATTAAATATTGCAGAATAAGAAGTTAGTAACTTTGGTGACAAAGCAATGGAAACTATATATAATAAAGCACAAAGACAAAAAGGCAGAAAAAAAATAGAGAATCGATGAGCCGAGTCAACTTCAAATGGCCTAATATATTTCTCATTAGAGTCTCCAAAGGTAAAGAGAGAGGAACAGAAAAAAAATTTTAAAAATACAATGGCTAAAATTTTTCCAAATGTGATAAACCTACAGATCCAAGAAGCCCAATGAATCCCAAGCACAAGAATAAATATTTTTAAAAAACTACACCAAGGTACATCACAAGTAAATTGCTTTAAACCAGTCAATTATAAAGAAAAATCTGAAAAGCAGCTCTCCCCCCAATGACATATTATGTACAGAAGAACATATACGGTGACAGCCAATTTCTCATTGAAAACAATGCAGGCCATTCATTACTGTAAATGCGCAACATTTTTAAAGTGCTAAAAGGGGGAGTGTCTACCTAAAATTCTACACATAGCAAAAATACCTTTCAAAACAAAGATGAAATAAGAACTTTTCAGACACACAAAAGTGACAAAATTCATTACCAGCAGATATACACTACAAGAAATGTTAAAAGAAATACTTCAAGTGGGAGAAAATGATACTGGAGAAAAATCTAGATTCGCACAAAGGAAATAAGAGCACTAGAAATGGCGATTATGTAGGTAAATATTTTTAATTTTTTTATTATTTAAATATTGTTCAATGATAATTTATTAAATCAAAAAGAATATCGATGTATTACAGGATTTATAAAATAAGTAGAATTAAAATATATGGCAACAATAGGACAAAATTTGGAAGGAGGTAAATGAAAGTATACTATTGTGAAGTAGTTATGATATCTCTTGATGGTAGACTATGATAAATTAAAGATGTATAGTATTAAACTCTACAGCAATCACTAAAATAATGTAACAGAAAATCAGAACTAATAAGCCGACAAGATAAATGGAATTATAAATAATAATCAAAAGAAGGCAGCAAAAGGAGAAAAATAATAAATAACAGATGGTATAAATAGAAAACAAATAACAATTAAGAGGTAAAGACTGGCAGATTAGATAAAAAAGCAATATCCAATTACATACTGCCTATAAGAAATCCACTTAAAATGTAAAAGATAGACACACGAGATTAAGAAAAAGACAAATATATGCCATAAGACAAAGTTGCTATATTAATAAAGACAAAATAGAGCAAAGACCATTAGACAGGGATAAGGAAAGTCATTTGATGACAAAAGATATGATATGATATGATTGATTTGATATATGAACTATAATATGAAAAGTGATAAAGGAGATGGAAATCATAAATATCTTTGCACCTAATAACAAAGCTTCAAAATACTTGGAACTGAAACTGATAAAACTACAAGAAAAAGTAGACAAATCCAAAATTGTAGTCAGAGATCACAACACCCCTTTCTCAATAACTGATAGTTTTATCTCTTCTAATTGATAATTGCATTTCTTCGAAGGTTTAAGGGCCATCTTCATAACTGACTTTTTTAATTGTCTATCTATATCTTTTGTTCTTTGTTCTATCAGATTTTTGGCCTGTTTTCTTCTCAAATTTCTAGAATTCTTTATGTATGGAGTTATTAGTCTTTTATATTTGACATAACTGAAAATATTTTTTTCCAGTTTTTCAGTTGTCTTTTGGATTCACTTATAGTCTTTTCTGACATGCAAATATTTTTAGGTATTCAAATATATAGAACTCTTTTCTTTCATAATCACTGTATTTTGAGTCATAGTCATAAAGCCTTCCCTTACATCAAGGTTCAAAAGAAATTCATCTGTTTGCTATATATTTTCAGTTTTTAACCCTGAGATCCTTAATCAATTTGGAGTTTCTTCTTTTGTATTGTATTAAGTATAGATCTGTTAAGTTTTTTCAAATAGCTACTCAGTTGTCCCAGCACCTAATATTTAAAAAATCCATCTATGCTCCAGAGACCTGAAATGCAAACTTCATCAAATACTAAATTTTCACATATACTTGGGTTTATTTATGGACTTTCAATTCTATTTTACTGGTTTGTTTATTCATTTGCCACTACTACGTTATTTTAATCATAGAGGTTTTATATTTTGTTTTAATGTCTAGTAAGTCTACTCTCATATACATACTCTTGTAGTTTTTAAGTCTATTTCTGGTTCTTCTTGCATATTTGTTTACTCATATGAAGTAAACTATCAACCTTTCTAGCTCCATTGTGAAAGCTTGATGATATTGGGAATGTGTTATATTTATAAATTAACTTATGAGGAACTTAGTTTTTTATAAGGTCTAGATATTTTATCCACCAAGAGAGCATGTCTCTGCATTTGTTCAGGTATACTTTTGTGTCTTTTCAGAGTATGTATTGTAAAGTTTTCTTCATATAGAATTTGTACTTTTCTTTTAAGTTTACTCCTAAATATTTAACCTTTTTTGTTGTTATTGTGAATGGGTTTTCTCAACTATTCATTTTCAACTGGTTCTGTTACTGTATATTGATTGTTGTATATTAATTTTACACATAATAAATTATTGAATTCTTTTATTGTTTGTTAGTTTAATCACTGATTCTCTAGGCATTTCCAAGTATACTATAATACCATCTGCAAATAGAGTTAATTTTACTTCCTTTTTACCAATTTTAATGCCTCTAATTCATTTCTCTTGTCGAACTGCAATGGCTAATACCTCCAGAACATTACTGAATATAGTGGAGATAACAGGTATTCCTAATCTTAGTAGAAATGCCTCTAGCATTCTTCTATAAGTTGCAAATCTTAGGCCTAGAATATATATATTTTATTATGTTAAGAAAGAATCCATAATATATCATAAAGATTTAATACTAAGAATATATAAAGCAAGTATGGAGGTTCCTCAAAAAACTAAAAATTGATCTACCATATGATCCAGCAATCCCTCTATTGGGTATTTACCCCAAAGACTTGAAAACTCATATCTATAAAGATATTTGCACACCAATGTTCACAGCAGCATTATTCACAGTGGCCAGGACATGAAAGCAACCAAAGTGCCCTACGATAGATAATTGGCTAAAGAAGCTGTGGTACATATACACAATGGAATATTACTCAGCCATAAGAAGAGATGAAATACTGCCATCTGTGACAACATGGATGGAACTCTAGATAATCATGCTAAGCAAAATAAGCCAGGCAGAAAAAGTTGAAAATCACATGATATCACTTATATGTGGGATATAAACCTGAAAGCAACAAATGAGCAGGACAAACAAACGGAGACTCATGGACATGGACAATAGACTAGTGGTTACCAGAGGACTATAGAGTAGTGGTTACTAGTGGGGTGGGGAAGAGGAAAGAGGTAGACAGGGTAAAGGGGGTCAAATATAGGGGGTTAGGGGGAGGATGAAGTTGGTAAAGGGGATCAAATATATGGTAGCTGAAGGAAACTGGACTTTGAGTGGTGAACGCACAATAGAATATACAGATGTCAAATGATAATATACCCTGAAAATTATATTATTGTATTAACCAATGTAACCCCAATAAATTTAACTAAAAAAAAAGAATATATAAAGGACACCTACAACTCAACAATAAGACAAATGAGACAATTTAAAAAATGAGAAAAGGACTTGAATAGAATAGTTCTATAGAGAAGATCTACAAATGACCAATAAGCACATGAAAAGATACTCAAGGTCTTTAGACATTAGGGAAATGCAAATCAAAACCACAGTGAGATATAACTTCTCATACTACGATAGCTAAAATATTTTTAAAAATAACAAATATTTGCAAGGATGTGGAGATATTGGAACCCTCATACATTGCTGGTAATAAGGTAAATTGGTATAGCCACAGTGAAAAAGTTTGGCAGATTCTCAAAAAGCTAAACATGGAATTACCATATGATCTAACAATTATAATCCTAGGTATATACACAAAAGAATGAAAAAAAATGGACTCTAACAGATACTCGTGTATTAATGTTCATTAATTCACAATAACCACATTATTCACAATAACTACAAGGTAAAAATAACAATAACCTATGTCCATCAACAGATGAATGTGAATGAATAAACAAATACAGACACACGTACACACACTCACACATACACAGAAATATACACAATGGAGTATTATTCGGCCATAAAAAGGAATGGAGCTTTGATACATGCTACAACATGGATGAATCTTGAAAACCTTATGCTAGGTAAAATAAGTCATACACAAAAGGACAAAATTGTATCATTCCACTTATTTGAAATATCTAGAATAAGTAAGTTAAGAGGGACAGAAAGTATATTAGAGGTTATCAGGGGATAGAAGGAGGGGAGATATTACTTAATGGTAAAGAGTTTCTATCTGAGGTTTTGAAAAGTTTTGTAAATAGAAAATAGTGATGATTTTACAAAACTATGAATGTAATTAATGCCACTGAATACACAGATACATATGTAGGTATATATAACCACAATAGAAATAAAAGAATCCATCAATTTCTATTTCCTTTAGTATTTTTTATCAAAAAAAATTATGTTAAAGTCTTTTTCAGCATCTATAGAGATAATGTTGTTGCTTTTCTCCTAATATTCTTTAATATGGTGTATTTTATTGAAGAAATTTCTAATCCTGAACCAAGTTTGCATTCCTGGCATAATTCCCATTTGGTTATGGTGTAATTTTTTTTTAATGTGGTAACTGATAATATTTACTAATATTTTATTTTGTTATTCATTAATATTTACATGTGATTTTGATCTGTAATTTACTTTTATGGCACTATCTTTAGCAGTCTAGGTATAATTTCACATTTACTTCATAAAAATAATCATGAAGTTGTCTTCCATTTTCAATGCTCTGAAATGATTATGGAGCATTGGGACTATCTAGTGTTTGAAGATTTGGTAGAATTCTCCTGTGAAATATTCTGGGCCTAGTGCCTATCGTAGGGTATTTCCTTAGCTAACTTTCTCTATTTCTTCTCTGGAAATCAATTTCTTTATATTTTCTATCTTTAATGGAGTCAATTTTGGTCATTTGCATTTTCCTTAAAAATTATCCATATGATCTAGGTTTTCAAATTTATTTGCATGTAAGTCTAAAAAGTGGCATCTTTAGATTTTATAATTTCCTCAATTTTAGTTGCATTTGCTCTTGTCACTTGATTTTTATGTATTTATACTTTTATCTTTTTCTTGATTAATTTAGCTAGTGGTTTGTATTTTTAATTAATTTTAAATGACACTATGATTCATTAATTAGTCAACTATTTTTTAAATTCTCTACCTCTAATTTCTGCCTTTATTTTTACTTATTTTTCCTTGTGCTTTCCTTTGGTTTATTGGTTGGTATTTTTTCTAGTTTTTTTTCCTAGCTTAGAATTTAATTCATTTACTTTCACTCTTTTATTTTTATTGATCAAGTTCATTTGATCAATAAAATTAAATTTTTCTTCTGGAAACTTTTAAATGTATTCTGTAGTATCTCTTTGTAATTTTTTTAATTCTGTAATATTCAGATTATATTTCCCCTTTTGACCAAGAGTTCTTTAATATAAATTTTTCTTTTATAATTCCCAGGTGTAAGGGCCACTGATTTCAAATTTTGTTAATGATCTAAGTTTATTTCACTCACTTTAGATCACAAATCTCTCTCACGGTAAAGATGACAAACTATAAACTATATATAGACTCTTCTAGGGCAGGATAAGCTTTAAGTACATAGAAATGAAATGAGAGGTGGAAAGTTTTCATCTACACACTTTACAAATAATAAATCCATCAATATTACTATTTCTGAACCCATTCAGCTTCTCTACTACAAAATCTCTATACTACTCCAAATTTGACCACCTGTCTAAAATATAAACTGCATAAACTGTAGCAAACAGAATATATATTAATCACTATGTTGTACACTTGCAACAAATATAATATTGTATTTCAACTATAATTGGAAAAATATATTTTAAAAAACAGGATACAAAGTGTATCTACTACTACTGTAACATCAGAATTTAAAAGCTTCTTTCTTTGCAGACTAAAGGAATTTCACAAACTTTAGCAAAATATGTAATTTGGTCATTATTTTAAACCAAACAAAACTTAATACAGCAAATGTTTTAGATGTAGGTAAATAGGTAATCTGATTTTAAACCTTGATGGAAATTTCTAGAGAATATTGCCACAATATATAAATTAAAAATGTCTTTTAATAAGTAACATACATCGAATTGAACTAAGTTCCCATTCACATTCAGAAAATTACTAGCAATTCTGTATTACTTTCTGTCCTCTGAGGACATTTTTAACTTCTCCAATGTGTATGTAACTCCATCCCGCACCGCGTTATTTACAGCAGCAAAAACCCTATAAAGGATGTTGGCCTTAAGATATAAAAAAATGACACTCATGACTTAGTGATCAAATGCTTTCTTATGGGTTAAGTCAAAATGTTACTTGCAAATGTTAGACAGATGTACTGGATTATATTTTCCATAAAGAATTAAAGGGGCAAGATTTTTTATTATGAAGGCATATCTAAACTAGCTCACAAATTTCTCTTTCCTAATAATTAATTAAATGAATAAAACTAATGAAAAATCAGGAAAAAAAATTTGACTAAAGCAACCAAACGAGAAAAGTAAAATAACTAAATATAATAAATCTTAAAAACTAGCAACCAAGAAAAGAATCAGAGATGATGTGGTTAACAACATGCTAAGAATTGTCAATAACATTTCCAAATCTGTAGCGAAGCAAATTGAATGAGGTTTATTATCTTTTTCATCATATTCCTAAAGTGTAAAAGGAAAGGAAACTAAGAAGAAATAGATAAAACAGGAAGTGAAAAGAACTCTTTCTGTCTGACAGATGTTAAGATTCTAGGTTGACACAAGAAATTTAGGGAATGGCCCAGTACGTATCCTCCTGAATGAATGGTAAACCCTGATCCTATTTCCAATTAAATGGATTGAACTATGATATAAGACAAGCATGAAATCTCAGAAAAATAGCTCAGCCCCAAAATAAAAGCGATATATTGCCTCAGCTGAGTTCTATCTACTTTTACCCTATTATCTTCTCACCCTTGACAAATAATCTTCTCAGACTCCCAAACAAAAAAAGTAAAGAACCAACAAAGGGGAAATATATACATAATCTTGGAGAGAAGAAAGCATAGTCAAGAATACTATGCTAAGAAAAGATGCCATTCACATATGAAGATGAAAGACAGGTAGACTCACCTGTGCTAGAACTTTGAGAATACAACACCTTTAAGCCCTTCTTAAGATTGGGAGGGAAGCTTCACAAAAAAATGAAATCTATCCAATTAAGAGAGAAAGTGAAATAAAGTAAGAAAAAGAGAAGCTGTGGTAAAAGATCTAGTAGGGATGACTGCCTTTATATACATATAAAATAAGCATAGAACAACTGTGAAAATTTTAATTACAAAGCAGAATATAAATGTTATAAACCTAGATGATACAAAAGAGTAAAATAACTAACAATCAGAAATAGGTGGTGGAGATTTGGGAGAAAGTGTAAGAGTATATACTACCCTTATCTTTCTAAGTAGGAATCCAACTGTTTCTTTTAAAATTAAATATGTAACTTTTAAAAAGAAAACATAATGAGAAGACCTCTTAATTTTTCATAATGCCTCCCTATTTTTAAACCTTAAGAGGAATCTTTTAACAAATATTATCTCTAATGCTGAAAATAAACATTTATTTGGGATTCAGCAACTCTTTTAGTTCCAGTACTGTTTCTATTTTGTCTATTAGAATCAACTAAAATAAAATGTATCCATCTCTACTTACAATAATGTCGATAATAGAACCCCATTTTTACTAGTCTTTCCATCGGTCCATTCATCCGTCACCCACTCACTTGCCTAATTTGTATAAATGCATAAGAATGATATCTATTTAATATTAATTACAGTAGTTTCTAGGTAATTAATCTTTCTGGTTTTTTATTTTTATATTTTCCAACATTGATTTCTTACTTAAAAAGATATATTTTTAATAAAAACATAGTTATTTTTCTTTAAAAACAAACTGAAGCTAACATGCCAAGAGATTAACCATGTTTAATTCTGGGTGCTAAGAATATAAATGATTATTTCCTTATTTGCACTTTTCTGAATTTGTTTAGTTTTAAAACAGTGACAAGATTAAAGGTGCTGTGTTGATCAAGGTGCCTGAAACAGTTTAATTTTCAGCATGCAAAGTGATACTACAAAGGTCACAACTGGATTTCTTTATTCTTAAATATTTTTAGACAGCTAACTCATGGAAAATTGGCACAATTTCAACCAAGTCATTGCCCTGGATCAATTATTAGATCTTTTAGCTCTTAGTGACAAATTACCAGCCCCTATTCTTCTGGCATGGAAGTTCAATTGTATATGGTAGACTAAGCAAGGGGCACTGGAAAGCTACATTTCTTATTTGTTAAAATCTTCCTATTACTTCAAAAAAAAAAATGAAAGGAAAAAAAAACTAATGAACACAGAATGAAAAAATTTTGAAAATTCTAGAATCTAAATAATGGGTACATGAGGGTCCAATATATTATTCTGTTTTGTATTCTTGAATTTTATTTTGTAATACATTTTCTCAAATCCTCCTTACATATTATACAAAGTAAAGATTCTTTGCAATTCGTAAGCTCATCTTTAGAACAAAACACCTCTTCCTTTGGAGAATTGAGCCAACTGGTCATTAACATCGTATTGTAAATTATTTTAATTCAATAATTAGATCTTTTTCCTCCTATAACCTAAGAACACTTATACCAAGGGCCTATTTGATGAGGGGAAAGGCGACAACGGTAATTTGAGAGAATGGAAAATTTCAGCAAGGACTGCCAGAGATAGTAACAGGCTTGGATAAGGGTGGTAAAATATACGACATCAAAAATGTATTTTGCTTTTTTGAATATTTATCTAGTTTTTATTATTATTATTATTTGAAATCATTTCATGCACTGTCTTGGCTTTCCTCACGGCGGACAATACCCTCTTAGACACTGTTTAACAAATGGCAAAAAAAAAAAAAAAAAATGGATTCATCCTCTATTTCGTGCCTACTTGTAGTCTTCTGGTAAACATTTATTCTATTTCTACCCATGGTGGTAATAATAACTAACAGTTATTGAGTACTTGATATGATAGCACTTGATATAATATGCTATACACTGAACTAAGTGCTTTAAAAGTGCAGGAATTCCATTAATATAGACAAGTCTGTGGGATGAGGCCAAAGAAGTTAAGAAACTTTCCCAAAGTCAGAAGGCTAGTATGAAGCAGCAACAGGATCTGAACTCAGGGAATCTGAGTCCAGAGCTTGTACTCTTAACTACTAAATTGATGTTTACTAAACGTATTTGTAACATTTTCTGTAAAGTCACTCAAAATTCTGCGTGAGGACAAAAAAAAATACAACTCCTCAGATTTACCAAAACATGTGTAAATCCTCTCCCAGCAAAGTTAAAACTCTGCCAGAGAGGCAGCAAGATTAAATCAAAAGAACTAAGCTAGAACTGCAGCCTTCAAACAGGCTCTGTCGTTTAGCAACCAAAAGCTGCCCACAATTCCCTTCTTCACCTGCTTTTCACTAAAGAGGCTGGTAACGCAAAACACTGCCTTTGCTAGTCTCCTTTATAGCTACGGTCATTGGCCACATGATCTAGTTCTAGACCATGAGATATGGGAGCTGCTATGGGGCTTCTGGGAAAGATTTTCTTTCTTTGATTTAAAGTTAAAAGAGGTGCAGATGGAATAATGCTCTGTTATGTACCATCCTCTGCTCTCTCCTTGAGAATGTGGGGCTGTCATGACAAAAGGAAGGCCAGAAGAATCGCAAGGATGCAGGTCAAGTCCTAACACTGTTACTCTTCTGTACCGATACCAGAAAGTATATTCAGACTTCTTGGTATGTGCAAAAATTAAACATATTTCTTTAAGCTAAGGTGGGTTAGATATTTTGTTTTGATTGTTTTCTTTTGTTTTGTTGTCGATACTGGCAGCCTAAAGCATTTCTAACTAATTTAAATTTCACCATTTAATAGTTATGCGACCTGAAACATAACTGAGCCTCAAGTCCCTCATCTGATGCAGACTAAGATATTTGAGAAACACTTAGTTTTTACACAGAGTGGGTCGCCTAGTAAAAGATAGTTTAATCTGAACCATAAAAATTCATCATGTCTAAGCAATACTTTAGTGGAAGAAACTCAACGTTAATTATTGTCACTACAGAATCCTAGCTCTAAGGCAAAGCACCTGAAGAGTATGGGCTATGTGCCATGGACTGAAACGTGTTACCCGCCAAATAAATATAATGAGGCCCTAATCCCCAGTAGTGATGGTATTTGAAGATGGGGCCTTTGGGAGTTAATTCGGTTTAGATGAGGTCATGAGTTTAGGACTCTCATGATGAGATTGGGGTACTTATAAAGAAGGGACACCAGAGAGTCAGTCTCTCTTTCTGTCTCTCTCTGGCCAAGAAGTGAGCTCTCACTAGGAACTGAATCGGCTAGCATCTCAAGCTTGGACGTCCCAGCTTTCAAAACTATGAGAAATAAATTTCTGTTAAACCACCCAGTCTATGGCATTTTGTTATGGCAGCCTGAGCTAAGATACTATGTGAAGAGTATCTCCCACAAAGAGGCCAATTATACAGAAAGGAAAACATTCACTGCTTAAGAAAGTCTGGCATCTTCCTTAAGTACTTAACAAAAGGTTGGTTTTGTTCATAGGCTACCTACCTTCCATTCATCCCTCGGCCTTGAGCAGTAACTGTCTCAAAGGCTCCAAATCTTTGTCAGGGGTAGAAAAAGAAAATCTCGAACTGATTTATCTTCCTTTCCTCCTCTGCTGGAGAAAGGGAGATGTGGAGCTTCACTGTATATCTCATTTGCCTCGTAACTTACTATATAGCATAATTGTTACTCACATTGAGTTTGGAGTTATTCAACGTGGTGTCAAATCTAGATTCTGTCAATTATTAACTTTGTGGCCTTGATTAAGTCAATTTTATCATTTGCAAAGTAAGTATAATAACAGTACCTCTATCTATTCAATGAGATCATATATAAAAAGCACTTAGCCAGTTCCTCATGTGCCTCCTGTGACAGAAAGTACTGGATTAATGTCACAGATTAAAAAAAAAAACACGCACACATCAAGATGGAATCAATGATAAGCAGTTTATCCAAATATTATGAAATTTTTAGTTACCTCACCTCAACCATTTAAGAGGAAACTTGGACTTACCTCTTTTTCTATTACTGTTTAGCCTAGCTAATTTTAAAAATGGCAAAGAATGAAAAAAATAAAAACAAAAAAATATGCAGTCTATTCCAGATATCTTCCATTTAAATAAACTATTCCAAGTGAAATCTAATTATTACCTAACTGAGAGTTTTCAAGTTAAAAACAAATAATGTTTGAAAAACCTCAACAAGACATAATTGCCTAATGAGTTTATTATCCTACAAACACTACAATAATTATGACCTATGGTACAAACATAAAACAATACAATTTACTTTCTTCCCACAAATACACACTCCATCTAATCAAAACTACACACTACTAGAAGATATTACTCAGAGCTCAGAGCTTAGATGCCAAGATTTCAAACAAGCTTTAACTTGCACCTGCAAATGGTTTGGTGAAAGCTCCTCTTCCAGGTAAAAACTAAATTAAGCAGAGATTAGGGGCCCCAAAGCACCAACACCAAGTTTAGAGTTTGAGAAAAATAAAAGGAGAGGGGTTAGATAACCTAGATGTTAAAATAAAAGCTGAAGGAAAAATAAAAAGTTTTAACCAAACAACTTGGGTATGGATGAAGATAAAAACTACAAACCACTTTATCAATAAAGACTCAGCTCCTAAGTGGCAGTCAATTATATATTATCAAATAAGGCTAGACTACAGGCCTAAATCTGATCAGGTAAAGAAAATTCAAAGGCTCCGAAAATGAGAACCCAAACAAAAATCACAAGCTGACCAAGACTTCATGTTCTTATTCTTCTATACACAGTTTTGTAGAGTAAGTGATGAGTCAATCCCATGGAGGGAACAGAAAGTGCAGGAAGACTAATGTGAACGGAGTCAAAACACTAAAAAGTCTATGTAATTTTTTTTTCTCTTAGCAGCTCTATATATGAAACTGCAGGACTCCTGATTCTTGCACTACGTTGTCATTTCTACATTACCATTCGATCATTGAAAGATTTCCTTTATTTCAGTAACAATGAAAATGTTTCAGTAACAATGAAAATGTCCCACTAGTAAAATACCACAGCTGACACGCCCTATATGTCACAAAGGGATTAGAGAAAAACAAGTCCAAAGGACAAAAACTAGATAAACAGAAACTAAAAGTCATTCAAAACTTGTTTCTGAATTATTTATGAAACAATTTTAAATTAAGTTTACAAAGCAAAGTATTCTAATAAATTTGAGAAATTTAAGGAAAATCAATAATCCTTCTTTCTCTAGATTTTAGATTATCTTTTTAAAATAATATTATTTAATGCCTTACTTTTACGTGATTATTTCTGAAGAGTTTGGCCACTATGGCTATATTCCTCCAAATGCTAAATATTACAGCATGTATTTAAATTTCATCTTCATAATTACAATGTTGCTTACTAAAAATCTTGAATAGGTGTTCGCTGCCTAACTGCAAAAAACATCATGCCTTGGGATCCTCAGAGAATGAGATAAAAACTTACCTTTTTAAAATAACAATATTTTAAATAAGATAAGCTATGTCTATATACTGAAAGTTGTTTACAAATTATGCAATTTAAGTATTGTGCAATAAAAGACATTCGAACCTAATTTCACATTTTTATCTGAGTTAGGTTTGAAAACCAGTCAATTTTTTCTTAATTTATGAAGATAAAAATGTCAGTTCAGTCAATACATATTTTATGCATTATAGCTTCATCACTGAGTAATGAAATTCTATACTGATGAGGCATACCAACTTTTGAAAAATTTACATTCTGATACCATATTCAGATTTTTCTTAAGATAAATTAGAAAAGAGTGAAGACAATTTCAAAATATCTC
Organism: Pteropus medius; assembly: GCF_902729225.1. Lineage (NCBI taxonomy): Eukaryota > Metazoa > Chordata > Mammalia > Chiroptera > Pteropodidae > Pteropus > Pteropus medius. Next base: position 1,417,894 of record NW_024353906.1, on the reverse strand, counting down.
AAAACTTCGGTCCACCCATGCTCGTTCGGATACATTGTTTTTTCATGTTAAAGCGAACAACAAAACCTATCAATAAGGAGAAGTGACTTGATCAAAAAGGAGCAGTTTCCTTTTGAATGCATGATTCCTGCAATCTTATTGGCCACATTATGGACACGTGTCTTATACTTGAAGTATATAAGAGTTTGTATAAGAGTTAGAGTTCTTTAAGATGTCAGTTTTGTCAAAAATGCAGATAAAGAAGTTTTTATGCCAAAATGGTATCAAATTAGTTTTCCCCACAAAAATTTTGGATTTGGTCCTTGTTTTATCAAAAACAGATACCTCTGTGAAAGGAGAAGCACTCAATTGGTTAGCCCACCAAAATGCTAAAAGAAAAAGAAAGTTATGATACTTTATTTGAGCTGATTTTTTTATAGGAACCGTATGTATGACTTTCACTTTCTAGAAAGTGGTTTTCTCTTGAACACACATCAGAACCATTCATCATAATATAATTGCAAGTTGTCAGTCAGGGCCGCACCCTTCGCTTTGTGGCAAACTGCCAACACATCTGTCAGAAGCACTCATAAGCTTCCGTGTGTTATTGTAATCCTCTACAAAGAGAACAAGCCCATTCACCGATTTCACATTTTCCAAATGAAACAATGACTTGCTTAAAACCCGATCTAAATGAAATTGTGTTTCCCTATAGACCATGAACTACTTTCTCACCCAAGTGACGATTGCACCAGTTAAAGGGAATAATTATACAGTTGATTTCATTATGTACTAGATAAAAATTTTTAAAAACAAGGAGGCATATCTATGTTGTATAGTTATGTCTGTAAATATACAACATGTATTTATTCATAATTGCTTAAAAGAAAGAATGTAATAACATACTATTCAATAAATTCCTTTCTCTTACATGTCCTCCTGTCATACAAATACTATATATTGATAGAAACTAAACCCATTTTTAGTACGAACAAAATGTGCTCTGATATTATAGCAGGTCAGTTCAATTATTATTGATTTAAGTCGTCCCTATAATCTGAAAGCATCAACTCACAACAGAGTAGAACAGTGAAAAGAAGATAAAATTCCTTGTAGCTACCATCCAGTAAGTTAAATAGAGCTCTTTTATTCACTCTATAGCTGACTTTTCCAAAGGAGTTTCCAAGTATTAAGAGAAGTCAAGTCTAAAAACTTTAACATCAACAGAATAAACCTCTTTAAAAAAATACAACCAAAGTGCCAAGTATTCACAAGTCATAACTTTTCAAATTGTTTTTGGTTGTATATATATTTTCCATTGCAAACTTGCCTGCATGTTTTCTCTGTCTATGTAACAGAGCAAAACTACTATATCAAAGAAGCTTTTTTATGTTTATTTACCTGCAGATTTAAATAAAAAAACACGTGACTTAACTGGTATTAAAGCTATGAGTATCCTTTTCCTACAAGACAGAGCAATCTTCTCACATATACATACATATTTATATTTTTACATATTAAATATATTTATACTGGTATCAATATATGATTTTTTTTCTACTGTGCTCCTCAGAAACAAAATCAAAGCTTTCAGAAATGACGGAATTGATGGAAACAAAAACTCCAAATCCAGTAACATTTAATTGGATCTCAATCACCAATAAAATATATATTTAATAGATAAAAATATACAAAATATGTATTTAATAGTTACATAGATGGCAACTACACCAAACACACGGAGCCCATATTAATATCTGCTAATATCATACTTAAGTCAGACAAGTGGATTCTTGCTTAATCTTAATGTGTGACTTAATGGTGTCAAGTAGGTGATAATAATGTTTTAATGTTACAAAAGATTCATACAGTGACTTTTCCAAGGCGATACAACAAAAATTCTTATCTCTAGATCCAAAAAAAAAAAAAAAACCATGGTATTTTCATGTGTATTTTAACAGAATTATGTGTACATGCAAATATAAACGCTACATATGATATATATTATTTATGCTGTCATATACATATGACATATATTATTTATGCTGAAAAGACACTACCAATTTGGGAAATACAGGGCATACAATAAGGCACATCAGTTGCCAGGAAAAAAAAAAAATTAGTTTGTGATTAAGTTATCTTATCATGAATTTCAACTAATAATTTTAGCAGCAATGCTTTCAAATATTGATTTTATAAATTACAGTCATGAAACCCAAATAAAATACTTCACATTTATTCTTTTCATTGAAGTGAAAAGATACAATCAAGTAACTCCTTTACTAAGTTTGATAAAAGGATTAAAAATATCTTCATTGACTAAAATGATCATAAAATCATGCCTTCGGTCATTATTGGAAAGAATACGTACAGATATTCATTTGCTTTACTTCACATCAATAAATTAACAGATTTTTTTAGAATCAAGATAAAGTTTATTTTAAAAATATGTTTACAAGTTCAACTAGTGGAATATTACATCTGAAATGACCGCGGAGTGGGGATTAATACAAGATGTTCTTGAATAGGGAAAGTAACACTGCCAAATTGATCAGCTATAACTTATTCCTTGATACCCTTATTTTAAAATGGCTGCTCTCCTAGATATTAGCTTTTCAAGATAAAACTTTTTGATATTCAGTTTTAATGCAATATGTTTTCTTGTCAAAATTCATCACCAATATGTTCATTTACCTCGACACTATCTGCAATTATTTTCTTCAGTATAGTAGTATTATGAAAACGAAGAAACTTTTGGGAAGTCAAAGCAACAAATGCAACTCACCAAAAACTATCATAAAACTTATCCAATGCTAGATAAACAGTTTGAATCTGTTATTAAATAGTATAAATTGTTTTTATATTAATTTATATATTAATCTATAATTAAATAATATAAATTGTTTTTAAATAATTGTAAATTATTTGCTTCATGATAAAATCCAATTATTAAAAATAATGTATATATATATATATAAAATCTGAACCCCTCATGTATTTCCTCCCCCCCATGATGTGGAAATGATGCCAGCTAAAGAACATAAGATTAATAATATTACTAACTCTCTCTTTAAAAAATAGCAGTTAGAAAAACACATTTCCGTAATAAAATCTTTTGATCCTGAGTAGTTTTTTAAATCTATTCGTAATTTTAAATATATATATAATTCATTATTGTCAAATTCTTTTTTATTATTACTTAGATGATAGCAAAGAAAGAAGTATGAATTTGGAGATTATTTAAGAAAAATAAGACTAACGATTGTCAAAATGTGTACATTCAAGAAAGTATACATTTTGATAATTTATTACTAAATTATCATCTACGAAAATTAATGGTATTTTTAAGCCACATTTCTAAAATTAATGTCTCAAAGTCTGATTATACACAAACACACATATATTTGGCTATCTGTGTGTTTACATCTTGGCAAAATAACAACGCAACATTTTAAATCACTCATATTAAAAATGATGGATTCAAAATTTATTTGGTGTTTCGATAAGCATACATGTGCATGCACACACACACACACAGAAATCTATGATAGATATACGAATCTTTATATATGACTTTGCTAAGGATCAATGCCAAACATAAAAATGAAAACTTATACTTTAGTCCACTCAGTTCAGATCAATTAAATGGCAATATCCAAACCAAATTTTAGGTAGCAGATGACTCAAATAGTATGCATGTAAAAATAGGCAATTTTTATTATCTATAAACAATTGATAAATAAGAAAATATGGCAACTTTTTAAAAAATAGGCTTGATCAAAAATATTAAAATAGAAATATAACATTAAAAACATTGTGTAAAATTCTTGAATGATTTTATAACAAGAAATATATAATTTTATGTTGCACAATGGAAATGCCCAAAATAATTTGCTTAAAAAGTGAAAATTTATTATTCCAAAAAGGGTATCTCTAGATAGTTTATCAGAAGATGATTTCCTGTAACCATGATTTACAAAGGGATCACAAACACACACACACATAAATACACAACACTAACATAAGAAGATCTTTTCTAAAAATACTAAGAAATAATTTTTGTGGCTTTAATTTATTTCAACTAAAACTGCTAAAACTTATTTGAAATGTTTTATTTTGACTTCATGCTATTAAGCAGTACATAGCACAAGAAATCTCCTCAAATAAATGACATAAGCAAACATAAGTATAACAAGAATAATTACATTTATATGACAAGAAACTTCATTCAATGGTAATAATGTTCTATAATTTCACTTACTTAAAAGTTCTCTAGATCCATGTAATTCTTTTAAACAGTTAATAACTAAAATAACTGACATTTTGAAAGAAAGATAAGGTTTTCTGAAAAATATAAAAGACCAAGTTCAGGTTATAATAATGAATAGTTTCTAATACTGATATTTAAATAATGTGCTTATACTTAATAAGGAGATGGAATACTTTTTTTCTTCCTAAGCTAATATTTAACAAAAAGGAAGTGTTATTTTCAACCCTAAAATGTTAACTCCAATTACCTAAGATTGCAGATACCCTCTCTCTCACATCTACCAAATTGCCTCTGGTATGTATTGTAGAGAACTGGGTGTTCGTGCTAATCAAATAATCTAATTAACAGAATTACTATATTTATAGAACATGGGTTATTAATTTTCATAGAATTTAGGTTATTTGCTACTGAACATAATTTAGTTTTTATTGCTTCAGGAATTATTTCATAATTTGCAAATGTCATCATCAAATCAATAGGCAAAAATATCTGCTTAAAGAGTGTTCTCAGAGAATACAAATAAAACTAGTTTTAACTATATCTAGATATAGAAATATTTTCAAACCTATACGCTTCAAAGAAAACTTTTTAGTTCTCCACTTTTTATTCTATACTCTCCTTATTCATGCTTCTATTACATAACTTATTTTATATTAATACAATTCTTAATCTTCACTCACCCAACAGATATTTACCGATCACCACCTATGTGCTAGGCTGTAGAAAGGAGGTGAATTAAACAAATAAGATGCCCGCTCTGGTTGAGCTTCAGTTTTGTAAGAAATATAGGCACATAATAAGGCAAATACAAAAGTGTGTTCAAAGCGCTATAGTAGGGGAGTACAGTTGCTATAGAACTCCATCCCCACATCCATATCAAAACTACTTTCTACTACTTCTCTTGTCTCTTCTAGTCAAGCTGTATTTTATTCCAATTTTTGTCCTACATGCCTATCACTGTACTCATTTAATTTGAATATTTTAAATTATTTTTCAATAATGATGAAACGCGTGTCCTAAACACCTTATTACCTCTTCACATTTATGACCATTAGTAGATATCTAATGTATATTTTAAAAGCGCATAGGATTTACTTCACTTTTAAAATACATTATAAATTATAATTTACTCATATGGAACAAACAATTCAAGAAGTAGAAAGGTAGGTATAGGCAAATAAAACTAACTGGACAATAAATAAACTAAACACTCCAATTTTCTTTCATCAAATATGAGAAACAAAATAAATGACATTAAAATCTCATTTAATGGACCACACCAAATATAACACTAATTGACTAGATTTTTTTACATTAAACTGATAGAAAAGAATAATTGTAAAAAAATAATAATCATTCAAGAAGAAATTTAAAAAAAAAAAAAAAGTCTTCAACTTTCTTCAACTTTCCAGTGCCTGGCACTGTCCCTGACATACAACAGGAGCTCAATAAAGGTAGATGAATGAATAAATAAATGAACAGTCTACCAAGTTTTCTATACTTTCCATCATGTTGTATCATATTATGATCACGAAGACTCTGAGATGCTGCCTGATCCTGAATCAATAAAAACTCATTCGATTATTTTACTTATTCTGATCTGCTATGGCAGGAAAATTTCCTAAAATTTTCTATAAACATTTTCAATAGGTATGGAAACAAATGTGTTTTCTGATGAACCCTCAATAAATAACATTAATTTGCCTTCTTTAATTTTCTCAAGTAACCAAAATTTTTGTGTAGAGCAACATTATAAGTTATTTTCTATTATATGCCTTATAAAATGGCAAGATGTATTATTCCAAGATAAATGTACTCATGAATTTAAGAAATCGAGTTTCTTGAAGAATAGCTTAAATCAAAGGATTGTTTTGTTTTGTTTTTTAATTAAAGTGAACTTCCAGTCATTGTCTTATTTGGTGCTTCTGAAAAAGGATTTCCTTCTCTAACAAAAGAATGCCCTTTACCAACTTCCAGGGTCTACTGTAATTTTCAGAATAAGGTGCTAGATAAAAGGATCGGGAATCTGTACAGCTTAGCCTTGTGGCTAAGTAATAACAACAAAAGTCTGAGGACATTTTAGGAACTATCAGTGATTCCCAACAGGCACACCTGACAGCAAGAACTTCGTAGTATATACCAACAACAGAAATATTCCAGGACGAGTTTATGAACCAAATTGTAGGTCAACGTGCCTTAACTAAGATATTCTTATCTCTAATATGATGACCAATATGTTCAATGAGGTATTATGGGCCATGTGAATTGTTATGTAGAATGCTGTCTTATAAAAAAGAAATGCTAACAGACATATTCAAGGAAATTATAAAATGCTTTTGCCATATCCATTCTGTTTCCTGTGCCTTGTCCCTATTTTCCATCTTTCAATTATTGTAACCTCATGCTTATATTTGATACAAGGAATAAAAGTGAAAAATGTTAATATTTTAAATAGTAGCAGAAAAAATGGTGTCTGTTCTATTATTTTCTGTATTTTCACTTATTTCATAATTTACTTTTTAAAAATTAAACTTTAATCAAGCCAAAAAAAGTAATGGGATAGATGAAATAAGAATAGCAAATAAATTTGGAAGCTTGATGATGGGTACACGATGGTTCATTATATTCTCTACTTTTGTATAATTTTAGAAATTTTCTTTATTTTTTACAAAAATTAATTATAAAAACTGTAAGAAAAGAAAAATCAAAATCTGAGATTTTCAAGCAACATAAAAGTAGAAACATATTTTCTTATGCTATTGTCAATATGGTCACGTAGATGAATCTGTGAAATGTAAATGTATTCTGATAAAATAAATCACGCATGAAAATATTAACTTATTTGATTAAGTATGTGGGGCAAAGGAACATGCTATATAGTATGCTAGACCATCTTTTTCAATCTCTTCTCTTTTAATCTCTCTCCCTCTTAACCCCTCCCACTCTCAGTCTCTGTCTCCATCTCTTTCTCTCTCTGTCTCTCTCTCTCTGTCTCTCTCTCTGCAATGCTCTCTCTTTCTCTCTCTCTCTCTCTCTCTCTCTCTCTCTCTCTCTCTCTCTCACACACACACACACACACACACACAAATGCATGCTCCTCCTAAAGTGATTATTCCTGTCCAAAAAGAAGCACCTTACAACTTGAAGACAAAGTAACAATGGTCAAGTAAAGCACAGGGAAATGAGTTTACTAAATCCTAATCAGATGAGCTTGTTTGTAAGTCAAGTTACCGCTAACAGAGGGCCCCATTACACCCAACTACTTCACCTGGACACCATGTTGAATGGCAACATGGAAGAACAGAAAGTACACTGAAGTAGGTACCAAGTGACCTAAATTTTTACTTCATCTTCCCATTTACTAGCTACTCAACACATTAATCATTAATTTCCTCACTTCTAGACTAGAGTAAGAATAATATCTCCCCTCTTTCTCAAAGTTTTTGTGAGAATCGAATAATATATGTGATAGTTCTTTGCAAACTAAAATACTATGCACAATTAGAGAATGATTAACCTAACAAACTAAGACTCAGAGAATTCCTGGTGCATGCATTTATATGAATAAATCCATTACACATTTGACCTCACACGCAGAAGCTTTGTAAGGTCTTGGGTACTGTCAGGGGGTTCCTGAGTTTCTCATTGATTCTGAAATAGTGATCAGAGAAGAAAAAAGATGTGTTGCAAATGTAATTTGAAATGTCTTGAAGTTCATGTACATTGAATCTGTATAAAAAAGAGAAGCTGAGAAACTGAACCAAGCTTCCGAGCAACACTCTCTCCCACTTTCATATATACCTTTCAGGTTTCATGCTACCTTTAATATTTTAAGGTTACACTGGTTGTTCATTAACCTGATCTTACCCGAAAAGTGTTCAGGAAAGGGAGTGGACAAAAAGAATAAGTACAGTGAAATTTCCCAAGGGTTCAATATTCCTTGGGAATGGCTTTCATTCAAAAACTTTCTTTCCAACATGTCCAATTTCTTTAAACCTTTGCTCAATTCAGTCTAATACTAGAGCCTAGTCTATCAACATTGTTAATTTATAAAGTTACCCTACTCTGGATCAGCTACCAAAATATTCATTCAATTTCTGTCTACAAGGCCTGGTGCACCTGCTCTTTTGATTTGTTTTTCAGCCTCATTTTTACTATTGCCAATCTCTTAACAAGATGGTTTGTTGGCTTTGTTTGTTTGACCATGAGAAATACTAAGTTTAATAAAAAGTAGCTATCAGAAATGTATATCAAAATAGCTTTTCTTGTAAAAGCTAAATTTTCTTCAAAACTCTCTAAGCAAAGGTATATTCCTATACATCTACGGTAAGATATTTTAGGGCTCATTCATTCGTTTTTTCATATCCTAAGAAACATTTATAAGCATATACTATAAGCCTATGAGAGTTTTTCAATGATATACCAGGCAGTGAAGTTTCATAATAGTTCACTTGTCAAAAAGTATGCCTTTGATTCTTCAGTGCTGCATGATAGCTCCACATAAAAGTTATCCTTTGACAGCAGGACGTATTTTATATAATACTTTTATATTTTATTTTCCAGAAAACACCCAGAGATCCATGACTCTGATTTGTCTCACTTATTTCTATTAAACAAATCATATTTAACATGAATACATCCAAAGTATAATTTTTTACAAATTAAAATGAAAGCTAATTTTTTACCTTTGCTTTTTAAAATTCCAACCCACAAATTGATATTTATTTAAATGTCAGATAAAATATTATAACAAATGCTTAGCATTATATCAATGCTATCAATCTTTATATCAATGGTTTATTATGAAAAAACTTTAAGTAATGGCACCAAAACAAATTTCAAGAACAAAAATAAGAATTTTAATCAATCAAGAAAAGTTTCCATTAACTATTCATATAGTTAAAAACAATTATTACTCTCTACTAAAATCACTTACATGAAATAAGATTAAGACTGTTCTCAACATTTTTAAACAAGATCACCTAACAGTGATTGGAATAAAAGTAATGCTATTTCATACAACTACCAGGTTGTGTGAATGAAAATTGAGGTATAGTGCAACTTGATCTGTATATGTAAAGTAACAAGTTTGGCATACTGTGGAGGCTTCTAAAATCTTCTCTTTGAGCAAGGCTACATCAGGATTTTCATCTTTTAAATAGCTATGGTTTTCAGCAGGCAGTAAATAACGCGAGTTCGAAAAAAACTGGGGTATCTCACTTTTATCTTTTTAATCAAGAGTCAGATTGCTATGCCTAAAGACATTTTCCCTCTTCAACTTAAAGAAATGAACATGTCAGATTAGATAAATCACTAGACAGCTGCTAACGAAAACCCTAGGTGTGCCTCTTAATTCACTAAAACCCAGATGCATCCAAATCAAAGAATAAAAAAGCACATAAATGACAACCCGCCCCCCCCAACCCCAGAAAACTTTCTGGGTACATTTGAGCTTTATTCAGATGATTTCAATTCTGTCTCTGACAAACCAGTCCTGTATTTAAATCCATGCAAGAAATAAAAGCAGAAGCTGATAGGCCCAAGAGAAAAATGGGGATATATCATGAACCTAAAAGTTCAGTAGAACACTCTTTGTTGGCTCGATCCCAAAGAACACCAATACTCAGCTTCAAGGAAAGAATATAATGATGGAAATGGACTTCATCCATTGCCACAATGGGAGCTGAAGACTAATTAGGGTGACTAGATATAAAATCATTTAACAAACATAATTTTAATAAAGCACACAACCTGACATTTCTTACACCTGCAATGATTTGCAGTGTTTCAGTTTCAATTGCTGTATTCACTGTACTTGTTTCAGTTACTAGCTACAGAATAGAGCAAGTCAACCCAGATGAACCATCTTTCAGAATATCAAGAATGTGCCTTCCTCTAAGGCCATGAGTCGACTTCACTTCTTCTGACAAACACGACCAAAGCATGGATAGATCTCTTAAAAATTGGACTGAAAATAAACAGCTCATAATCAGAGAAAAAATGAAATAGCTTTTAATTTTTCTTACTTGGTGAATTATTTCCATCTGAAACTTATAAAATCATCCATTTTTATGACACTTTTAATAGTAATATTTGGGATTATCAGCATGATAAACTTCTCACCTATTCATCTTTTACTTTAAAAAATCTGCTCATCTTATGACTAACACCTTGGCATTCAAACAAATACTATGCTGAGACAGAAAAAAATAAAACCTGTATAAATGACAGAGTGTTCAACCATGAACACATTGTCTTTTATGAATATTATAATCACAGAATCAATAAGCCTACAAAGAAAAAACAGGACACAAAACGTGTTTTGTCATTTCTGACGAAGTTATAAAAACAACAGACATTCAATATGCCAAGTGTTCTTCAATCCTTCATAATCATAGCCTTATTGAAGTGAGGACAAAAAGGGTCTAATTGCATAGGAGCAATCTCAATGTAATAGGTTATACACCCAGGCACTGCTGCACAATACAACAAAAACAACGTTCCCTGTGTATAGCAGAATGTCATCTCTCATTTTCAGGCAATTACCTTCTTTCTTGTCAACAGTTTTAATAACCTCCATCATCTCTAAAAGACTTTTGCTTCAGTTAAATAATTTTCAGCTTTTTAATATGCAAATGTGCTTGTTCATATGCATGGGTGAAGTGGCACTGCTACTTGAAATGTGTCAGTACATTGTGGAGCACCTGCACCTCGGGGAAGCTTGATTTAATTGACACCTAATACTATTCATTATTCCACTTAGTGAGCAACTCCTATTAGTCACCTGTAGGTTTTCCTATAAGCAGTGCTTTGGCCACCAATAAAAATATGAATATTGCTATAAATAGAATGTCCATATTTAGTCAATGGGGTTCGCTACTGTCAGAGGTTTGAGGGAAGAAATGAGGGGTAGTATGGAATCAATAGCTTTTTCAGCCAGCAATTTATAAACTTCCTCTCATTTTTCTGTAGATTACTACATATGTGAAAAGTTTCACTGTCTGGTAAATACAAGATGCTGTGTTTTCTTTTACATGGCTCAATAAGTAATATCCTGCTCAATGGAATGCATAAATGGATGGATGGATGGATGGATGATGGATGGATGGATGGATGGGTGGATGGATGGGTGGATGGCCAGATAGATAAAATAATGAATAAATAAACTAGCAAACAAACCTACTTTCTAAAGTATATCATTAGTTTTCATTTTTGTTTTCTTAAGTCTGTAGGTTGCTCTAATGACACCAGCCTAAAGATGTTATTTAAACTGAACTCCTTACTATTATAAATGACCTACATATGCCACAAAGTTAAAAAGACAAAGGTAGAATCTTGTCAATAAACAAACATTTATTGATGTTACCTTCGGAGGTAAATTAATGACTAAGAATGTTATTGTGAGGCATGTGGGATAAATGACTTTAAAATATCAGCTGGGTATTACAACACATATGGGATTTTGTGTATTTGTTGGTATTAATGTAACAAACATGTACTGTAAATGATTCCAACTTAAATCTATTAGTCTTTTGCCTTTATGAAAATAGAAGGATTAACAATGAAGCGTATACTCAGGCTTCATAATATTGGGGATGCTTCTTTACCACATGGTCCATGACCTTATCATCCAGGCCGCATTTCTTTCTGGCATTAATGCATTTTTAGTCCCAGAAGGCTTAAGCTACAGATGTTTAACATCCTGCTTATGGACAGATCATCTGGAATACGAAGTGAGAAATCTATACTACTTATTAGTATATATTATGAGTGTAACAGAGATTTAATAGCCCATTCAAACAAGATTAGTGAAACCATAGCTCAGGAAAAAAGGTATCATCTTAACAGAGATATGCTCTCAAACCTGCAAGGGGAAAAAAAAGAACTGAAAGCATATTTTCAGCTGGAATATGTTTTAAGACATCAAAAGAATTTGTCACTAATTAATGTTGTTTACATAGTAGCATAAGAAACATTAATTATAGCCTTCGATGTAAACTTAAAACCTTTTTATGGAAAGGGGATTTATAAGTAAGGTGGTAATCTGGCTCTTTGGAAGGCTTATCTACAACATACTGTAAGTGATCATAAATCATGTTAATGTCTAGGATCCAAAGAAAAGTGAGGTGATAGTGGGAAAAGACTGAGTTCTCCTAACCCCCAGATCCAATCATTTCTAAAGAATAAGGGGAAAAAGAAGAAAATGAAAGCAGTGGTCAACTAGACCTTTGTTGGTATCCCCCAAAATGTAATCTCTAAACTGAAGAATGGCAGCTGGCAGAACAGCTGGTGAATAGGATTAATGTCAGAAGAAAGAAATAAAACTCAACATATGTCCAAGCCTGTGGTGCTGGGACTGAGCATGATTATACCCCGACGGATAGGCTGAATACAGCTGGAAAGTGCCACTGTGCCATGCTTCTCTACCCCGCAAGGTCATTGCTAAGAAGTACAGCTAATGTCTGAACAGCAAATTTAACTTTGACTGAAGAATTCAGTAACTGGGAAGGAGAGAGGGAACCCAGATTTTTAACCCTACCTTTTGTGCTGAACAGTTTTAACTGTCAGTGTTTGGTTTGCTGTACCATAAAGCAAACCAAAAGACAGATCAGCATTGAACCTAACAGATTGCACTAAAGTAAATATAATTTTTAAATCATTTAAACCGCTTAATCTCATCTCAATCACATCAAATATGTTAGAGCAAACATATTTCCATCTTTCATTTAGTTTAAATAGGCACAAAGGAGAAAAAATCTAATTAAACACAACAGTAGATATGGTTTTGTAAATTGCCAATGCTTTTCAAAGTTAATATTTTAAAGTTACTTCATCATAATCAGCAAAAATATTTTTAAAAGCAGTTTTTCATAGCACAACCATCATGTTCTTAAACTGTACATGAGAAAGTTATATCTTTCTGACCTATCCCCATGTTATAGTTGGCCAGCATTTAGCCTTTTGTAATAGTAGATGAGAGACACTGGAATTTAACTGTTGGAACCAGTTACAGTGACAAACAGTAACCACGTGGACATTACTGATAGATGAGAAAAGGCTTTAATTATAGAACTTAGGCAGAATAAATTCTATCCAACTGTTTTCTTATTTAACAACTACTATAAACATTTTAAAAAGATCACTAATCATTACTAAAAGAGTATTGCCCTACTTATTTCTTATTTCTGTCCTTTATTTCTTTCATATGCCTGACCTAACTTGAGCTCAATGATCAGATTATCAGAGGCAACCAATCACCTTTCCATCTAAAAACAGCTATAATCTTTTGGCAATTTATCTTTAAGTGGGGGTGGCAGTGATGGGGAGGGAGGTGGAGAATTTTATGACAAAGAATGGAGTTGCGACTCTTTAAGGCCTAGGCACACAGCTCCACAGCCTTAAAGGAAAACCTGTGAAAATCTAACCAACAAATAAAAATATACCAAAATAACCACTCTCTGAAGATGTTACATTTTATTTCTTATATTCAGAGTTAGTGGAGGGTTCATCACAGTAAGAGACGCTAGCACTGTTCTGAGGCCTTCAAAAATCTAGAGAAGGGTTACTCTTTGCAATCAAATGTAACTTATCACCAACTTGCTTAATTTCTTTTTCTCTCTGTACATATAAACTAATAGCTTATACATGCATTATAGCAGCCTCAATTTAAAAAAAGAAAGAAAGAAAGAAAATCTCTAGAAATTAGGAAACAAAACTTTAGGGGTTTTAGGTAAGCCTACTAATAGTTTGAAATTCAAAGTGGCAATCAATCTGATTCTCTTAAGTGATTCTTGAAAAAGTATGGTCAACTTACTACAGGGGCTTCTTCTCAGTTAAAATACTCATTGGGCCTACTTTGGATAATTTATCAGGATAGAAAAATTGTCTTATGGTCATTGTTTTGTCCAGGAATTATTTTTCAAAGTCCCGATCTTCATTTTGTGTACATGACAGGTTTTATTTAGGTCTAGGAGTAAGTGACAACTTCCTATGCCTGTGGGCATTTGGACATCTTTATTTATAAATTTTTATTCACACTTTAAAAGTCTCCTTGGTATCTGGAAATTTTAAAATGTTAATCTGATACAGTTTACAGCTCTATGAAATCTCAAATTATCCTACAGTAAGTGTTTAACATGAAGGAAACCTAGTCATTTCTGGAAACTCAAATGCTGGAAAAGTCTATGTATAATCCAAATAAATATTTAAATGGAGTTGCCAATTTTAATGCTGTTATAATGGCTACTACCATTTTACAAAATTCCAAGATTGCATGCTTTGCGGTTTAATGGCATTTAACTTTTTTGAGAGTCTTTAAATGCTGAAAAAAAATGTTTTTATTTGCCATTACAGAATATGGAAAGAAACCCACATAGCTTATTAATGTCTTCTGAATTGTTTAAGAGGATTTTAAGATATGAGTTAAAAGAATTTCATAATCTTAATTTCAATTTCTCCTTTTCATTTAATAGTAGACATTCATTAGGACCCACACACTGTAATAAATTATAATAATTTCAAACAAGAATTAAATTACTAGGTACCTAGTGAAAGAGCCATTTTTTCTTAGGTACCCTGTAATCTAACTGTCAGATTTAAAATCTATTCCCAATCAACTCTTCACAACATTCACATTTATTCATCTATGTTAAATTAATAAAAGGTGTGAATAATACTGACAAAATTGATCATTATTGTTCATGTAGATTTAGAAAATTATAAGGTAATCTAAAATGTAAAAGAAATTGAGAGAAACTATTAAGGTTCTTATAAATAAATTCATCCTATGCTATTTTTTCAAATCAAGACTGAAACTTCTATGAGACTTATTTAAATTGACTATACAAGCTATTTGATAAATTGTACATTTTTAGAACATAAACCATTTTCATTATTTTTGACAAATATCAGTACAAAGATTCTGCTGTTAGCATTAGGGTTCAACAAATACTTTAGGAAGTTATGCCAAAATGATGATGACAAGTAAAACCTAATAGTAGTCTGAGACAGTTTACAGCGAATGCAGTTTGATGAAGAAAAGACACACAAACACAGGGAAACATCGAAAAGAGATAGCCGACCCAGAAACAAATACCGTCTCCTTCATTTTTCTTCTAGATAAAGTAATGTAGGTATAATTCTTACCTGGACTATCAAATATAAATACAATTCTATTGACTAACATCCCAAAACAGAATTCCCTTTATAGAACGAGTTTGCACACTTACTATATTTCCTACATCTAACCTTGCTGACCCTCTCCTCTTTAACTGGCATCCCTGAAGATAAAGTAAAGTGTGTCAACATCTGTTCCCATTCACACCGATTTTAATTTACCAAAAGAGCTTTGCTATTTTCAGAGCAGACTCTAGAGCACAATGACAGATTTAGGGCCTTTACTGGGATTGCATTTCTAGTGTGTCAGCATTTCCTACTCACCAAGAGTAGATTCCAGGGGGTCACAACAAAAGAATAGCTGAAATTCAAACTTTGTTATAGAGATTTTCCCCACTCTTACTTATTTCGTCGTAACTTAAACTCCCAACACGCTGTCCTATTTAGTGGGGCATCGTTGGTAGTGAACAGTAATAGGACTAAAATTATCTAGTCCTAGGGCAAAGATGAACGTCCTCTAGGCCCTTTTTGTAAAGTTCTGCTTACACAATTACCTCTTCCAGAACTACATCTGACTGAAATGGAATAACCATAATATAGCAATTTTATAACTCTTTACATTTGTAAAATACTATAATGCTTTTAAAAATACTTCACATACTTAATGTTTCATAATTTTATTGTAAGTACTGAGTTTTAAGTCATAAATATTCTTTCCAATCTGTGTTCTATAGTTGTACTTTTTATACCATGCTTTAGTCAGATATTTTTAATGTTTGTGAAGAAAGTCACTCTCACACCATCCCAGTTTCCTTGGATAATTCAGAGTTTTTAAGACACAATATGAAGAGCAACTTGGGGAAACAATGCACAAGTTGTGTTGTAATCAAATAACAACTAAGACATGAGCAGCTGAGCAGAAGGAAGATGGGCAACGGAATGCCGTGCAGCAATCAGCACTGTTGACTAATCAGAATTTGAGACACTAGAAGGTAATAAGGGTATTATAAAGAATGGCTTATTGAAGGAGCAGCTGTTTATGTGTAGCTCACTGTTTAAATGAGTTCCACTAGATTGCCATGGTATGTTTTGGTGAAAATGTTTAACTCCTTTTAAAATGATCATTAGAGAAGAAACAGCAAGTACCAAGTGGCAAGTTTGGGGAAATCAAAGCACCAACTAAGATTTAACAGATTTGAAACAGTTATCTGGCTGTTTGGAAATTGTAGGAAATACCAATTCCAATGGCCTTTTAAGTCAAAAGTACTTAGGTACTCATCCTTCTCTTAGAAAGCTTAAAAGTTGGGTCTATGCTGCCATCATGATTAGGTTGCAATGGGTACAAAGATGAAGTCGTGATATAATAGGGGACTCTTCAGAGAATGACAAAAAGAAAAAGGAAAGGAAAACTATCCATCAGGACAGTTGCAAATCAGAGACTGCCTTAGGGTTTAGAAATTTGTCTATCTTCTCAATAATCAAAGAGAATAAAACCCTGAATTAAATTTCAAAATAGTTTTTAATTATTTTGGCTAAAATATAATACTAAAACCACTCTCCTATCCTGACTTAGGGGAAGTAAGTAATTTTTAAAGCTGAGGAGAAAGAATGCAAAATAACATTTAATTCACTAATGTTATTTTCACAAAGCAATTTTCATCTTATTCAAAACTGTTATAGAGTTGTATTGGCTTTGCAATTGAATCGATTTAAAGGGTTTTGTCTTCCTTACTTTTACCCAAGAAGCAATTGTCTATTGTTTCTTCTGCCCAAGCAAAAACAAAAACCGAAAAATTCACAAATTACAGATAAAGGCACCAAATAATACTTCAAAGAATTTATCATAATATAGTATTATGAATATTTCATTTTGACAACAAGTGTTGGGTAATATTTTAAAGCAGTCGGCAAGCAGTCAAAACTCTGCTATCTTTTGTAACAGTTCACATGTCAAACTGGCAAAATGCCCATAGTGTAAGGCAGAAAAAAAAAATCTATTTAATGTCTGCCCCACAAGGCGACATGAGGTTTGATTGGCAGAAAGCAGAGAGTGGCTTTTGATCATGTGTCCTAACAAGCAGTTCCAGCTCCTGTCTTTTCAGCTGATGGGCTCCACATTACCCATTCAAACAGAAGTGACAGACCACTGCACTACTCTCGGCTCTAGTCACACGCAGTGGGAGCTATGCTGGAGACAGAGTCACTGATTAAATATATCACTTTTTCAAGACAAGCAGGTTGTCTGAATCAAAGTTGGACAGAATAGACTCAACATTATTAAAAGGGGATATAAAACTGGGATTGAGTGATGTTCGGCCAGTTTGCACAGCCTCAGGGATTCCCAGGCTGACAGGGAGAATAAGGAACAGCAGAACTCATAAAACAGGGTCAGAAATTAGCTGTGACACCTTGGCTATTTTCCTATCACTTCAGGACCACTGGGTTTCAAAATTCTGGAGTCTCTTTTCACCTTTTTTTTACTTTCGTTTTTGAAAATGAATTCAGTACAGGGAGAAAAACACATAAAAGCATGATTACTGCAGTTTGTCAATTATAGTCTTAAAGGAAATAAAGTACTGGATGCAAACCCTTTGCATCTCATTTTAAAATATACTAATACGTGTTCTTCTAACTAGGACCCTTATTTTAGAATTCTATTGCATTTTTTTGGTTTGGTATTATAGTGCAACTTTAAAATCCAGGAATATTAATCACAGAAATTGTACCGCTTAATATTTCCTAAGTGTCCTGACTACCAGAGGGCTGGCGACCCAGGTGCCAGTTATCATCCCTAACCATCCTACAGTCTTTGCTACAGCGTGCACATCATTTCAAGCTTTTGCTTTAAATATATTTAAAGACATAAACATCTAAAATGTATAGAAGTGTTCAATACGAATTCTTCATCGTCTAAATTTTATGTGATTTTAAAATTATTGAACGCAGAGTCTTACAGTCTTTAGTACATTATCAGCTTCCTATGTATGCAAATAAATAAAATCTAAAGTTGTTTTCTATTTGGAAAGGTAGGAATAAATGTCCAAAGGAATCAAAATAAAATAAAATAACTCTCTGGCTATAGAAACTAAAAAAACAGACCAAAATATAAGCTAATCATCTGAAACAAATCAGATAAAACCAAAATATCTAATCAAGTAAGTGTTACATATAGATGTTATCTTAAAACAGTCCTTCCACAAGATTTTAATTTCTTCTCAACTACATTATAAAAATTTATTTTTTTTATTTTATTGTTTTTAGTAGCAAGCATGCTCCAGCTATTCCTTGGAACATTTATGTTCTCCTTATTAGTTCTGGCGTTACTGTAAATATTTAGTAGCAACCTGCTTGTTAGGTATTTAAATTGCAATGAAAGATTAAATACTCCTACCAAGATGAAGATGGAGTTTTAATAGAGAAGAGTAAGGAATTAAGAGTAGCCATGAAATAGGATAGTGAAGTAACTGGGGATAGAAGACAGAGATTGACACTTGCTAGAGGATGGTAAAATTACGATGAAATGGTTGGTGTTAAGTATATGAAAAGAAACATTCTATTTTATTATGTTACTCATTTTGTTAAATTACTTTGCATTTTAAAGTTAATTTAACACTCGCTAATGTATATTGGTTAAAGGATGTATTATAGCTCAGAACAATCTTAATACAAATCATATTTGATTTGTGTTCCATACACCATAATAATTCCATATTAATCAAAAATGCATTTTACCATATGACAAATAAAGTTACATGTCATCTGGTTTCTGCACTTCATGTCTTTAAATATCTTTGAGGATGAAGATAAATTTTATCCAAAGTCATCACAGATACAACAAAGCAATTATTTAGAAATCTGGTTATTTTCAAAAAATGTAAGAAAATTATCTTGAAGACGATAATTTGACTTCATATGTAAACTCAGATTAAAAACAAAACAAAACAAACAAAACGGTAAAATCTTCATTAGCAATTGCTTCTCTAAACCTGAAATACAATAAAATGGCACTTCATTTTTTTCTCCTCAGAAGCAGATTGTATTTAACCACCCTTTTTTAAAAAATCATTCCCACCACTACCATCATTACCATGTGCCTTTTTAAAACTTAAGACTGCTAGGAAAAAAAAAAGATAGGAAATTCCTACAATGTATAGTGAGCTACAATGAGTAGTGAACCAGAATAGGCAGGAAGAGACAAAATCTGCATATGTATTGCCAATGAAAACATATTAGACTAAGTAAACCTGAAGCACTCCCAAATACATTTTTCTCTTCCCTTAAAAAAAAAAAAAAAAACACGGCTGCATAGTACCCACTGTTTGACGGGTCTTATATATTCTATGCCAGGAAAGGCCAAATAAAAGGAGAAATCTACAAAATATTTTGCAACAGTATAAAAAAGAATATTTTCTTTAAAAAAAATTAAAAATAATTAATTATTTTAGCCACTATATTATTGCTTACAGTAATACACAGCAATAACATTTACATTGATTGAATTCTGTTTCCTTAATGTGAAATTTGTTTGGGGTTAATTAGCACGGCTGAGGAATAAGCTTAATAATTTTATGTTGTTTACACTGGAGGCAGTTTTCCACGAGCACTGCTCAGGGAGGAAGTGACATCTAATTTCAGACAAAACATGGAGGTGAGGGCAGCTGCTCACTGTGGGATGGCAAGCCAGGCCCTTCCTCTGTTAGCAAGCCCCCTCACTACTTGGGGTATCTAATGGCAACAATACAAAGTTGTTCAAATAATTTCTCAGGCATAGTAAGTTTCTAAACCAAATACTGAGCTGAGCAGAGGGAAAAGAAAAGGACTTGTACAAATGAAGAAAATCCACAATATTAGACATTTTTACTGCTCCTTCCTTAAGAAAAAGCAGGTCTAATTAGTTGTCTCTCTAAAATGCGTACCTAGCATTTTTATTATGTATTATAACATTTTGCTCAGAGCTGACATTTTTATTCTGACAAGCACTGTCTGGAGAGCTCTCAATAAATAATACATTGACAATTTTCAGTAAATAAGCAGTGGACACAAATCGTTATCCTTACTTACAGCTGCCCCACTCTAATAGTGCTTTTACAAGTGAGGTGACTATTCAGTCTAATGCAATCCTCTCAGTGCTGGAAAGACATTTTCATTCATTACCACGGTCACAAGCACTTAAAGCACTTTTAAGCCCTGTTGCAACACAGCAGGAATGGCAGAGCAAGAGGGGCTACGGAAAACCAAAGTTCATCACCAAAGAAACCTGAGGCTGTTCACCTAAACAACCAGGAAAGTCACTTATGCCCAGGCCACTTCAACACTTCTACATCTATATATCTAAGAATAATACAAGATGTTCTTTGGCAACCAAAACAGTACCTTTCCTAAGCCCAAATAATCATGGGCTTTGTTTTCTGTGTTAAATTTAGTTCATTATCCAATAATATATATTAAGTATCCTCAAATAAGGGATCATAAGCTATGACTTGAGAGCTATACCTTTGATCAAGGAAAAGACACTGAAAAAAAATATGAATCCAAATGAATACATCAGGAACCACACAATAACTTTTCTTCATTCTCTCATAAGCTTTTCTTCCCTAACCAGAGCCCTTAACACCATCATCCTAATTAGTCACTAAACCACTAAAGTAGTCCTGAATTTCATTTTTCTTCATGATATCACATTAATTTTATTTTTCAGATACTCAAAGATACAAACTTATATGAAATAAGATTTAAAGAAATAGTAATAAAATGAGAAGGTAATATCTATACATCTCAACATATATAGCCTATAGCTTGTACTTTCACCCTACTATTTAATCAAATCAAATTACCCATTCTTTATTATTTGTTAGACAATTAATTATTGATCATGAAAATGGCTGAAAATATGTTGCACAGTCAGAACATGGTTTCATGATATATTATATGGCTTGGGCTATACAGCACAGCGCAGTATAGTATAGTATAGCATAGTATAGTATAGTATAGTATAGTATAGTATAGTATAGTATAGTATAGTATAGTATAGTATAGTATAGTATAGTATAATGTAGTAAAGTATACTACTATAGCATAGTTTTCTATCTGTATTGTGTATCAGAAATACCTGGCAAGCTTGTTAAAACACAGGTTGCTGGACCCCATCCCACAGTTTCTGACTCAGTAGGTAAAGGGTGACACTCAAGAATTTGCATTTCTAACAAGTTCTCTGGTGATGTCAATGCTATTGACAATTTGAACCACTGGGCTACAGGATTGAGTTTACCTGAACAGATAGTTGCACAAGGCCTATATTGGCCTATAGTCACTTCCCTTCTTTTATATAAATAAAATGATTGATTACAGAACTTCCCCACTGTAGTAAATCTGACATCACCTGAAAGCAACAATAACTAACTGCAATGAGTTCTCTAACAGAAAGAACACTAAATCCTTAACAATGATAGCAAAGGAAGCCAAGGGGTATTCTTTTCTCCTAATCTCCAGGACAGTCAATTTTACATCTGCCTGCTGGATGTATTCATTTTCCCAGAATGCTCAAACTCAGTATGTCTAAACCAAAACCTTCTCCCTAAACCTTCTCATTTATATATAGTCACATTCTTAATGGCCTCACCATTAAATCTCTCTGCTAGGATACTTCTATAGTTTTTGACAATCTCCTCAACTTCACATTCTATACTTAATTAGCAATCTCAAATATATATCTAAAAGCCGATTCCTCCTTTCTATTCCCTGCCACTGCCTTAGAGTTGTTTACTCTTATCAGTCCATCCATAGCCCATTAAAATAGCCTACTAAAAGATTTTCCTGTATTTGGCCTTGCCACTTTCCAACTGATACTCAAAATGCCACCAAAATTACTTTTTTAAGAAATGTGTCCAATTATGTCACTCATTCTCCTACTTAAAAGCTCTTAATTGCTCCCTACTACCCAGAAGAAAATTCAAACTCTTTAGAATGGCCTCAATCTATTTTTTCAGTCATGTCTTTTGTCCTAGCCAAACCAAACCTCTTGAATTCATCAAACTTATAGATTTATTCATACCATTGACATTTTATACATGTTGTTCCCTCTATCTGGGATTCTATTATATCTCCTGTTCACTATAAATAGTTTATAATTCATCAAAATCCAGTTCATGTGTCTATAAATCTCTTCCTAGATCTCCTAGACAAATGATAGTTCCCTCTTCTGTACTTTCACAGCATTTAAAGCATCTTCTACTATAGCACTCACTATAATGTAATTACTCTATGTTCATATATTTTTCCCACTAAACTATGAGCCACTAAAGGCTAACATCTATTTATCCCTGTATTAATCTTTTTCTCCTCCTCCTCTTCCTTCATTTTTATCTCTTACCACCCCAGGCCCACTGCACTATCAGATGAAAGAGTTTAATAAATGCTTATGGAAATAATGAGCATATACATGTGTGTATTTAAATATGTTTATGTATGCTTTTTTTTAAACTGAAGAGACACTCCCTAAAAATTGAATCTATTCATCTCCTCTGAGCCATAATATTATTCGTCTCTCTGGAATCTTTTATAAGTCAACAGATTTTTAGGTTGATGCATATTACATGCTAAGAACTATACTAGGCATTGTGAAGATAAAGAGATGGTCTGTGTCCTCAAAGAAATTAAAATCTTTATGAAAGCCAAGATCATTAAATATAAAATAGCAAATTATACTTTCTATCTTTGTCAAAAATCAGTTGAGCATATTTTTGTGGTTCTATTTGTGGATTCTCTATTACATTCCAATGATCAATATGTCTATTTCTCTGCCTGAACCACATTGTTTTGATTATTATAGCTAAATAGTAAACTTTAATATTGGGTAGAATGATTCTTAACATTTTATTCTTCTTTGTCATGATTATTTTAGCTATTCTGGACCTGTTCCTTTCTATGTAAATTTTAGAATAAGCTTGTCTATATACATGATAGTCTTGCTGAGATTTTGTTGGAACTACATTAAACGTATAGATCATTTGGTGAATTGACACATTTACTGTATTGAGTCTTTCAACCCATTACACAGTATGTCTTGCCATTTATTTAGATCTTTAATTTCTTTTATTGTCATTATGTTATTTCAGCATTAGATCCTATATGTGTTTTGTTAAATGTATAGCTAAGCTTTTCACTTTATTTGAAACAATTAAAACAATTGTGTTTTTAAGTATTATGTTTTTAAATTCAGTTTTTATGTTCATTACTAATATATAGAAATGTGATTAATTTTTATGTGTTGATCTTGTACCCTATGACCTTGCTAACTTAAAAAAAAATAAAACCTAAAGCTCACACCTTATATAAAAATGTGACCTAAACCTCACAGCTGATATAAAAATTAACACCAAATGCATTATAGACTGAAATACAAAAATGTAAAACTGTAAATCTTTTAGAAAATAAAATCATAGGAGAAAATATTTAGAATATAAGGCTGAAAAAAGTGTTCTTAGACTTGACACCAAAAGCATGATCCCTAAAATGAAAAATTGCTTAAATGGACCTCTTCAAAATTATAAATGTCTGCTCTGTGAAAACCTATGTAAAGAGAAGGAAAAGACAAGCTATAGACTGGACAAAAATATTTGCAAACCAATATCCAACAAAGGACTAGTACCTAAAACAATAAAGATTCTCATAGGATTTCTGGTCAAGATGGCGGTCTCACAACTCTAAAGTTTAAAAAAAATCAAATTAAAAAATAGACAAAAGACATGAATAGACATTTCACCAAGGAGGATAGATAGAGAGATAGCAAACAAGCACATGAAATGATGTTCAACACTACTAGCCATAAGGGAAATAAAATTTAAAGCCACATTGAGATATCACTACACATATATCAAAATAACTAAAATGAATGTGACAAAACAAAATGGTGGCAAAGACGCAGAAAAACTAGATCACTCATACATGTGGATGGTAATGTAAAATGGTACAGTTTCTTATAAAACTAAACATCGATTACCACACAACTCAGAAATTATACTCTGGGGCATTAATCCCAGAGAAATGAAAATTTATGTTCACACAAACTTGTACACATATATTTATAGCAACTTTATTTGTAATATCCAAAAACTAGATTTTTGAGTTAAAAATGTCCTTCAACCTGTAAATGGTTCAACAAACTGTGATAGAGGCATGTGATACATATCACTGAATACTACTCAGCAATAAAAAATAGTATGCATTATTGATACATGAAACAATTTGGATGAATCTTCAGGGAATTATGTTGTTTTTTTAAAAAAAGCCAATTCCAAAAATGTGCATACTATATAATTCCATTTATATAACATCTTTGAAATAACACAATGTTAGAAGTGAAGGCCATATTAGCGGTTGACGGGGATTTGGTTAGAATAAAAGGGATGTGGGTGTGGCTATAAAAGGGCAACACACGGGATCTTTGTGGTGTTGGAAATATTCAGTATCTTGATTGTGATGGTGGATACATGAACCTATATAAGTGATTGACAGGTGATAAAATTGCATAGCACTTAATATACACACCCACACATAACTGAGTACAATTAAAACTGGAGAAATATGAATAAAATCAGTGGATTGTATCAATGTCAATAACCTGGTTGTGATATTATATGATAGTTTTGCAAAATGTGACCACTGGGGGAAAATGGACAAAGTGCACACTAGATCTCTCTGTATTATTTCTTACAACTGCATATGAATGTATAATTATCTCAACAAAACTCTCAATTTAAAAAATAGCAAACAATATAATTAGAGTTATAATCTACTGATAAATGGAGTAGTATACAGTTGTTTTTATTTCAGCTTTTTTGAGATATTTTTATTTTACAATAAAATTGTAAGATAATTAAAGATAATTAAAATTGTAAGATACTGATATATGTACATTGTGAAAGGATTCCCTCCTCAAGTTAATTAACACATCCATCACCTCACCAATTTACTCCTCTTTTGAGGAGCAGGGAGAGGGTTAAGAACATTGAAGTTCTACTCTGCTAAAATTATACTAATCTTAGAAAATTTCAATTATAAAATACAGTGTTATCAACTGTAGTCACCATGTTATTCATCCTCAGACCTTATTCACCTTATAACTGAAAGCGTGTACCCTTTTATCGACCTCTCCCTATTTTCCTCACCCCCTAGCCCCTGGCAATCACTTTTCTATTCTCCATTTCTATGAATTTGGATTTTTTTTTTAAGATCCACATATTTTAGAAAAGGAAGAAGTTATAAGGACTAAAGTAGTTAGTAGAAGACCAGATATGATCAGCCTTTTGTATATTGTAAAATAGATGGAAAATTTAGATAAATAGAGGGGAGATACAAGGTTATTCTGGTTAGTAAGGATAATGGCTGAGCATAAAGTATGTTGGACTAATTCAACTTCAACATAGTGCTGGATCTTTAGATAAGAAAGCTTGCCGTGAGATTGTTACATCTTCAAGTTTCTTAATCAGAATGTTCACTAGAGAAAGATTACAAAAGAACCCACGAACCAAATTCTAAGGATACGTAGTGGCTCTAATGTGACTAAGGAATGCCTAAATTATATTCACATCAAAGAAAAATAAGCACAGTAGATGTGGAGGATAATGAATTAGTATTACTGTCAGAAAAAAATTTAAGCTAGGAAAAAAAAATAATCAAAGAAACTAGTCACCACCAGAGACAAAAAATTTAAGCTAAGAAAAAAATCAAAGAAACTAGTCCCCACCAGGTACCAAGAATACCCCTATCCTCTAAAGCTAATACTGACTACACAGTAAGTAAAGGATGGAGTAGCCATGGATAGTGAGAGACAGTGACTCTCAGTTTTTATCATAGTTTGAATAATTAGGGCATATCTAATAAATTCATTCACTTGTGTAACTTCATGGAAAGCATTATAGTTCTGCATACAATTATGGTGAACTGAGAACTGAAAAGTTGTTTCAGAATAGTTAAGAAGTGTATGTCTAACCTAGTGGACAATAGAAAATGGAATTATATATAGAATCACATCACGTTGGCAGCTGACTTTTAAATGAGCGCTGATAAAGAGAAAAAAGGGCCGGCCATGAAAAGAGAAAATTATTTTTATTTCCTACATTGGCCTGCAATATTATTACAGAAAAAGATACAGTTAAAAGAGGCCTAATTGAGTGTGGGGGGAAAAAAATGCAGAGAGGCAGCAGTAAAAACAAGAGGTATCATTCCAGATCATTTAACAATCTTCACTCATTCATTCAATCAACAAACATTTAATAAGGGTCTTACATTCTAGTCATTATTAGGCACTGGGAATATAGCAGAGGACAAATCAGAGTCTCTGCTCTTATTGACTTCCTCCTTTTAGTGGAGTGAGACAGACAATAAAGAAGACAAATGAACAAGAGCATTTCAGATAGTAAGAAATGTTCAAGTAAAAATGAAATAAAATAACATGTTAAATAGTAACAAGAGTCTACTTTAGATTTAGAGGTTAAGTAAGGCTTCTTTGAGTAAGTGATAACTAAGCTGAGATCTGAATGACTAGAAGGAGACTGTATACACAGATCTAGAGGAATATCATTCGAAATACAGAGAAAAGCAAGTTCAGAGGAAACTAAGATGTGCTTCAGGCAGGGGAAAAAAAGGCCAGTGCAGCTGGAGTGGCCTGAGAAAAGGGTAAAGTAATATAAGATGGGCCTTGGAAGCCAGAGTATGGTGTTTGGATTTTAAGCAATGAATTTTATTCCAAGCATAATAGAGATTGATGATCATTGGCCAGATACCAATGCTCCAATGCCAGTAAAATGCCTAAACCCTATGAATATCAGATAACACCATGAAGAAGTGAAAGGGGCATAATTCTAACTGACTGAAGTTAAATCTTGAAGTAACTGAGTTTACTGGAATGAGATCAGACTTTCTGCTATTAGTCAGAATGGGGGCTTAAGAGTTAAATAAAAATCAATAATAGAGAAATAAATTAATAAATGAGATTTTGTACATATGAGTTTGTGAAAATAAAATTTATAAGCAAACATTAATTTACTGTTGTCCTCTATTCCAAATGACACTGTTACCATGTGATATCAAATATTACTAAAAATACCAAAGAATAATTTTTTGGACTTTTTACATTAGGTACTAAGGTAGTTTCCCTAGTCTTCCTTTTTCACCTAAAAACGAAGGGAAACGGTGCCAAAATAACATGTTGCTTATGCATCAATTTTTAAATTTCCCATCTCTTCCTCGTCTACAACATAAGAAGAAAGTACAAGATAAGAGGTATTTCTGAGGAATCTGCTAAAAAGTTCCAGTTAAGCTAATTAATGCACTCTGGAATGGAATGGAATCCCAGTATATACAATTTGTTAGCCACTCTAAAAACTGCCCATTGTCTATAGGTTGCCTCCACTCAAAAAATTCATACATTAGCATAACGGTTGCCACTGCCATGGTTTTTGCTGCAAATGATTCAATACGTTGTCACCTTTTTCACAGTTATGGCCTACATTCTAGGATTTCATTGTGGGAGCACTTGTCTAACCTCTCAGCGATGGCTCCTTAGTTGTACTTAAAGCCTCAAGAATGCTATGATAGGTCTAAGTGTCACAATTATTCAGCATTAAACCAAAGTCTCATATGCCTAATAATAATTATGGCTATGAATTCTCTCTCAGGCCCCAGGCCCCTTTACAACAGCCCAGCCAAAAGTAGAATTATTGACCTTTACCTTCTTCTTGATCATGGTACCCTACTAACACCACCCTCTGTTTGCCAGTCTCTCAAACCATATATAGCACTCTCTGAGCCAATTATCTGTGGCTTTGTCTATAAATACTTCATTGGATACTGACTTTTTCAGACATCAAAATTGGGTGGCAGCTTTTATCTCTTCATAAAGATTCTAATATCAGAAAAAAGAAATTGGGAACAGTAAAAAACAATCTCAAGCATAATAAAAGAAAATGAATCATGAGATTGAGTCAAATGACTTGTTCAGTCTGAAAACAGTTTGAAAAAGAAAATTATTATAATGGATGCTGAAATTTTGATATAAACTCTAAAAGAAAATGAAAGTTGCACAGAATTTTAGAATTTGGCCTATAATGCTAGACCAATGTCTTCATTTTCCAAATTAAGAAACTAGTGCTAAGAAAATCAATTAATTATCTAATTAATTAATTATTAGGTATGCTCCAGTAAGTTACCAGAGTCGGGACAAGAATGCACATCAAATCAAGGCCAATATCTAAAAAGATTCTCAGATTAAACTTCTAAGGAAGAGGTGAAGATTTCCAGCTAATAACTTAACTGTTTGGCCAGAAAAATGTTTATTTCAATATAAATAGTTGGATAGAACAGTGGCAATAACCAACAGGATTTGCTAGTTAACTTTGAATGTGAAGTAGGTATTTAAGATAAAAATCATTGTGAACCTAATATAGTTAGAGATCAGGAATTACTTTAATTCAAAACCACACTGAGTTAGAAACATCAATAAAAGAGTATCAAAAGGAAAAAGCGTGTTTCTTAACAAACCTAGTAATTACAGTCTAGTGGGAAAAGGACAATACACTCCTGCTCACAGTTGAAAGAAGGGCTCAAAATACTCTATTAAGACATAACAAAAGGAAAAAGGAAAATTGTAGTGAAGGGTCCAGTCCATCAAAGGCTCTTGTGAGCTTCTGAAAAGCTCAGTGATAAAAAGAAACCTGTACTAGACACATTCAGGAAGGTGGAACCAAAAAGGATAGACAATTAAGTTATAACTTTCAGGGATTGTAACACACACACACACACACACACACACACACACACACACACACACACAGAGAGAGCAGCCCCAACTTCTCTGTGTAATGTTTTCCAACAGAGTGGAAAAAGATTACAAAAATTTGTCAACAGCAATTGCTCTCCTGGGAATACACCCTAGAGAAGAAATTCAGGCACATGTGCATCACAAGACAGGTGTAAAATGTTCACACCATCATTGTACTAACAGAAAACTGGAAGTCACCCAAATGTCCAGAGACGGTAGACAGGAGAACATACTCCTGTATACCCTTCCATTGAATAGAGTATGGAATATTATACAAACATGAAAATAAATTAGAGCTGCCTAGAGCAAAATTGATCTTAGAATATAATTACAAGTATAAAAAGCAAATCACAGTTACAGTATGATACCATTTCTATGTAGTTATAAAACAAAGCTAAATAATGCATTATTTAGAGACACATAAAATCTGTTTTAAAAAAAGGAAGATGATAAAGTTCTGGCAGTAGCTACAGCTAAGTAGAAAACAAAGGGATTAGACAGGCGAATAAAACACAGGTAGATTCAATAGTATTAGTAATTTTTATTAAATTGGATGATGAATCCACAGGTGTTTGTTTTATTTTTATACCTTATAATATACATGTACTAAATATTACATAATAAACACATAATTAAGTTTACCTCTTCCTTTTCATTTTTTTCTTTAAATTTTCTATACATAGTGCATAAAAAAATAATATAGATCTAAAATCTTCCTCCAGCATAAATCCCAGAATAAATACTAAAGAAGTCAATCTAATGAATGTTCAATGGAAAAAATGCAAAATGCTAATGGTCCACTCAAACTCCACAGGTTCAAAAATCATATGAGATACGACTTATTTCATCAATCCATCAGAAAACTTCATCCTCTTTCTAAACAACAAAATGCCACGAGAGCACCTTCATGCTTCCCAGGTCAGTAAGAGGAAAAATCAGAAGCAATTGCCTGCATCTGTTCTTAACATTCTTAGAGAAAGAGTTTTAAGAATGTTTAAATATGAGGAGACGGAAATGGGCCAAGAAATTTGAAGTATCTTTTCAAGGCACAGACACACAAAATGAAGTTAAGAAAATAATTCAACCAACTAGTATTGCCAATACTGTAAATGGGAGTTGCAAAACAACAGCAAATTGAAATAATCGTTTGTCCAGAATGCCTGGGGTTCACAGGATTCAGGGTGATTATATCTTTTTTTAAAAGTCCTATGAAAGGATGACCAGTTTCCAAAAATTAAAAAGCAAATATACGTAACACAAAAACATATCAAACATATTCTTTTCATAATTCAAAACCCAGTAGTTCTAGTTCTTCATTTTAATCTCTAATTGTACAATACTTTCATAAAATATGTTTATTTAAACTATCTGGTACTAGATAAGTATTTGCTATAAGTATGATACAAATTCTTTAAAACAGAAGCAAGGACACAAATATCATAAGGAGGAAAGATGTATTTTAAAGAGAAGAAAAAATGAATTGAAATGAAGTTGCCATCAGCACTGCTCTGAATACCTGATTGCTTCTTCACCTACAGTATGAATGGTCTTGGGGAACTTCAGCCTTTAAATGACTTGAAATTTCCAACTTATTTGAAATAATAATTCTGGCAGGTTTCTAATGAACAGTTAATGTGTTTCTTAGGCAAAAATCCAAAACCTTTCCAATTTTTCCCATGAATGATAAATATAAAAAAGAGTTTGGATCTGGAATATCCTAAACACTTCACCCAGTATCAGAACAGTAGCAAAAACCTAATGTCCATAAATTTTGCTTTAAAAGATCCCTTTGATGCCTTAACATGGTATGAATGTTAAACTGTTTTTGTTTTTAGCATGGGTTTTTAATAGATTTTTTTCTTTAACAGGAACACATGGCTCTTAACTGCATACTATCTAAAAACCTCATCCAAGGCTTTACCAACCTCTCTCACTGACAACATCATATTCTGCATATTTCTCAGCAGGGAAGATTGGCTTCCAGTGGGGAAACTTTAGTATCAGCTTTTCCAAAAAGCCTGAAAGGAGAGTTAAACTGAATTGCTCTTCCAGAAAACAAGAACATCATCGCTGCCAAATGCTAAATCTCCTAACACCATGGGACATTTCCTATGATTCTGTCTGTGGTGCAGGGTGAGATTCCTGTAATACTTCTCTTAAATCTTTTTTCAAATAATAACAGTAATAGTAGTTATAATAGCAATAGGATAATAATTACAATTATAGAAGGTATGTGTTTTATATGTATATAGTATGTCAGATCCTCACACGACCCTGCCAAGATATCATTCATCTAGTTTTACGGATGAGGGAACTGAAGCACAAAAGGACTAAATAATTTGTTCAATGTCACACAGCTAGAAAATAACATTGGCTATATTTGTTGAGCACTTATTTTCTGGCAATGATCTAAATGTTTTCATTGCATTAACTAAATCTTGATCCTCACGATAGCACTAACAATTACGTCCATTTTGGGGGGCGGGTGAGAAAACTAAGGCATAGAGAGGTGCCCTATGTCGTCCATCTGGCAAATGCTGAACAGAGATTCAAACACAAGCATCCTAGCTCCAAAGCCCATACTCTTAATCACTAGGCTATACTGACCCTCTAAATATTAGAGCTTATATTCAAACTCAGATCTAGCTCGCTCAAAAACATATGACTCTCAAAAATGAGTTTTCCTATTGTTTAAACCACATCGCATTCTTCCTTTAATATGGCAAAGCTGTCAGATGAGGAATACACACCAACATCTAGGGTAACTAAATATAATTCAGCAAAAATATATGTAGAAATCCAAATTGTTGTTTAGAGATGTGAATAATGGTAAATAATCCATCAGATATACACATAAACACGTGTTCATTCTTGTGCTGGGTAACAGCTGCATAATCCATTGGAAAGCCTATCCCACCAGGAATCCAAAGCTCAAATGCTCATGCCCTTTCTCTACATACACAGTCAAATGAATCCACATACTTTCATTATCATAATAGCTTGAAGCATACTATTCCACTGGACAAATACTCTAATTTCTGACCAACATAGAGCCTATGGGGCTGTATTTAAGCCGTGCATACTTTCCATTAAGTTTATGGACTCTATCAAAAAGAGCGCACTTATTCGAATATCTTTTTCTAATTATAGGATTTATCATTCCCTCTCGATCACAATAATTATGACTTAACAAATATATATTTTAAAAGGGTCAAAAAGTCAGAAAGAAGGTTTGATTTTGTCAGAGGTGAGGTTTATATCATTGTATCCCTTTCTGGGCAATCTCACAACCTGACCCAAACCAGTTTACTCGGTCTAGGATCATACACTTAGTAGTATGATACACAAGACATGATAGTGGCTGAAGCACTATTATTAAAGAAAGATTAAAACAGCTGTACATTATGCTGAAGCACTCACTATTCCCTTTACAAACAGACGGTCCTGGATTACAAGCAGCACTTGACCATTTAAATCACGACAACAACCAGATTTAACCAGCTGGGCCATATTCTCCTAGGCAATGACTGTTGACCTCCTCAGTCACAGCTGCTCAAATGAAATTCTCATTAGACAACTTATTTTCAGAAGCCAAAGGACTCTCTGATTAAATATATGTATTTAGATATAGAAGTCCTTTTTAAAGTATTCATTTTCTGACAACTGTCGCTTATGTTAGAGCCCAGCTACACTGGCAACAAGATGGGTGATACAAGGATAACTAAAATTCATCATTTAATCACAGCTGAAGGATTTTTATCTTGGAAGCATTTTAACCTGAATCTATTAATCAAACTCTTTCTGCAAACTCTACCCACCAATGTCAACAGCATTTTAAATAAAAGGCAGATTCTGATATTCATCCATTCTATGCACTCCCCATTTATCTATGCATCTATGCATTTATCTATCATCTATCTACCTATCTACCTACCTACCTACCTACCTACCTATCAATATAGCTATGACCAAAAAAATCAAGGTTAAATTTACAACAAAACAGAAATGTTGCCTATTTTCCTACAAATCTCACTTTCATAGGAGGCACTTCAGACAGAACTTTGTTCATCATTGCTTCAGCAATCCAATCAAAAAACTCCTCTGGAGAGGGCATTTTTTGAAAGAATGGCAGATAAAATACTGAACAATTATTTAGTGGATCTAAGAATCTGCCTGTAAGAGAATAACTTTCCTATTACTATGTGGAGAGTTTTCATTTATCATGTAGATATTGTTTTAAAATAGATCATAAAAAATAAACATTTTATAGATCAATTCCTGTGTATGAGGTGAAGTGAGGCAGGGAGATATTTAGTCTGATAGAGTCAAAACATTCTCCAGACAAGAACTACTCAGGAAAGGACATTTCTTATGTAAGTCACACAAGCTTGTCACTCATGAGGTATGGCCTTCAAACCAAGAAGTAGAAGTGAGAGATGGGTTATGTATTTGAAAGCTCTTATATGTCCCATTGGATGAGAGACTTTCCAAATGAGCCGATGGACTTGAGGTTTTAAAGGGTCAAATGCAAGTAAATATTGGTGAGGCTATTGTGTCTCCTTAGATCTGGAATATAATTATTATAGAATCATAAATTTATCAGAAACATTTTAATGACCTTTTCTATAATTATTTCTATTCTACTATTATATTGTTCTGTTCTATTGCTCCAAAATGTTAATTAAAATTAGGAATCAAACTCAAAACTAAAAATAAAAATCCTCCTTGCTCCCATCTCTACTTCTTTTTTTATTAATTGTATTATCATCCTTCTATGCACCCAAAGTTTAAAAACTCTGAGCTACCTTTAAACCATTCCTCTCTCTTGGTCTCCTTTTTTAAATGTCAAGTCCTAATAATTCAATCTATAATATCTTTTCCATATGCACCCCTTCCTCCTCTCTTCTTTCTGCTGCCTTAGTTTAGGCCCTCACTATCTCTGGCCTGAAACAACTTCCTTAATGTCTCTCCATGCTCCCATACATCCTACACAGCGCTACTGGATTAACTTTCCTGAGAGAAAGCTCTAATCCATCACCTTATTGTGCTAAAAAATAGTCAATGGTTCCTCCATAAACTTCAATATAAAGTTCAAACTCCTTAGCCAAGAATTAAAAGGCCTCTGTAATTCGAACACAACCTACATTTTTAGTCTTATATTCCATATGTATCTTCACGTACTTTTTTTGATAAGTAGAATGGTCCCCTCTCTTTACTGTTTTTCAGATTTGCCATGGCTCTTCCTTCCATATGAATTTTACAATCAGTTTGTTAAGTACCCCACCAATAAACACTCACAAATCCAGTTGTGACATTTTTATAGAAAACTTTTTGAATTGGTAGATTAAAGTGGTAAGACTTAAGGTTATCATATTATTGAGTGTTGCTATACACAAATATGATGTAATTCCAGCTATCCACAAATATGACATAACTCTCCATTTATCTATATTTTTAGGTCAATACATTTTACAATTTTCTTAAAGGACTTGTACATTTTTTCTTTTTATCTTTTTGCCCCCTTCACCCATTTTTCCCATCCCCTCTACCTCCCACCTCTAGCAACCACCTGTCTGTTCTTTGTATCTGTGAGCTTGTTTGTTTGTTTGTTCAGATTCTACAATAAGAGAGATCATATGTTATTTGTCTTTCTCTGTCTGACTTATTTCACCTAGCATAATGCCCTCAAAGTCCATCCATGTTGTTGCAAATGGCAAGATTTCATTATTTTTATGGTTGAATAATATTCCATTGTATATACACACCTCATCTTCTTTATCCATTCATCTATCCATATATAGTTTGTTTCCATATTTTAGCTATTGTAAATAATCCCCAGTGAACATGGGGATGCACATATGTTTTCAAGTTAGTGTTTTCACCTTTATTTTTAGATGAACACCCAGAAGTGACATTGATGGGTCTATAGTAGTTCTATTTACGATTTTTTGAGGAACCCCCATACTCTTTTCCATAGTGGCTGCACAGGTTCACATTCTCACCAACAGTGTACAAGGGTTCCCTTTTCACTACATCCTTGCAAAACTTGCAATTTCTTGTCTTTTGTCTTTTTGATAATAGCAATTGTAACAGGTGTGAGGTGATATCTTGTGGTTTTGATTTGCATTTCCCTTATGATTAAAGATGTTGAGCATCTTCTCATGTACTGTTGGTCATCTGCATGTTTTCTTTAGAAAAATTCAGTTCCTCTGCCCCTTTTTCAATAAGATTGTTTTGGGGTTTTGTTTTTTTTGTTTTTGTTTTTGTTTTTTTTGGTTGTTATTAAGTTTCATGAGCTCTTTATATATTTTGGATACAGCGCCTACATAATTTTAAGTATTTTCTCACATTCAGTCAGTTGCCTTTTTATTTTGTTGATGGTTTCCTTTGCTGTGCAAAAATTTTTGAGTGTGATATAGTCCTACTTAAGTTTTGCTTTTGTTATTTATTGAAGAGACTGTCCTTTCCTCATTGTACATTCCTGGCTCCTTTATGCATGGGTTTATTTCTGAGTTCTCTACTCTGTTCCTCTGATTTGTCTGTCTGTTTGTATGCCAATACCATACTGTTTCAATTACTGTAGCTTTGTAATATAATTTGAAATCAAGGAACATGATGACTCCAGCTTTATTCTTCTTCCTCAATATTGCTTTGGATATTTGAGGTTTTTTATGCTTCCATACAAATTTTTAATTTCAAAAAATTATTTTGAAAAATGCCATTTGAATTTTGATAAAGATTGCTTTGGGTTGTATGGGTGTTTTAACAATATTGATTCTTCTAATCAAGAGCACAGGATATTTTTCCATTTATGTGTCTTCTTCAATTTCTTTCATCTATGTCTTGTAGTTTTCATACACAGGTCTTTCACATTCTTGGTTAAATTTATTCAAAAGTATTTTATTCTCTTTGATGCAATTGTAAATGGGATTGTTTATTCTTCTTTCTGATGGTTCAAAATCATGTATAGAAATGCAACAATTTTTTGTATATTGATTATGTATCCTGCAATTTTACTGAATTTACTACTCCTAACAGGTTTTTCATGGAGTCTTTAGTGTTTTCCTACATATAGTAGCATATCAACTGCAAATAGTGACATCTTTACTTCCTCCTTTCCTACTTGGGTGCCTTTTATTTCTTTTTCTTGCCTAATTTCTATAGCTAAGACTTCCAATACTATATTGAATGAGAGTGATGCAAACAAGCATTCTTGTTTGTCTATTTCCTGATCTTATAGAAAAGGCTTTCAGCTTTTCACCATTGAGTACAATGTAAGCTGTGGGATTGTAATATATGGGCTTTATTAACTGAGGTATATTTTCTTTGTACCCACTTTGTTGAGATTTTTTCACCATAAATGAATGTTGAATTTTGTCAAACGCCTTTTCTGCATCTATTGAGATTACCATATGATTTTTTCTTTCACTTCGTTAATGTGGTATATCACATTGACTGATTTGCTGATGTTAAACCATCCTTATATCCCTGGAATAAATCTCAATTGATCATGATGTATGATTCTTTTAACATATTGTTGAATTTGGTTTCCTAATATTTTTTTGAGAATTTTTGCATCTATCTTCATCAGGGATATTGGCCTGTAATTTTCTTTTCCTGTGGCACCCTTGTCTGGTTTTGGTGTCAGGGTAATGCTGGCCTCACAAAATGAGTTTGAAAGAGTTCCTTCCTCTTCTATTTTTTTGAAAGGATCAGTAGTAGTTATTTGAACGTTTGGTGGAATTCAAGAGTGAAGACATCTGGTCTTGAACTTTTGTTAGCTGGGAGGTTTGATCATGGATTCGATCTCCTTTCTAGTAATTGGTCTGTTCAGATTTTCTATTTCATCATGATTCAGGCTGGGTAGGTTGTAGGTTTCTAGAAATTTACCATGTCTTCCAGGTTGTTAAATTTTTTGGCATGCAATTGTTCATAGTAGTCTCTTATGCTCTTTTGTATTTCTGTGTTATCAGTTGTAACATCTCCTCTTTCATTCTAATTTTATTTATTTGAATCCTCTCTCTTTTTTGAGTCTAGCTAAAGGTTTGTAATTGCTTTTTTCCCCAAAGAACCAGCTCTTAGTTTTACTGATGTTCCCTCTGTTCTTTTTACTCTCTATTTTATTTATTACCTCTCTACTCTTTAGTATTTCCTCCCTTCTACTAACTTTGGGCTTCTTTGTTCCTTCTTTTTCTAGTTCCTTGAAGTTTAAAGGTAGGTGTTTTTATTTGAGACTTTTCTTGTTTCTTGATGTAGGCATTTATCACTATAAACTTCCTGCTTAGAACTACTTTTGCTGCATCCCACAAATTTTGTTATGTTACATTTCCATTTTCATTTGTCTTAGGTATTTTTTTATTTCTTTTTTATTTCTTCTTTGACCCATTGGTTGTTCAATAGCATGATGTTTAATCTTCACATATTTGTAAATTTTCAAGTTATCTTCATGTAATTAATTTTTAGTTTCATACCATTGTGGTTGGAATAGATGCTCAATATGATTTTAATCCTCTTAAATTTATTAAGCCTTGTTTTGTGACCTAATATCTGATCTATCCTGAAAAATGTTCCATATGCACTTGAGAAAAATGTATATTCTGTTGTTTTTGGATGTAATGTTGTGTGTATATCTGTTAAGTTCATCTAATCTAACATGTTGTTTAAGACTAATATTCCCTTACTGATTTTGTCTGGATAATATATCCATTGATGTAAGTGGGATATTTAAAAAGTTCCTACTATTATTATATTGCTGTCTATTTCTCCCTTAGATCAGTTAATGCTTGCTTTATATATTTAGGTCTTCCTATGTTGAGTGCATAAATATTATATCCTCTAGCTGAATTGACCCATTTATCATTATGTAATGCCCATCTTTATCTCTAATTAGAGCCTTTGTTTTAAAGTCTTTATTTTTTTTTCTGAAATAAAATAGCTACTCCAGCATCTTTTTGGTTTTCATTGGCACGGAATACCTTTTTTCACCCCTTCGCTTTCAGCCTGTGTATATATCCTTACATCTAAATTGAGTCTTTTGTAGGCAGCATATAAATGGGTATTATTTTTATCCATTTAGCCACTCTATATCTTTTGATTGGAAAATTTGATTCATTTACATTTAAAATAATTGTTGATGAGAATATACTTATTGCCATTGAGTTGTTTACTGGCTGTTTGTATAGTTCTACTCTACTACTATTCTTCTACCTCCTTTAATTAGAACCTAAACTATCGGGCATTTTAAAGATCTCTGCCTATTCCTTCTGCCTAAAATGTATCCCTTTCATTTCTACCTATATAAATCCTCTCATCCTCCAAGACCAGTTAACATCTATTTCCCTATAGAAGCTTCCCATGGCTTCCTAGGCAGGTGTAATCTATCCTGTAAACTCATATAACATTTTATCTATATAGCTCTCATGGAATTTATCATATATTAGACATTTAATTAGTTCATTTTGTATATGTTTTATACCTATTATAAACTCTTTAAAATCATAAACTATTTTCTTTATTTATTAGTGATGCCCTAGTGGATCATGTAGAATAGGAGTTCTTAACCTAAGATCTACATATTCCAAAAGTCCATCTATAGAATTCAGGGGGTTTCTGAACTCATATTAAAAAAAATTCTTTTTCACTAACCTTTAAATGCAGACAACAAACCATAAAATATTCAGACAACAAACCATAGATGCAGACAATAAACTACAAAATATTTCAGAGTATCTGTGACATTGTAACCAGTAAAATTACAATATATTTATATGACATTTTACTTGTTGAAAATATCTCAGAAATCACTTACACTTATCACTACTTCAAAATTATGATATTTTAGTCCTTCAATTAACTCTTGTTTATTGCAATAGCAAAGTAGCACTTTCTCCCATATTACAAAATTTAAGATTTAAAATTTTAATATAATTCATTTTCTCTGTAATTCCATAGATTTTGCTTTACGCATTTAAAATAAGAAAGAATGTGTAGATTTCACTAGACTACCAAAGGGATCCACAGGGGGGAAAAAAAGGAAGCAGGTAAGAATCTCTCAGTTCCAATACAGCGCTTTGTAAGAAAAGAAGAAAAACTTATAGAAAAATAATCATGATACCATGTAGTTCTTGATTAGGGCTATAAAAAACATAATATGAACTACAGAATATTGTATTAGCATATTATTCATAAAAATTCACAGTCTTCGTCTTGGAAAAAGACCAATCCTCTGCCCTCTACAATAGCCCTATTTAAATGCAATGAAGATTGCTACATACCTCCAATTTATTACCTTCCAAAGAATATTATCCCATACATATTCTACAACTGTTAGATAGTTGGTCTTATTATAAACGATAATCTGGTTCCTTGTAACTTGTCACTAATCTGCATTCTATCCCCAGGGAGCTAGATAGAATAAATTCAATCCCTCCTCCATATGACTTTAATCTTTAGAGACAACCATCATGTCATCTTTAATATTCTTTTCTTTGGGGTTAATATTACTAGTTCCTTCAACCATTTCTCTTATTATATAATTCTGTGTCTGTTATCATGTTGATTGTTCTCCTCTGAGAATACTTTTGAATCTCTCTTAAAGTGTGTTAATTCTCAACTCAACATAATACTTCAGATTCATTCAGTTAAGCAGAGAGTTCAATGGGACTACCACCTCTTTGTTACAGTAATGCTGACTGAGATAGCACTGGTAATTTTTTGGCAATATTCATCATGATAACCCTATTGTACTTACTGTCACCTAAAACTCATAAGCTTTTTTAAAATTATTATTCATGTGTCTGCTATTTGAATTTTCTTCAGTAATTACCTGTGCATGCAGGAGTTTTGGTCACAGCCTCTAGACTTGACAATACGATCTATTAAATTTTATCTTTATGGTTAGTTTTAAGTTCATATTTTCAGTTTGTCAAAGCTTTTGAGTGTTGTTTCTTTCATACATTATATTCATGTTTCAGATTTGTGGCATCTATAAGTTTGATGAACATGCTTTTAATCACTTAATATTTATATTTACTATATTATGTCCATTAACATACTCTAAAAATGCCTGGATTTCTGATGCCTAAAACATATTACTGTAGAAAACAATCAAAGTTCTGTAAAGTACATAAAAAAACATTCTTCAATAGTAGGAATATAGTGATAAAGGACTCTTAGATGGGAGGTCTCTTGTGTCTTTCTTCCATCAAATCTATAACATACAGTAATGAAGAAGAAAAATAGAAAACAAACCGTTATTTGCAAAAGAAAAAATGGATTCCCAAGCAATCCAGACCACAAAAATTATCAAAAATCAATTTTTTATTTTTAAAGAGTCCTCTAATGTCTTTTGAAAATCACTTTCTTATAGAACTAATATCATCTTTCTGGTGAATCACAATCAACAGTAATCTAACAATCTCATTCAGAGACTATTGGTCTAGCAGCCTGTTATTCTAGAACATAGCCAAGAATGCAGAATATAACTGAGCAACCAGAAGAGTCAGCATGATGTCCGTGCTCTCTCAACAATTCACCCAGACATATTTGTTTATATTTTAAATACAGTCCAGAATGTCATGATCATCTAATTTCATAATTTTTGATTAATGCAAGGAGAAAATTAGAAATTATTCACCCCTAAGCAAGAAGTAGCAGCCTGCAACCTGATATTTAAAAAGGAGAAACACACACACACACACAGAAAACTACTTCTATACCCAGCAGACACAAGAACCAAAGTTTCGTAACTGCAGAGAAATAACCATAAAGCCAAACAGTCCTAATTACCTCAGGGATCTCTGGAGCATCATTACATTATAGCACGGTAAAACAACTGACATTTATAATATGATAATCATGATAATTCCTCAAATTTATGTAGTTTAGAGTTTGTACGAGGCTTTTATATTCATTATTATAGTTAATCCTCAAAATGTTTGAGTTACCAAGTCAGGTATTGGTACCAAATCAAGTTTTAAATTTTATGGCTCAGGGAAATTGAAGAACTTACCCAGGGGCGCGTAATTGTTAGATAGGTAGTGGAGTTCATAGTTTACAGCAACATGACCCTGAGTTATCAAAAAAATATTTACATTTTGCGCCACATAATGTGGTTAGTAAGACAAGGGAGCATGTCATACAGTTTAGAAACTTCTACAAAAATTGTTAATGTGATGGACACATGCACAAAAATTAATTTGAAACTTCCACACAAATTAATTTGAAACTTTTTAAACTTTTGAGCCCTCAAGGAAAAATATTAAGTTACATCAAAAAATCCCTTATATCAAATCCCCATTTACCTATAGTGCTACAGAAATCTAAATTTAACTTATAATGTTAGTAATAAAACCAGAACCATTAATTATCCTACATTTTAAAGTCTAAATCTGTATATAAAAATGAAAGAAAATACTTAGACATGATTAATTTTAAAATATCAAAGAGACTTCTTTCATCTGGTTTTTAGGATATAAGTGGACTGACTATTGTGGATAAAGTAGAAAAGGTGGATGTGGTATTGCAGTAGACATCATGTGTCAAAGCACTTCCCCCTTGAGCAGTAGCTTTAACATTATTAGAAATCCTCAACTCTCAATTTTATGACATTTGGAGATAAAATAGTATTTATAAATTTATAATATAAAAATGAGATA
Organism: Pteropus medius; assembly: GCF_902729225.1. Taxonomy (NCBI): domain Eukaryota; kingdom Metazoa; phylum Chordata; class Mammalia; order Chiroptera; family Pteropodidae; genus Pteropus; species Pteropus medius. The sequence continues at coordinate 1,376,055 of NW_024353906.1, read as the reverse complement.
TAAATCGTTTTGGGTTTTTTTTTGTTTTTTGCTTTTTAAGCAGTTGATAATTTTATAATAAAACACCATCTATCAAAAAGAAATAAAGGAGAAAAATTAAAACTAAAGTTGCAGCTGAAAAAATTCCCATACTACCTTTTTTTTTAGGGCAAGGCTTACGGTCAGTTTAAAAACCTTGATTTGTTATCAAAAGAATGAAATAAAACGCACAAAGTTTTACAAAAATAGAGCTATCTGCTTAACACTCCTAATGGATCACAATCTGCCATCACCATGGTAACCTCTGAATAACTTTTTCTTAGCTAGTACAAATTATGTACTTCTTTGGCCTTTGAAATCCCACTCATTTTTTTAAAGGCCTAGAATCTTTAAAAGAATAAAGCCCGACAGTTAAGTCCACACATACCCTCTTGTTCAGTCCGAGTCATTTCCTCAAGCTTCTTCTGTTTCAATGTGTCCACCACATCGGCAAGGCTCCCTTTGCGGCGTTCTGGGGTTCCAAAAGTAACACTGGTCATTATCTCGCGGTCCCGACTCCCTTCGTCAGGCTTATGTGGTGAGGTAGAGGTATTTCGGAAGGAATATAGGGAACATAACTTATTATTCTCTGACTCCTAGAAAAACAAAATAAAATAAAACTATTAGAACACATGTTTCTTTATATATCGTTTAAGAAAAATCCCAAACTCAGAATAACAGTATATAATGCTTAGATGAACAAAATATATTAACTATCTCTGCTTAAAAAATACTAAACATTAAAGAAGGAATTATCAAAGAAACTAACTTGAAGTTGCAGATTCCAACTGTTTATTTTTTAAATTAGAAAGTAGTTTAAGTAGTTCAAAACGATTTTAAAACAGACACTTCAACTTATTTATTTACACCCTTCATTTAAAATAGTTCAGATTCAATTATTATTAGCATTGGTAAAATTCTTCTTTTAATTGGCACTTTTATTAGCAATGGTCTTCCTGCAATCTAAAAAATATGTACATCACAAAAATATTATCCTTGAATTTAGAACCAGCAGAGAAATTAGCTTCAATAACCAATGTTAATTGTTCACCATAAAATATATAAAATATCTAAATCGTGCCACGAAGTTAACCAACCTGAATATTTTTGTGTGCTGGGGTTTGGGGAGAACCACTTTTTCCAGCTATTCATCTGTCAAAAGTTATAGAAACCTCAATTCTTTACTCTTACTGTGGATATTTTGGCACAGTCACTCACATTTTTCATCTGGCATTTAAAAATGGTTTGTTTTATGTTTGCTTGTTTGTTTGTTTTACAAAAGGACAAGTTTATTAGAGAAACATTTGCACAAGAATTACCTCACAGTACAGAGAATTGAACTAACTGGTTAAAGTTAAGATCTATCTGTGAGGAGGAAAAGCGAATCTTAGATTGAAAATAATAAACACCCAGAAGTTTATAGAAAGAAAATGTTTTATATCTCTCTAAATCAGAACTGGGGCTTCAAAGCAAATATTATTTGGCCACAGCCCATCAGTAGTCTTGCATTCACCTTATCTGTCTGTGCATAAGTAGTCTTCTACCCACTTAAAAAAAAAATGTGAAATAAATAAAGCATCTAGCCTTTGTGATTCTCGTCAGAAGCTTGAAAATCTTAATTGCTCCTATATTTCTCTCCATCTTCACAAAGAAGCCCAGCAAGCTTCAAGAACTAGAGGAAGAAGCATTAGGCAAAAGCTACAGAGTTAATAACTAGTGGGAAGGGGGAGAAAAGTGGAGTCTAGAGAAGTAAGTTTCTGCATACGTTAAATGAGATAATTGTATTCAATATATGCTAGGTACGTAGCTATTATTGTCATTATATAGAATGTAGGAATAAAACTCATTTTCAGGGTTATTGGTAGCATATAATGAGAAAACATTTATAAAGCAACTACACACAATGATGAGCTCATAAGCTGCGGTGTTTAATAAACGGTAGGTGCCATTATGCTGACAGAAAGAGCAGACCTAGGAATGGAGCAAAGGAAGATTATCCCCTTGGACCTAAGAAATTATTTAGTAAAAAATGTTGAGTCTTGAACTAAATTGAATGTTATGAAGTCTTTGAATATGCTAAACATCACTGAATTGTACATATTAAGTGGATAAATTGTGTGATATGTGTATTGTATCTCAACAAAGCTGTTAAAAAATATTGTGAGCCAAATCTTAATTTTTTTCAGCATTCCTATTCCTATTGTTAGCACAATGCCAGTTACAGAGCAGATGCTCATTACATTCATAGTGAAATGAACTGAAAAGATAAAATAAATGGGGCAGGGCAGAAAAAAAGAGCTGTTCCTTAGCTTGGTCCTAGATCTTTCCTTCCCGATGGAAAGATGTTGTATTTCATTAATGTTTACAATAACTCTGGAGTGATGCATAATCTGTACAAAGTGGCTCAACAGTACCAAGAAGCAGGGAGCAAAAAGATGAAAAGTCATGATTTCTCCATGAAAGCTACAAGAATGACTTGCAATATGTCACCTTTTGATACCAGTCACGGTTAGTACATGGCTCCTTGAAATAGCCAGTTCATTCCTCATTTTGTGCAAACAAAAACTCAGAGAGATGTTTGCCAAAGCCATTATGACCTCTTAAGAGTACCTATCAGAAATGTGACCTAGGCATTTTGAATCGATAATCGCCATTTTGATCAATCATACTTCAGTTGCTTTCATTTCAAATGCAAGCTAGTATCATGTCAGAGCCTATAAATCAGAAACAAAAATACTAAGGGATTAAAGACCAAGTCAAAACAACAGTGGTTACCTACAAATGACTCACCATTGACCACAGAAAAGAAAATTTTCCCATCACTTGAAAGATGCTAGGCATGGCTCTCCAGCCTGAGGAACAACTCTAAATTCTCCTTAAAGAGTTTAAGCTCCATACCATCCCACTTTTTTCTCTCGGGACTAATTTCAGTCTTATTTATTCATGTCACTTACTTGTTATATAGATTATGTTGCTTGTTTATTACTCATGGCAATGTGGTCACTGCCATGCTGCACCACAGACAATAACCATGGTTCCCACATTGATGGCCCACACCATTCTCCACCCCATAATCTGTGCAAAGTAGCTCAACACAATCAAGAAGCAGGGAGCAAAAAAGTGAAAAGTCATAATTTCTCCATGAAAGCCACAAGAATGACTGGTAATATGTCACTGAGGCACCAAGATAGGCAGTTAGTGAAATCATAAATGGCTAGCACCATCCTTAGGAACAATGAAAAGGGGCAAAATTTACCATTCCTGGCCCTGACTTTTTAACTTTCTAAAACATTGGCCTTTCATGAATGGAAGCCTGCAGCAATTCATCTGAGTAAAGGGGTATATAAATCCACCTTTCTAATGAAGAAATTACCATTGGATAAAAGGCAATAAAGCCAAATGAGAAAAAGAGATTTGACAAAGGATCTCTAATTTTTTTCTAGAAGGTTAGATAACTTACTTAAAAAACAAAACAGGTGCTATGAAATACCAATTGAGGCAAGATTCCCCATGATACTATCTAGTTTTCATGCATGTCATTGCAGCACAAGTGTGGAAAAATCTGAGATATTTCCCTAACGTTTCTCTGAAGTTTCCACAAATTTCAATGTGTAGAATTCCCTGGCAAATATGTTAAAATGCAGATTCCCTCACCTCTTCCCATACCCCAAAGAGTTGGGCCCAGGAATATGAATTTTGTTGAACATCCCAAGTGAGTCTGATACACAGGTCCTTTAATTCTGATGCATCCCACTTTAAGAAACTCAGATTCCTAAGAAAACAATAAAATAAATGTGCTTTGCCTTAATGTTATAATGCAGATATAATTATGAATGATTTTAAGAAGCCTGGTTAGTTATCATTTATAAAAAAAAACATAAGGGAGATTGCTTTTCTTTTGACCTTTCTGTGAAAACAACTACTGTATAACATAACTGAACATATGAACATCACAATAAGCAGACAGAGCATATGGGGCACTGAGTAGCATTATTCATTCAAAGGAAATTTACTATAAATTTGTTTTCTCTTAACCCCTAACCTCAGTGGCCCAAACAAACCTAACAGTGAAGAAAATTTTCAAAATATTATTTAAGTGAATCTCAGTCCCAATACAAAGACTAAAGTAATGTTGATTCAGATTATCTAAAGAGCATTTCACTGGAAATCAAACACAGTACAAAAATTATATGTAGAAGACTGAAAAAGAACCCAATAGTACAAAAAAAAAGTTATTAGACAGTTTCTAGAAAAGAAAGCAATTTTCACAAATTAAAAATATTTCATTAAGACGTTTTTGTATCTGAAGGGATAGAAAAGTAAATATTAAAAATGAAACATATGTATCTACGATATAACTAGACTTACTGTGATCATTTTGTAATATACACAAATACTGAATCAGTATGTTGTATACCTGAAAATAATATAATGCCATGTGTCAATTATACCTCAATTTAAAAAAAATGTGAGGTAATAGATCTCAACTAAACTTACTGTCATAATCACTTCACTATATATATATATATATATATATCAATCAAATTATTATGTTACACACCTTAAACTAATACAATGTTATACATAAATTATATCTCAATAAAACTGAAAAAAAACATTAAACTAAATATTGCTCCAATTTTTCAGGTGTTATTCAAAACTAGTAGCTCAGCGGTAGTATTAAAAGGACGCTCAACTTAATTAGCCTTCTCATGCTACTGTGACTATATATTACATGTACTCAGTTTTTGAGCCTTTGTCTTGTTCTTTCCCCCTAGAATTCTCTTTGACTATACACTCAACCCACCCTTCAAAGTTCAGATCACACGCGCTTCATCCTTAAAATCCTCTGACTATACTGGACCTCACTATCCTCTTATTTACCCACAAACCACACACTGAATCACTTAATCAGAACTATGCATTTAATAATATACTAGAATAAATTATTCATTACTATTTTTCATGTATTAGTTAACATTTGCAGTTAAATTTTAACTCTAAAGGATTAGGGCCATGTCTCATGCTTCTTCCATATGCCACCAAAGCATCAAACAAATGTTGGCTGATGAAGTTGAAACAACTACTCACCAAATATGTCAAAAATAATAAAAAATTAGGCTAAGGGGTTAAGATTTGCTCTTACAGGATTTCTTATGTAAGCAAAGTAATGAAAATGGAGATATTAAAAAATAAGGTATTCATTCAATAAAAGATGGAATACCACATGGCCATTAATAACATTGCATGTGTTGAATATAGTGTTGTTTATAGTGAGGAATAATTAAGGCAACTTGCATGTCCAATTGTAGGGATTATTTGTAGGCATTATGATTTTATACTTATGGTAGAGTAATTTGAAATTATTGAAAATCACATTTTTGCAGAAAATTTAATGACATGTGGGAATATTCATGTTAGTGAAAAGTATGGTAGTGAGAAACATGAATATACATTTTTTAAGAAAAAATTATTTAGAGAAGACACTGGAATATCCAATAAAATTAATGGTCCTCTGAATATTGAGATAACAGGTAGTTTTTATTTTCTTTTGGAAGTTCTCTATATTTTTCAAATGTTATATCATAAATAACACTTTTAATGAGAAAATAAATACTATTCTCAAGGCTTATTATAAATACCAAAAAAAAATATTACAAGGAAAAACACATTAAATAAAAAAAAGGATATATTGTAGTATTTAGCAATGTCAATTTGTTATATGCGTGCATAAGGGTAAATGTTGCTACACACACACACACACACACACACACAAAAACTAGGAAGATATATACTAAAGTATTTATAGCGATTTCTGAATGGTGATATTATTGGTAATTTTTATTTCTTTTTTTATCTTCGTTTTCTAATTTATAAATGATGAACATACTGTCAATATGAAAAGCAAAAATGTTTTATAAAGAGATACTTGGAGGAAAAATAAAAATAATTTTAAGAGAATAGTTTGGCCTTCTTGAAGATGTCTACATTTTTTAGTCCCCCTGTACTAAACCCAGAAAAAACAACCAAGCTTTCGTTCATTGGTACTTCTGTAGTTAAAGGCTCTCAAATAACATTTTCTAATAAATCTAATTATTTAAAAGGGAATCCTGTATCAGCTAAAATCTAGACCCCTATAATTATCATCTCTTGTTTCTTGTTGGCCTTCAAAAGATACCCAAAATCAGTTCCCTTTCTCTTCCATATTAGAATTGCTCAAAGAATTAAGAGTCCTTTTCTAGGTGAAACTCCTCCAGTTTCTATACTCATTTCTCATTTGCCATGCTTTCCAGACCCTTTGTCTTTCTCCTCTGATACACTCCAGTCTCCAGGTATTGTTCTAAAAATGTATTGCCCAAAACTAAATATCAAATTCTGCATCTTCATTTTCAGCAGGGAAAAAGTAACATCCAGAAATTATATGGCTCCCCCCATGTCACATAGGTAGAACTGCCAGAGCTAAAATATAAAAGCAGGTTTTCTGATATCATATCTGATGCTTTTTCCATTCCACAGGGCTATAATAAAATTAGTTACCTGTTGTTATACAAATGACAATAAATAAATAAAATTAGTCATCTGTTTTTGTATAAAAATCACCCTAAAACTCAGTGCTTAACAGAACAATAATCATTTATTATCATTTATGGTGTCTGTGGATCAGGAATTCAGGAGCATCTGGACTGGCTGGTTCGGCCTCAAGGTCTCTCGTGAGGTTATTGCTAAGTCAGTGGCTAAGGTCGGAGTCATCTCAAAGACTTTTTTACTCACAGATGTGAACATTTCAAAAGCTCAGGGCTGAAGTCTGGGGTTCCTTAGACAATCTCTTCCATCTGTGTGTGATCTCTCCACATGATGTTTTCTCTCTGGCATGTTGGCATCAAACTAGCTGGATTTCTTGCATGGCAGTTCAGGCCTCCAAAGTTGCATGTCCCCAGAGAGAGCCAAATTAAAGCTGAATTCACTGTTTCTAATCTAGCCTAGTTATAATTATATTCTCAAATAGTTGCTGTGAAAAATGAATAATGTATAAAGTATTTTGGACAATGCCTATCAAATAAGTACTCAAAAAATGGTAACTACTTTTATTACTAAATTCAAAAGTTCTTTGTCTAATTGTCCTTTGTTTCCATTTTTAATTCTGAAAATACAGTCATGATAACCATTGGCACCATTTTTAGGTTTTTATTTATACCCACTCATCTAAGTGGAATAATAAATACTAGACTACATTACTCTCTTCAATATCAATGCTCAAAAAATCACCTTCTTCATGAAGTCATCCCAAACTAATTCCACCAAGATCCGGCCTCTCACAAAGCTCCAGTGACCTTGGCACTTGTAATTGGATTTTTCTAGGGATATTATCAATTCCCACTTAACCTAACTGCACATAGATTATCTCCATTCTGTCCAGGAGCAGCTACAGAACACTACTGCTCTGATTCATCTGGGTTGCTTGCTGCATCTAGACCAGGAATGTGAATGTGAATGGGCAGCCACACTGCAAGGAAAGGAGAGCAGTGGGCTGAGTTTACAAAAGTCAGATGAGATGTCAGGAACTGAGAAAGTCACAGACCATAGACCAGAGACCATTCCTGACTAGGAATGAAATTCTTGCCCTATATAATAATAAAGTTGAAACCCATATACAGGTAGAAGTCGTTGAAGTTGGGAGAAATAACTAGGAAATGCACTCTCTAAGCAGCTGCATAAATCAACTTCCCTTCCTACTACCCTATCTAATGGTAAGGACAGAATATTATCCTCTCTTACCCTTTCCTCCACCCATTCATTAGCAAAGATGATTTAAATGTCTTCATTCTTATGCATTTTATGTAGTCACTTTTGTTTTGCTTTTTCATTTTAGTTATACTGCATCTCCAATTACAGCTTTATCCTCACTGTAGTCTGTCCTCCCTAAAGATAAGATTTATTGAGATATCCAATCACAGATTTGTTCCTGATTTCTGACATCTCCCAATCTATAGCAAACCTCAGCTTCCTTAGATCCTACCCAAAATCACTAAAACAAAGCCCAAATCCTAAAAATTGTTCTTTGGAACTCTCTTACTGAGACACTCTATGATTCTTTATGGTGTGTGTTCTCCCTACTGCAATAAATAAGAAACCCATTTGTTTAACTACAGATGTGTTCCTGGTAGTCTTTTGCTGAAAGGAATTAAGGAAAGCAATGTCTGTAAAGAAATTAAAAACAATAATAAAACCAACTAAGAGTTTTTGTTTGTTGTAAATCACTATGTACTGGCAACTCGACCATGTCAGTGATTAACATACTAAGTTTATTATACATATATTATATATGTACTGCTTTTTCTGATTTCCCACTTTAAACATTTTTTTTTTGGATGAACCAAAAGCTGCTTGTGACTGTGCTATATGAGAGGCATTCTATTATAGTGTTACTGGGTGATGACAGAAAAACCTTTACCTAATCTAGGTTTCAATAACTTCTTGCTAACAAAGGAACCTAACCTTTTTAATATGCTGAAAACTATATCGCTAACATTTATAGTTTCTTTCTCAGAGGGAAAAGGATGTTTTTCTCTAATGTGACATATTTTAAGGAAAAGCATTGGTTTAAAAAAAGCTTGCATAAATGAAAATACTGAGTTTGGTTCCAATTACCAACAATTTATTTCTGACAAAAGTATCATTTGCTCTAATAGTGAAATAAAGTGTATTATTTTTCTCTTTTATCAAAACTAATACTTAGTAGAATATATTAAATTTACATAGCATTCTTAAAGTTAGAATAACATCTTGCCACTTTATACTATTTACTATATTGTTTAATAACAATAAATTATTCATGATGTGTGAGAATATAGATTTGTTACCAATATTTGCTAAAATGTCATAATTCCTAAAGTCTAAGGAGAAAAAGCCAGTTTTTAAAAAGTTGTTTTGATTCAAAGAAAAAAATTACATGACAAAAGTTTTTTTAAATGGCCTAATCACAATAATATTTAATAAAATGGAAGTAAATGTTGTGAACAGAGTAAATATAGAAAAAAAATACTTAAAGTCCCCACACTTGTCAAGACAAGCACATAGAAAAGCCTTGCACCATCTATATATTATCAGCCTCACATATAGAAATCTCAAGATTCAAAGGTCCTTAAAAATCCAATTGCTCAAACCCATCTAGTACTTGAACCTCCTGCGCAAGAAAATGTGGTATAGTAGCTAATAAAGTGTAGGCTCTCTGGGCCAGATTTTCTAGTTAAATCCCATCTAGCTTTTCCATCTACCTCCCATTCAACCCCAGACAAGTTAGATAAACTTTCTGTGCCTTAATGTCCTCATCTATAAAATGGGAGTGATAATAACAGCAGTATAGAACCTACCTCATAGTGTTGTTATGAAAATTAAATAGTAAGTGCTCATTAATTGATGGTGGTGGTGGTAGTAGTGATGGTGGCTGTTACAACTTCCCTGACAAGTAAGTTTTTTTTGCCTCTCCTTAAACATCTCCACTAATTGAACAGTTAGTACCTCTCAAAGCAAACTATTCCATCTTTGGAGAGTTGTCAAACATTCTTATTTATAAGAATAAGAATCCTACTCCTTAAACCCATGGAAATATTTTCATTCCATGGAAATACTAGAACAGTAGCACTTTCAAAACATACACACAGCTATTATAGTACCCTTGTATCTTTTCTTTTTCTAGGTAAAATATCCCTATTTTCTTCATTTCTTCCTCATAAGACATGATTCAGCCTCCTGATCATTCTCCCTTATGTATATTCCAATTTGCTTCTCTATCTCTCTTAAAGAGCAGTACCCTGAACTGAATGTGCTCAATATTGTCTAAACAACAAAGAATTAAGGCACACATTCACCCCCTTAGGGTATATATACTTTAAAGATACAATGCCGTAAGACAGGCAGCTTCATAGATGAAAATATAACTTTTTCATAGTGGACAGCAAGAAGAGCTTTAAGGCAGGCTGATCTGATAGTGAATTCTCCAAAACACAAAGCGACATATTATCAAGGTTCACCTATTCACTGATTCATGTGCCTACCAACTCCAGACAGTTACTTTTATCTGGCAATTCATTAGTATTTAAATTATCATATGACATTCAACCTAAATAACGTTACCAGACTAGGTTGAATTGGCTAAGACAAATTTTACCTCGATACCAAGAAATTTAGAAATAGCAAGAGATGGTAATTATAGTTCAAATTTTTCACTTTTGAGTTGAGTGAAAAGTAAAGTCAGGGGATATAAAGTGACTTTTCTAAAGTCACAGAGCAAATTAGTGGCAGAGATGAATATAGGCTTTCTATAAGGTAACATCCTCTCCTCTAAATTGTTTCCTTTAAATAACACCAGGGAAAATACTTCCACTGAATCAAAAGAATGTTTTTGTTGGTTATTTGTTTATTTGTTTGTTGGTTTTTTCTTGTTGTTTTACAATTTAAGGCATTATGGAAGGGGTATGATTATGCAGAAATTAGACAAGTATAATTGAATGAGTTCTTCCAGAATAACTTTTTATGCATGGAGAATCTCAAATGATTCTATAGAGCTTTTTTTAAGAGGTAACTACTTTACTGTCAAGTTTATCATCCACGTGCTCTCCTCTGTTACAGTTGTTTTCTTTTGTTCTCCAAGTGAGAGGCACCAGTGCACTTAAAACATTAACCGTATATTTTTTATATCTAATCAGCCAAACAGCTAGTATGCTTTAAGTGATCTGAAAACTATGGTGGAAGCTTAAATTATATGTACATTACAGAATCCAGATATCAGTCCGATCATCAGGAACACATTATGCATAAGCATCATCCAAATAAGAAACAATGAAGAGAACTTTGAGTTAGTGGACAAACTCCAGATATCAGAAGAAAGAAACTGAAGCAAAAGGAGGCAAAGTAAAAAATTTCCCTACCCTCTACCCAGAACAGGAAAAGAGCCTGGAAAATAGAGCCAAGGAACCAGGGACCTGTTTGTATGACACTAGCTCAGTGTTGGTAGGGAAAAGGTATGCTTGTAGTATGACACAAGTAATGTATGGAAATATTGTTTAATCCATTTTCTAGGAAACTTGTCCCTAATTCAAGACAGAAACTGGGGCCATTGCGGGGGAGGGGAATCTACAATCATTCAAGAGTATCACAGTAGCTTCAGTAAAAACAGGATATAAACCTCTTAGAAAAACAGCAAGGTAGTTGGGAGTCATTAGGAAAAGAGGTAATATTGAGACCCCCATAAGCAAATATTGATGTAATATTTACCTACGTTTTGAGTATTTATTTTAAAATGATGAGGCTGGAGTTCCAGAAATAGTTCAGAGTATGCTCTTCATACCTCAAAAATCTTAACATTAAAAAGTCCCAGAGGCCAATCAAGGTCTGTTAAACCCATTTGTTCCTTAATACATATTCTGTTCTATTAACAGTGAAGTCCTTTCATGGCCTAATTTGCCTAGAGAAGAATGACTAGAGAGCAGATTGCTATGTATGTCATATAAGCTGAGCACTCACGGCCACTACGTGAGCGTAACAGTCTCCTCTCACTGGGTTCTTGTCCAGTAATGTTCCCTGTTTTGAGAAATCCACCACAAAATCCTTCAAATTTCCTTCTAATATGTGCAATATATACAATGGCTTACCAAGAAACTCTTTGTTATCCAGAAATTATTAAATAACATCTCTAGCTCTCTGATTTAGGTTTTTACAGATAGAAATAGTACAAATAAAAACAAAATGATTTCTCAGAGGGTGTGTTGCTTATACAACAACTATCTATCTATCTATCTATCTATCTATCTATCTATCTATCTATCTATCAGCATCTATCATCTATCTATCATCTATCTACATTTCCAGGAAAAGAAAAGCTAGGCATAAAAATGTCACCAAATTACCACAAAGCAGGAAACAGAAGTCTAATTCAGTCATCAGGTGCCCCCAATGTCTGGAAGCTGTGCATTGCTCTACCGGAAAGCAACATACAACTTCGAATTAATGGATCAGTTACAATCACAGAAGCCACACTTTCTCTGTCGAGGAGATAGAAGGTGTGAATTTTTATTTTTCTCTCTTAACTTTCAAATACTCAGATGCAGATTGATTCCTTGCCCAACTATGTCATTCCTCATGGATTCAAGAGAACAGTAGCCAAAAGGAGAGCTGGACACTAATCTTACTGTCAATTTCAGAAAGCAAAATAAATAAACTATAATCAACTTCACATACAAAACATACCAATGTGAGAATAAAAATAAAAAAAAATGAGAGAGGTCTCTTTGGTAGAAGCATACCAGGTACAAAATAAGTTAATATAACTGAAGGCCAAATATTAACTCTAAATACAACAGCAAAAATTTTCTCAATTTGTTCATGGATTACATTAGCTTAATCCTGACTAACCCAGGGCTTGTGTAAAAAGCTACCAATTTACCCCCTGAAACTAACCAAAAAGTTCCTAAATAACAGTAATTACCCAAAATGTTCCAATCTTTGTGTTTCTACATAAATGAATCACTTCTATCATACCACTATAATCTATCTACGCTTGAATGATGGCACATTTCTCCCCAGAAGTTTGATGAACTTGAGAATACTGAATTCTACGTAGTCTCAGTACACTGGCAGTGAAAACAAATCAGAGTTAAATTATAATGACAGCAAAAGTTTACAAAATAATTTTCAATCATTCTATTAAATAATGTTTCCCATTTTCTAGCATGCTAATGAAATATAAAGAAGATAAATGAAATGCATAAATATTCATTTCTAATTTTTACTTGATTGTAAAATTTTATTAGGAAAGGTTTGTAATTTATACTTTGGATTTAAAAATGTAGTTTACAAAGAGCTATATTATTGAACTCAATTTGCATCATGTAGAAAAATAATGCCTAGAGGTCATGGGAACATAGGAATACAAAAATAATATTTAGAAGGTTAATAGTATAAAAAATAAATATGTCATCACATTGAAAGCTATACTAACAAAAAGAATAATAGCTTGAAGTTCTTCTTTAAAAAGGTTACATTTCTCTTAGAAAGCAAGGAAAACTTCTTATTGCAGAGGACAATCAAACAGTGGGATAATTTGCATCTCAAGGTAATTAAGGCACATTCATTAGATGTGTTTAAGAAAAATTAGATATGTTCATGGAAGGAACAGAGTAGGGGCTTTCCTGTTTAATGCAGGTGTTTTGACTCAATAATCAAAGAGAGCCCTTTCAATCTCATCCCATCATTCTGATGGGAGCAGAATTCATTATGTTAAAGTTACCTTTATGGAAAACAACTCTCTCCAAATTGAAGTAAGAAGGTAGATATGGAGGAGTGAAAATACAATCCCTAAAGAAATATAGTCTCTATCCAAGCATCACCATCTTATTCGTGCTGATCTAGAAGAATCTTAAGATTCATATCTCATGCTAATCTTGAAAAGTTCAAATTAGTCATGTAAATGCATGGTATATAATATATACATTATACTTTCTACAACATGTTGCTTAAAAGCATTATAGAAATGTGCCTATTTCATTACTCCATTTATCATATTTCATTATAATGATGTACCCAGATCACCAATGGGCAAGAAAAAAATTCTGAATAAGAAAGTATACATTAATTAGAAACACCTATAGGCTAAAACATTCTTTTGGAGTTCTGCTTTAACTGCTTTGGTGTCCTGAGATCAGCTTTCATTGATTAACACTGACCAATTATGATAAGAAGCCTATTAAAAAAAAAACTACTATGTTTAAATGCCATTTGGATCCTTCAAGAAAATAAAAGCTAAGTGAATAGGCCTACTCAATCTAACTGTTCTGCTAGACGAGATCGTACCAGATTTTCTATTAGTAATCAAGTCTTATTTTAAATAATTGTCAAAAGGTGACTTTCCTTAAGTGTCTGGTAATACTATAGAGCCCAAGCTATATTTTGGTCATGAAGGACTATTTGAATATGGACAGTAGACAGGAAAAGTCAAACCACAGAAGAAGCCCTGGCATCACTATGAGGTGTACACTAGCAGCATATTGGTGAAAAAAATGAAAACAAAATATTTATGAGAGATAAAGGTGTCACAGAAAAAGAAGCAAATTAGGGGAAAACTGGTTGAATCCCAGAAAAGATAATCCTTATGAACATGAAGGAATGTTGTAAATTTTAAGCGAATGTCAGTGACGGAGTTTCTTAAGAGATTCATGTTATAGTCAGTGCTCTACAAACCCCAGTTAGTAAGTCTTATACAACCTGAAAAGTTAAATTAAAATAAACACGGCATATTCTGTCTCCTAGAATACAATTTGTATACACAATTATATTACACTGAAAAAAAAAGACACCAGGGTCTGATTTTCATTAAACTGCCAAAATACAGAAGAAATGCAAAAAGTCTCTGCACAGATGTAGCAAAGTACTGGATTTTTATATTTTTGGCAGGTGTTCGATGTGCAGCCCACATAACCGCACGTTAATGACTAGAGAGTCAATCAGCATGCATACCTGATTCTTCAATGTCTGAGAGGGAAAAACGCCATCTATAACAGAGCATGTTAATGTTTCTACTTTTGATAAAAATTTTGATAATATGATAGGTAAGTAAAAAAAATTTTCCAAAAAGTATATTTAGAAAGGTGTATTATATTATTAACAATAAGGATAAAATAACTCAAATTTTCATAAACATCAAGGTATTTCCAAGTGGCATACTAGTAATCATTCTGTTTACCTTATAAAACCCACATTTTGGAACTTTTTTTAAAATAGCATTTTTTAATAGTAGGAATGAAACAGTGCACATAACCATGGTACGAAAATATAAAGGTGATCGATGTGTTAACATTAGACAACATTAGTTGTCCATTTCGGTACCCATGTCATGCAATAAAATATGGTTTTATTTTTTGGTTCGAATTTTAAGTAAATTTCTCTCATTACATTTCAAAAAAAAGACAATACTGGATGCTAATACAGTTTCAAATTTATAGAAAATGAGAAAGTTCCCACAGAGCTTCCTGGAGAATGCTGTTTTATGACACAGGGGGAAAGATGGACATTTTCACTTGTCACCATAAGCCTAGGTTTGAATTTGACGTAAATTAAATGACCTTCCAACATTCTAAAACAAAGAAGTAGTGACTAAATTTCTCTAAAAGTCTAAACCTTGCTAATTTATGACTTTTTTCCAGTGCTTTGTAGACTAGTAAGGTACCAAAAAGATGCTCATAAACCTTCCCCTAGCTGTTAAGACTATAAAGTAGCTAAAACCAAGTGAACTAATGGGTTTCACTACACTTTCTAAAGTACAATCTCAATAAAAGTGAGGAAATAAATTCCACTTGGGTGCTGCCTGATATCTTAAATGACTAAATCTTACCAAAAACTGGCAACAATTCAAATTTTCAAAATCTTTTAAAAGGCAACGAAATTAGAAATCCTCTACAAGTCTATCGCAACATAAAGCATGGCTGAGAAGCATTAAATCCTCACTTAAAATTCCTGGACTATATTATCATGTAATGAAAACAGCTCCATTCCCAGAAATGGTACAAAGTCCACACCACAATTTTTATGACTCCAAGTGAACTACATAAAACTCACCAGAGTTGATTAGCAACTTCATTGGACTGAAAGCAAGAAAGGCAGAGGACATATTGTTTGCAAGCAAGAAAGTATTGTCCCCAACAGTTATTTATTAAATATCTCAACACTCCTATTATCATTTTATTTCAATTACAATAAAGAATATTACTGACATCTTTTGTTTATAGCAGAAAAATTATTTTAAAAACTTTTCTTGAAGATAAAACACACTTGGGAGAATTTGATTAGGTCTCCAAAATAAGGAGTTCTGATATTCTGGGGCTGGAAGTCTAGCATGGTTATTTCTACTTAATCAGACTAGTAGGTAAAAGCCAGATGCATGTAATCCCATTTTGACTTGAAGTACGTATCGAAATAAGGATACATATAAGTGCACACATATTCAGATCCCTCTTACAATCTGGTTGCCACTTTTGGATCTTGAAAGAGATACTGTTGGTACCTTGCCCACATCCCCATGGCCTACCCCAGATGTTACCTGCAAATAGTTTCCTCTTAGATAAAAAGTGTCTGTCCTCACATGGGACCATTCTGTCCAGGAGCAAGTCTACCCTTTATTCTCTCCCTGGTCTCAGTAATTTCATTTCCTGTTCATTCCTGACTAAATTTCTGTCCACATGTTCATTACTTAAAATATTTTCCTCACCTTCTGTGTGAATTTTGTCTTCTTCAGAATCTATGGGAACTCTTCAAAAGATAACCTCCCTAACTGTTCACTCTTCCACTTATTATCAGACTCTCACCTGCCCTGCAATTATTCTCCTAATAGGTGACCTTGTTTCTGGTGTTATCTCTTACAACCCATTCTCTGCTCAGCAGCCAATGTGATCTTTTAAAAACATAAATCAAATCATGTTAGTCTCTTGATTAAAATCTTCCTCTTGCACTTGAAGTGAAGTCCAAACATCTCACTGTAGCCTATGAATACCCCATAGTATTTGTCACCTGCCTGCCTCCTTGATTTTATCTCATACCCGTCTCTTCCCTCACCGATTCCACTGGAGTCACTCTGTTGCTTTCTGTTGCTCAAATACACTAATCAAAAGGCTTTTGCACTTACTATATATTCTAGCTAGGTGTCTTCCCCAATTTTTTGCATATTTGGCTCCTCATTATTCTAATCTCAACTCAAATGTCATCTTTTCAAAAAGACCTTCCCTGGACTGTTTAACGTAGTCATCTCGGTCACATTTTCTTATTCAACTTTCTTCATTGCACTTATTATTGTCTGAAATTGTCTCACTCTGTGAAACTTCTTTATTGTCTGTTATACCACTAAAAATTAAGTTCCATGATAGCAGGGATCTTATCTGTCTTATTCCCAAGAAAGTCCCTGTGCCTGGAACTTAGTAGGTGCTATATACTCAAGCAATCTTTAGTAGATAATCATTACAACACAATATATGCCACTCACTAAACATTACCACAAAATGTTCATCTATGCTTGTTAACATTAAAAAGAATAATACACTATACATTTTTTTCCATAAGAAAATTATGTGAATTTATTCCTGCCTAACAATTCATCCCTAGTGGGAACAAAAACATATTTCAGGGGACAGTGTCAATATTCCTCCGCAGAAAAAGGTGCTGCTACACTGGCAGTGATTGTACATAGTGAGGGGCAGTGGATTTTTATTTACACTAACTTTTCAGTCTTTGAATGGATCTTACTAATTAACACAGCACCCTAAATTTAAAAGTGAACATTTTTGTGTCATATAAGTAATTGTAACTGAAACCAGAGTCTAAAATTTTTTTAATCTCAAATTGGTCTTTGAATGCTGACCTCTAAAGTTTCTATTCTCCTTCTTTGCTTATGCCATAATGAATTCTTGTTTGAAACTGCATGGTCTCATATTTTGTTAGAGTGCCACCTCAAAATAATCAGAATTTTAACGCATAAAGATTTTTTTTTCTAATCAGGAAGTACGGATTAGCAGAATTTCTCTGCTTTGTCTTTACCCTCTCTTACAGAAAAGGTCCTCTGTGGTCTTGATATTTCAAAGTAAAACCCTTCCTGAACCCAGTAGATAAGAAACTTGTAGTGCCTGCTTCTAACAGTTCTTGAGTGAAGGCCATCACAGAAAGTAAATAACAATGGAAACTGAATAGGTGTTGATACACTTTTTGTTGTTGTTTTCTAGACTTCCTTTTAAATTTTATTTCCCCACAACTATTTTATGGGGTTCAATTATAGTAACAGATATGATCCATTGAAGAAAACTATAAATTTCACTTAACTTCATAATAATTCTTTTGGACTTCATATTTATCTGAAAGTAGAATGAGGTAAAAAATTTATTAAATTTTATTTTAGTCACAGTCCCCCCCCAACACACACACACAGGCACACACGCACGCATGCACACACGCACGCACACATAATATGTAGGTTTGCAGGATGGCCCAGAAACCTAAAATCCTTCTATTGTTTTTCTTTCCTGAAAGGAAAAAATTGTTTTGTGACGATACTTGCAATATAAGTCATTACAGATCTGATGTTATAGTTGTTACACAGTACACAGTATTGAATCTATCGAATGAAAAGGGAGCACAAAGGGAATTTCCAAATGCAGCTGCTATTTCCCATTTGTTAAATCCTTTTATTATACCGTATAAGTACACAGCTGGGAAATACTATAGAGTGTGAGTTAAAACAAAATATTTTGGCTTCCAGACTTTCAGAATACACAAAGGGTCCAGTGGAAAGCAATGCTTAATATCAAAAGAGAGTGAAAGTTTGAAAACATTTTCAGAAAGAATGATTTCTTTTAGACTAATATATAACATATTTATAAATTTAAAACTATTTAATACTATCATAAATTCCACTTAATATAAATTTGGTAAGCACATTATTAATATCCATTTTCGGACAAAATTTTAGATCATAAAATTTTGAGAATAACTCAATGAAGAAATTTGGCACTTGCCAAGACACACAAAATTTTACTTAAAAATATAAGCAAAGTGTTCTCTAAAGAAGTAAAATTCGAACTGCATTATTTCTGCCTCAAACTACATTTTCCAGTTTAGTTATTTTTATTTGTCCATAATTATATTTGGCATAAAAGCAAATATATATCTTGAACCCATCCCTTCTCTCTATTCTGTCAGCCTCCACACTAATCCAAGTCATTATTATCTCCTACCTGGACTTCTAAAACAGCCTCCCAACAGGTCTTCCTCTTTTCATTCAGTTTCCCTCCCATCCATTCATACTACAGCCAGAATTATCTGTGTGAAATATTCTTAAACCCTTTAATGCCGTCCCATTGCACTTAGAATCAAATCTCACTTCCATAATGTCGTCTGCAGGTCTTTTTGATTATAGCCTCTACCAGTCTCTCCAACCATATCTGATGCTACATTGCATCCTCACTCATTACACTCCAGCCACAAAGACTATCTTGAATTTCATAAAACTCAGTTGTATTTTTCTCACCTCAAATATTTCATACATGCTATTCTCTCTACTATTTTTACTCTTTCTTCTATTCTATACCTGGCTGGTTCCTATCAACCTCAGGTCAGAGAAGGCATTCCTATCCATCCATTCATAATTAGATTTATCCCATTATGTTCTCACATAGCATTCTGTTATATTTCTTCCTAACACATATCACAATTTTAATTATGCATTTATGCATGTATATTTGTTCAATTTCTGTTCTCGCTCCTAGATATAAACTCCATGAAGGCACAATCATGCATGTTTTGTTCACCACTATACAACCAGCACTTAGTAGAATGTTGCACCCAGAGAAGGTGCTACATAAATAATTGTTGAAATAAAAATAAAACATAGCCCGAATACATAGCTTGCCAAAAATCCAGTGACAGTGATTTGATATCTATTTCACCCATGCTATCTTGAAGGTATAAAATGAACCACTCAAGTTCAATCAGAAAACAGACTTCCAGTCTTGCTTTAGTATACTTTCTCTCTTCCTCCTATTCAAGGAAAATAAATCTTCCAGTGGATCCATCTGATTTTATAATGATACCCTTCAAACCTAAAATGAATTTAGAAAACTCTTATGTTTCTTCCAATCCTCTACATCTCACCTAATGCTCCAGAGTACTAGTTATGTCTCCAAATCACCTGAAAAAGAAGAGTGTCTGCATCTATAAATTATGAAATCCAGTCTTTGAATTGGTTCTGAGACATTAAGCATATAGCGAGAATTTAAATACATGTTGTTAGTAGTATTTTTATTAAGAAATAAAACTTTATCTATTTGCCCACTTAATATACTTTCCATTAACTTAACCAAAAGTTAAGAAATGTAAAACATGGTCTAAAATTCCTAATCGAATAAAATACATTAAGGTTTTGGTCAGTTCTAGATACTAAAAAAATTGAATACTTTTGCTTAAACTACACAATGTCACTTGCTATGGTTTCTGTTTTGATTATTAAAGATGAAATTTAACACAGGAAAGCTCCCTAATGCACTGCATGTATTTGATGCTGTTGTTTCTACCTTTAGGGAAAATTCTTGCAGTCTGATTGTATGATACTCAGGAGCTTTGCATGTCCTTTTGAAATTAATATATAGGCACATAAGTGAGAAAAGCTTTATTATAAATCAAGAATAACCATTAAAATTGACAAATACCTGCATTTCCTCACTGAAGATGTATTCACCATATGATCTCATCCACATAGACATGTTTGCTTAATACAATTTTTCAATACTAGTACA
Source organism: Pteropus medius (assembly GCF_902729225.1). Classification (NCBI taxonomy): domain Eukaryota; kingdom Metazoa; phylum Chordata; class Mammalia; order Chiroptera; family Pteropodidae; genus Pteropus; species Pteropus medius. The sequence goes on along the minus strand of NW_024353906.1, from coordinate 1,355,713 downwards.
CGGCCACACTTTATTTGATCATATCTATTTTGTGGTATTATCGAGTTCACCACCTTAAATTCAGAGATTCAAAGAATAAGATAACTAAATCTCCTCCACATTAAATTAAATATCTTTTGGGAAAGTGACCTAATAATGGACAAAAATGAAATCACAAACCATTTTCCATTTTTCCCCCTTACTAGTATATTAATAATATATACGGTGGTTGTTTCAGGACCTGAACACAAAAAACTCTAATGATATGTATTTCGAGCTTTCTCTAAAACACCTATATGTAATGACGCATACTAACAAACACTAGTGACAGTAGCCAAAAATTCAAAGCTCACCATTCTTTGCTGAGATGACAGAACGTTGTCCCAGTCAGCATCTTGTTGAATGGTATTGACAAGTGTTGGTAGCTCCTCAGAGTGAGGTTTGTTGTGCATTATGGGGTGCAGAGGCAGATGGGAGGCCACATGTTGATCACTGCCTTCTTCCTTTTCCCTTGAGGTCAAATCTTGGGTCATCGCTTCCTCTCCATCAGCTGCACAGGCAAATGGAGAGGTGGCTTGCTTGGAAGACATTCTTCTGCAGAAGAAGAAAACAGTGTGGATTAAAAAAAGCTGTTGATGACAAAAAAAAAAAAAACACCTATCCCTTACATTTGACTAATTTAGGAAAAGAGGAAAGTATTCTAATTTCAGAAATGTTTGTGATCTACTCTAAACCATTAAAAAAAAACTCTTACCTTATCTATTCCTTCCCTCTTTGCTTTTAAGTCAGCAAAACTCTTCTCAGTAATCGGTGTATATTTTCTCTTACCAATCCATAAATGAAGTTTTTATGAAATAAGTTTGATGATGTATAGTATATGTATGTGTGTATTTTTCCTCCCAGTTCTCCCAACTAGATTATAAGCTTCTTGAGAGTAATTTGGTTGATGGCTATCAATGAAAAAAAAAAAAATAGATGAATGAACTGGCAAATGAGCTAGTTTGGAGGATGATTTGAAAGTACAAATATCCAAATTTTGCTTATGCTTTATGTAGGAACAAAAGTCTATATAAGAAAATATAATCAGGAGAGTAAGTAATCTATGATAAAAGTCCTAAGCGAATTTGGTCCAGACTTCTAGTTTACACCTTGTATTATGAGTGATAAGCCTAACACTGTTTAGTGTCAATGTGATTCTTTTCTAAAGACCTTCAAGCTGTGTCAACTGCTGTAATTTAACTTTTAAGTGACATATTGATTGAGTGGCTGATAACGTTAGATTAGTCTTGAGGCAGTTTTATAACGTTTGAATTTAGCATATGAAATAACTATGCCTCTATTTTATATTAAAAAATACATACAAGATTCAAAGCATTTACTATGAAAACAGTAAAATTCCTACAATGCATAATAGTTTTAAAACTCTTAAAACAATTACCGAATATTTATCGACTATATTCAGCACAAGGTCCCCATTCTGCGCTTTCATATACAATCGGAAAATTATGATTATTAAAAGAATTTCAAAACTTTTATAGCATCACTTTATCAAGATGATTTTCTTAGCAAAATGTTTAGAAATAAAACCACCAAAAGTTTATAACTTAAAAGAGGTAATTGAGTATTTTTTCTAAAACTTTATGCAATTTTTGTTTTATAGCATCTTTAGCTCTAAAATTGCTGTGTAATGAAAGGAATAAAATCTCCACCTTAATTGCTCTTTAAAATTAATTGATTTCATACCATTTTTTTAAAAAATGCACAAATCAGTTAACATAGGAAACCACATGAGCATTTTTCAAATTAGCAAATCATTAACTTGCTAGTACTGTTTCTACAGACAAATAAATACTGATTAAAGGGTCTAGAAATCTGAGATTAACAGTTAAATTTACAAATCTGTCACATGCTTTCATGAATATTGCAGTGAAGGAAATATCAAGTGCAAAGAAAAATAATTAAGTTAATTCCAATTTAAACAGTAGTTTTTATGTAGCAGCCCATGTTTCACATAGGATTTAACAGCTAATGCTAAATTTCTCACAATTAATGAGGGGGCTCAGATTTAGTATCCTACAGTGAAAAAAATTAATATAAGATCAGCTAATCTAATTATGCACAGTTCTAAATAAAAGTATTACAGGCTTTTGAAGTGCTTTGAAACATATTAAAATGCTGATACCTACTTATAATAATCGCTCTACAAATAATAAAAATTTCATCTATTAGACGCAATACTAGAAATAAAATAGGGAAAACGAAGTACAGAAGAATGTCTATATTTTCTTTGAGAAGAAAGAAATAAAATGTTCTAAAGAGTACTACATCAAAGAATCAGATAAATATATTCTTGACCAATTGTAATCAATACTAACAAACGGACAAATGTGCACACACTTAGGGAAAATGATATTAAAGGATGTTTCTTAGTCTACAGGAATCACTCTGGAGCTTACTTCACTGGCCTCATAAATACCATAGGAAAACCAGGCAAATTATAACTGTTCTGCAAGTTTATCAAGAGTTTGCCATAAACAATAAGAATGTTTTTATAGTTCAGATAATGACAGTACCAATAATGTAATCATTCATATTAAAAACCAAAGAATGAATTTACTTCTGCTTTTTAAAACAGCTAAATACAATTGAAAGTTATAATCCAAAACTCAGAAGGACTTCAGCTCCCCAACAAACATCCTCTTATTATAAAATGACTTGGCTCCTTCTAATATCAATATCTGTGATTGTTGCTTTAGTAAGAATTAATCTTGACACAAAACACAAAAGTCTCTTAAAAATAATTTCAACTATAAACTGCACCAATGAACAATAGTGCACAATCCTAATTAAACACAACCATGCAGCTGTAAAAATAGACTAAATCTGTCCAAAGCTACGAGTTGAGTTTAAAGGCTGGTTTGTTAGAGTGTTTTCTTAAGGAAGGCTGGGCCCTCAGTCTTAATCAGCCAATAAATTATTTCCTGCAATTACATTAAATAGAAAATTATCTTCAAATGGGGAGTGTTAATTGAAAATCAAAATTCAGAGGGAAGTTTAGAAATTACACGCTGAATACAATTAGTGAGGAAAGGCTTCACCTCTACTTCATCAACAGTCTTCTGGTGATTCCTCCAGTGACCATTCAAGAAAGCTACCTATTTATAACATCACATAATTTGTCTTTTATTTTGCACTCACAAATATAAATGTGTATTAAGGTTGCAAATAAAACAGACTGCCAAAAAAAAGCAATATTAAATCTGACTGTTCATCCTCAGTTCACACCATCATCAGGGGACAAGGAGAAGGGGAAGGTAGGATGATGCTAGTAAACAAGCAGGGAAGGCATACTCGAACTTCAAAATCCCTGCCTTTAGCAAAGGAATCAACATTTTTTGGTTCCAAGAATACTTTTCCATATTATATTTTACTTAAGTTTCGTGTGTTTACTATAGTTTCAAACATGTTGTTAGTAGAGAAAAAAGGTGATTTTGTCGTTTTACTTAGGTATTGCTCCATTGTGGGCATTTCCTTTTGAAAAAATTGCTGGAGTTGTTTCAGGTTTATTTTTTATTGTTGGTTTTATTGTCGTTTTTGTTTTGGGTAATGGCTTTGTTGTATTTTTAAAAGAAAAGTGTTCCCAAAGCTTTTTAATGCACGGTTTGCCAAGTAAGTCTTAGATTTACTACTTGCTAGATTTGACTTACTGAATATTTTTTGCATAATTACTTTATTAAAGAATCTTCAATTTACTGATTGCATTGCGTTCATTTTATTTCTTTACTTTAGCTTTCTCTTTTAAAACATTTTACTAGACCAACTAAACAGTATTCTAGGAGCTGCAAAGATACTTGACCTTTGGTTATGCCTTTACTATAACCACTACACCATGCTACTCTCCTTTAGAAACTCATAAATCAAACATACACTTGTTTTAATGTTTTATAATGTCACGTGGAATGCTTACTTTTACCTTTAATGCTCATATCAATAATTTTACGTTACAAAAAACTTTCACCCCCAGTGTATTAGGACAGTATCTTACTTTAGCTGCTGCCATATATAACTAAAGAAGCAAAAGAATCAAAATCCTTGTGAAATGGTCAATTTTATGTGACTTTACTTTGTTTTATTTTTGCACTATTATAACTTAAAAATCATTCAAATGAATTGTTTTTTTAATTTGTATTTTTTAAAAATCTCCCTAGTTATACCCCCTGAAAACAGGAGTTTATAATGGAAGTGCTGACACAACCCTAACTAAAGCAGCGCAAATGTTGCCGCTATAATACACAAAATCAAGTTCTATTATTCTAAACTATCCTCGCTCATGGGATTTTTCTTTACTGTGCTCCCAGCCAAACTGCTGAAGCATGAAAAATTTAAATGCAATCAAATGCGCCCAATTCTACTTTACTAGAACAAGTGTCTACAGTGGTACAATCTTAAAAGGAGATGCAACAGATTTGTTTGGTGTTTTTTTTAACTGTTTATTTATAATACAGTGCAATGGAGATAAAATAAAAGAGGAAATTACACTCACATGGTACCAGTGTATTGACTACACAGAGTACATTATAATCAGAGAGAAAAACTACATTGTCAACTTATCACATTGGTTAAACAAGATGGTTTTCTGGGGCATAGCTATTATCAAGTAAAACCTCCAAAGAGAATTACATATCTTTAGGACACATAAAACTAAATTCCCATCATGTGTTCCCCGAGTTTGAAATGCCTCTGCCCAGCAGATCAAGTGAATTCTCAGGATGCCAGGACACTGGAAAGAACTTCAGGGCTTAGGACTTTTGGGAATGAGATTGTCAGAGATAAAGTCTCCTGTAATTGATAATGTTTTCTAGGAAGTCAGTAAGAGCGCCTCTAGAAAGATGATAATTATTTTACTCTCAAACCCAGTATGAAATCTCAATGTTTAGGCCATTACAAACCTACTCAAACAGTAAATTTACTTTGTGGCCTTTAACAAGAAATCAAGATAAGCAGGTCTAAGACTTCATAAAATGGTAAGGACTGGATAGCTACACATTAAGTCCTCTGTCTCAGAAAATCATACTTTCTAGAAATTTATACCTTTCTGATTTGATACTGTTATTTTTTTAAAAAAACTTATTTGTATATGTTTAAAAATTGGGACTATTTTAAAACAACTTTCTCATAAAGCATAGCCACTCAAAATTACTTTTTCCCCCTTTACTATTGCTTGAAAAGAATCCATTTCTCAATTATCATTTGGGACTTATGTAACTATCCAAAAGAGCCACTAAATTTATTGGAACAATATTTTTAACCCAATTTTAAAAAATGTTTTCATTACTTCTGATTATCATCAAATCACATTCACTTTCTAGATGTGTTACTTTACTCAAAAGGAGCCCTGTTTTGAACATAAAGCAACATTTTAATAGTTGGTTTACTTAAAGAAAAAATTAAAAATTCAGGCCAACATTCACATTTATTTTTGCAGCTCAGCCCCAGGCTACCAAGGTAGACTTATTTCAGTCAGATAATTCACTGTTAAGGCTGCAATTGATCTGATACTGAAAAATAAACAACTAATTTTCCAAAAATATAATACAGTGCCTCTCATTTTAAGGAGCATGAGTAACAGATATGTTCAGCTGCCAAAATGCACAATACCCAGGAACCCTTACAAAAGATGCCAGTCCACCCAGCCTAGGGCAAAGAATGATTTGAAAACCTTCCTCTACCTCTAATTCCCACATTTAAGGATGGGGGTGGTGGACAGGCTGTGGGGAGGAACCTCAATTCCAGACATTAAAATGAAGACATCCTTTTTAAAGCTTTTCCTGCTTCATTTACATAAAGGCTGTGGGTTGTTATTGATTCCTTTTGTTTTTTTTATCCAGCACTACCTTCTCGCTCCCTCAAACTTCCCTAGGCGTTTGCCAGATTTTTCTCTCTTCTATCCGTTTAATAAGCAAATGACAAAATTTAGTGAAAAAGAAGGTAACTGCTTTCAGAGCTACCTTGGAGAGTTGTAAATCTATCTTTTAAAGTTTGTAGTGGCTCTTTCAGAATATATATGTAACACACGCAGACATAATATCTGTAAAAAGATAAGACAACTCACTGATTTGAGATAGCTATCAAATCAATAGAGATGAGGCAAATGAAATATGCTTGAGGCTCTGAAGTATGTCTAAAGAAGTGGGTTAAATTAATGAATTTTGACTTATCTAAGATTTTTAATTTTTCATACCAAAGCACCAAAATTGTCTCCAAAGGCCTTCTGAGGTTCTTACAAAACAGGGACTACCTGGAACAGATTCTTCTCAAGTCATCAAAGTTTGTGTTTCTAGAGTTTATATTTAGCTGACAATATTGCTGTCACTTTATATAGCTTAAGACTGTTCTTTGGACTAGAGCTCATATGTCTTGGAATGCTTTGACTCATGAATTGTTTCTCCTGATAATGTTACATCACGTAACCACCTCTGTCTAATTGGTTAGTATCTGCTGGAAGAGGCAGGCAACCAGGCTAACGACTGCCCTGCCTGCCTGACTGCCTATGGAAAACCTGTAATTATTACATGTGTCCCCAAGTATCCAGTTTCATCCCAGGATCACAACAACTTGACTTTATGTAACCTCTACCTATACTTTTTGCCTGACAGAAATAATATTCAATCTTTCTCACAGTTCATGTACCATTAACTTGTTGGGAACTTTGATCTGGAAAGCCAGGCCCAAAATACAGAAATAAAATCAGTCACTTAACAATAAGAGCAAAACCAAACAATAGCTACTATAAATATCAACTAATTTAGAGGAATTTAATCAAGCACAATGACTATAGCTCAACTGAAAGACCTCAATGTGGATTGACTGAAAGAAAGCTGTCTAAAATAATGAGAAGGAATTTATTTATATATGTTCACTTTGAATCTCCTCTTCACATGAAATGAGAACCATAATTGCTAAAGTGAATACCACGCATGTCTTTATCAGCTTGAAACCAACCCACTAATAAGGAAGCCCAATTACAGGATATCTTATCCAATTATCAATAAAAATTATAAACTAGAACAATAACTTCACAGAGAGAAAAGGTAGGAAACTGTCACTCCATACTTTTTCATTCTTACCTCTATTTTCACTTTTTAATGTTGCCAAAAAAGAGAAAAATGAAAATTGATACTGTTTAGATTGTTTCAAAAAATGAAGGCTCATACATTTGAGGTCCTCCTTTAGCTAAATAAAGCAATCCAGGAATTCCTCTCTTTCGTGTAATGAAATAAGGTATAAATTTCAGGTTCCTAACAAATAAGAGAAAGAAGAGAAAGAAGAGGAGGAAGAAGGGGGAAAGGCCACGGGAGCGGGGAGGGAAGGGAAAGAGGAGGAGCAAAGGGGAAATGGGAGGAGAGAAACAACTGTGGCTTTGCAGTTCATTTTCAGTTTGTCTACTTAATGAAAACCTCATTGTACAACCCTGAAAACCATTTCCAGCAGGCAAAGTATTTCTGATTCAGCAGAAGTTACACAAGCATCAAAGCAGTTAAATATAGGTGCCAAGCCACATTGCCAGGAGCTCTTAGTACTGTGAGTTAGTGTTACCTGACAGCTTAGTGAATATAAAATTACTTGTTTCTCCAATTGAAGACAATCAAATTGTCACCTTCCATTGTAATAATGCACAACTAGTGATCAGCAAAGTGCAAACATAATTACCATGAAGAAAACAAAAAATCAAATCTTAATCTCTCTACAGAGTAAACACATCTATCTGGCTTCCCCCCAAAAGGAGTGCATTTTAATACTGAATGCTATGATGCAATGTTTATGTTATTTAACAGTAAGATTTATTAGTCTTACATTAAATTAAAATGAAAAAGAACAAGAAAGACCAATTCATAAAAAGTGAATACAAATACCAATAAGAGCACTACAACTTCTCAGACAGAGTAGAAGGCCTGCAAATTATATCACTGCCATTTGGACCGATAATCTTAAGTGTATGTCAGCAGCACATCCATTATAAAAACCACGCTTTCAGAGATTTCTTTCAAGCCTGGAAACCTTTTTGAAGGTTGAAAATTCAGGTAGGATCCAACCTCAAAAGCTTTTGTCTTAATTTTCCTTAAAAGAAAAATGTTATGCTTTATTTTTGTCTTCTAAAGTAGCCTGTATTTTCGAGGATGAAAATTCACCTTACAAAATTGATTTAGTATCTCGATCCAAGTTTAGAAAAATAGCCAAGCATAAGGTACACTCAGCATCTGGAATTCTTGTCAAATTTGGTGGCCAGATTGGCCCACTATCGAAGGGATTTCAGTAACTCAAAGCTAGGTTAGTATTAAAGCACTGAAAATATAACATGGTTCTCTCATACCCTGAAGATTCCTAAGATATAAATACAGATGCTGCTCCAAACAAACTGCATTTAGTAAAGTGATTTTATATCTAACTCAAAATTTAAAACATTCAGATTTACAGCATTTCTTCCAATATTACAAAAACTATCTTTCCTATCATCAAAACACTCATAACATCGGGGTTTTCTTTCATCAATAACATCTTTCTTTTATCAGAAAAGTATAACATACTTGCAGTTAATGCCTGATATTCTACTTTTACCTGATACCTCTGTCCTGAATAATATCATTTATAATCCTCTAAAAGAAAGGATCTGTTAAGAGAGAGGGGAAGAACTGCCGCAGAGTAAAAGTGGAATGAATTTGAATCAGAGACCATCAACAACATAAGATTCCCTGAGCCTGAATCTTTGCATATAAATCCAGACATTTGCAATCAGATATATCATCCTTAGAATGATGCTCTCATCCTTTATAAATCTGAAATGACCAATCAATCTTACATTGTATTTCTATGCCTCCATTCTTCCATTTTATTAGGGAAGGGGTTTTTTTTAGGTGAAAATGTTAAATGAAGACATTGGGGTTGACTTCGTGGTTAAGTCAGAAGCAGAATAAGGATGGGAGAAACAGAAAAAAAAGGAAAGTCCAGTCTCTAGTTGGAAGTCTTATGGTGATTTGAGATAAATTTCATATCATCAAGAGAAGTCTGGATGTGAGAAATAAGACTGTTATAGGAAAAGATCTTTTTCCTTGACCTTGCCAACTTTCAAATAATATAATTATTTTTTTCCAATGGACCCTACTTTAAAGCTTAACACAATAAAACTTCCCCATAAAGGGCGTGTGATCGGTGTCTTTTTTTAATTTCAATGATAAAACTTAACACATTCCTGAAATTATACTCTTACAGAATATTCCTTACAATATAGTAATAATAAAAAGTATCAGCAAAAGAAAAAAAAAGGAAACCTGCTCTCAGAGAATGCCAGGGATATATTATCATAAGCTTATAATAAGTGGAAAAAAAGTAAAACATTAAAAGATTTTATTTTATATATAAAAAAGAAGCTTATTCTCCATGCCCCATAGGTATGGGATCATGTCACCCTTGTTTATCACTGGATCCCCAGTGCTGAGTACAGAGTACGGCACATTGCAGACAATCAATAATATTGGAAAGAAAGAGGGAAAATCAGAGAGAAGAGATGAGCACACAGCTTATTTTTTAAAATCAAGGTGAATAGTCACAGAAAATACCACTCACACATTAATGCTACCAACTTAAACATTATTCTTTCTGTATACTCTTTCTACCAAACATCTCATTCCTTAATATTTAAATCATATGATTTTTACATCTATACCCCCAACACTAAGCTCTCATTTCCCTGAAACACAACAATCCTCAGATGACTGCTGGATGTTTATACCAAGATGTACTCCGCTATGTCATATTCTACAAACTTAAAATTAGATTCCTCATTATTTTCCTCAATACCCTCTCTCATTCATTCACATCCAGAAGAGCATCATTCTCAGAATCATCCAAGTACAAAACATGAACACTCTTTCTATCTCCTCTTCTTAATCTTTGTTCCTCAATGCCAGCCTGTCATTAAGCTCCATCAACTCTTCCTTAATACCATTTTTCAAGCTTGTACCTTCTAACCACACTCGTAATCACCTTAGTACAGGGCTTTATTACACTTCATACCTAGACTCTTGCAACAGACTCTAAACGGATTTCCCTAATTTCAGTATTTCTTCCCTCCAAATCATTCTTACTGCCATTCCCTTTATCAGGCTACTCTCTTGATCAAGAAAAATCAGTGTCTCTCTCTTGATGATGGAAAAAATTCCAAATTCCTGTCTCTGGCATTCAAGGCCCTCCATCCAGATCCAACCAATCTTTTTAAACTTATCTTCTTATAGTCTACACTTTAACCTTCTACTCTAACTAGACCGATATACTCAAACTTCATTTATTGCTGCCTCCTAGCCTTTGCTCTGCCTGTTTCTCCCCCTCACTTTCTTATCACTAGGAAACCAACTGAGACTATTCCAAGTAACTACGATCCACCCCTCTTCTAATCTCTTCTAATAAGTGCTCTGAAAGTTTATTTCTTTATATCATACATTCAATACTTCTAATGCATACTATCTTACATATCTTTAAGTATATGGTATCATTATATTTTTTTATAAGTAATCCCAACCAGATTATACATTTTTCAAGTACAAAAACAAAATCCTAGGCTTTGCTATATTCTCACAGTACCTAGTACAATATTTTGCCCAAAGAATACACTCAATAAATATTTGCCTAATTATTTAAATATTATTAAATGAATAGGCAGAAATTAAATTTAAGGTATTATGCTTAACTAGCAGATTTAAAGTAAAATTTCTAGATCTCTGTACATAATTTGGTTTTCCAGGACTATTGCCACTTTCCCCACCCCCTGGCCAATTACACTCATTTCTTACTTTAAAAGTTCTACATATTCTGTGGCAAAACAAAACAAAACAAAACAAAAAAAACCACACATCAATCTTTATTGTTATAAACATTTAAAAGATGGATAGATAAATGAACAGACAGATGAATGGATGAATTTATATAGACGTATAAATGGATGACTATTGAAGAGACAGTTGAAAAGATACAGAAATAGTATTTACTAGATTAAAGAAAGTATCAGTTCCTGTGCTCAGCACTGCTGTATGTATGATCTCATTTAGTTCTAAAACAACTCTACGAGTTAGATAATACCATTGTCCCTGCTTTACAGATAAGAAAACCATGGCACAAAAAATGTTTATTTGAAAAAAAAAAATTAAAACTTGCCTAAAGTCATACCTAGTAAATACAGAAGGCAGAATTTGAACTCAGATGGTCTAATTCCAGGGAAGATGTTATTAGAATGAAAGGTAACTGATAGTAAGTCTAAAGTAAATAGATTATTAACTATTTTCAATTATCCTCTGAATTTTTTTTACTAATTTGTACACTTCCTATAGAATTTTATTTTGAATATTCCAGTTAGTCTAGATATTCATTTAATCCAAGCTAGTCAAAAGATTTGCTATCTTTACTTTTTCCTTCCTTCCTACTTTTAGAGTTGAAGGAATTTAATTACTGGTTTACAAGTATAAAGACAGAGAGAGATGTAGAGAGACAGACAGACAGAGACAGAGACAGACAGTGACGGAGAGACAGAGAGAGAAAAGGAAGTAATCCTTTAACAATCCATTTCACTCTCATTCCAGACAGTTTGACAACAAAATTGATTGTGGAAATAGTTAAAGCTATTGGCACACAGGTCTTAGAGGTTCACTGTAGTTTTTATACAGT